>NC_051323.1:28529147-28884772 GCF_015220235.1 Choloepus didactylus
GTGAAAGAATATTAAAGTATTACTGTTAACCATAGTTCATAGTTTGCATTAAGTATATTTTCCCCATATACCACCTGTGCTGGTTTGAATGTGTTATGTCCCCCAGAAAAAGCCATATTTGATGCAATCTTGTGGGGCAGGCATATTAGTGGGGATTAAGTTGGAACGTTTGAATTAGGTTGTTTCCTTGGAAATGCACCCCACCCAACTGTGGGTGATAACTCTGACTGGATAATTTCCATGGAGGTGTTGCCCCATGCATTTAGCATGGGCCTTGATTAGTTGACTGGAGCACTATATAAGCTCGAACAGAAGGAGCAAGCTTACTACAGCCAAGAGGGACACTTTGAAGAATGCACAGAAGCTGAGAGAGTAGCTGCAGATGAGAGACAGGATTGAAGAATGGCTGTTGAAAGCAGACTTTTCTCCAGAGAAGCTAAGAGAGGACAAACAACCCAAGAGCAACTGAGAGTGACATTTTTGAGGAACTGCAGCCTAGAGAGGAACATCCTGGAAGAAAGCCATTTTGAAACCAGAACTTTGGAGCGGATGCCAGCCATGTGCCTTCCCAGCTAACAGAGGTTTTCTGGACACCACTGGCCATTTTCCAGTGAAGGCTACCCGATTGCTGATGGGTTACCTTGGACACTTTATGGCCTTAAGACTGTAACTGTGTAGCCAAATAAACCCCCTTTTATAAAAGCCAGTCCATCTCTGGTGTTTTGCATTCCAGCAGCATTAGCAAACTAGTTTATGAAAGAACATTCTTATATTTGTTTATGAGCCATCATCCACAACAAGGTTCACTATGTTATGGAGTCCCACGTTTTATCCTTTAACTTTCCTTCTAGTGACATACACCACCCTAAACTTCCCCTTTCAAACACATTCACACACATAATTCAGCACTGTTAATTACACCCACAATAATGTACCATCACATCTATCCATCTCCAAACATTTAACCAAATTAGAAATGCTTTCTGGCTGCTTTTAAGAGTTTCTCTTTATCACACATTTTGAACAATTTGATTATGATATATGTTGGCTTGATGTGTGTTTCTTTATGTTTATCTTGCTTGGAGTTTGTTGGTCTTGGATCTGCTAATGTAGCTCCATAAAATTTTAATGTTTTCCAGCCATTATTTCTCCAAATATTTTTTTTTACCTGCATATCTCTCTCTTCTCTTCTTGGTATGCAATTGCACTTTTAATAAACCACTTTGTATTGCCCCTCAGGTAACTGAGTCTCATAATTTTTATCAGTCATTTTTCTCTTACTCTTCAGTTTGAATAGTTTCTCTTGCTGCATCTTCAAATCTACTGATCATTTCTTCTGCATTGTAATACCATTTGGTGAATTTTTCATTTCAGATACTGCATTTTTAATATTCTGAAGTTTCCTTTTAAAGATAAAGGTATCATTAAGGTATAAGGTAGGATAAATATCTTTAAGATATATAAGATATGTGTCTTCCATTACTCTCTATGTGTATATTTCTGATCATATTTATAATAGGTGTTTAAAATTCTTGTCTCCTGATTCTATCATCTCTGTTATTTCTGGGTATGTTTTTATTGTCTGATTTGTTAGTTATGTGGTCACATTTTCCTACTTCTTGGTGTGAATGGTAATAAAATTTTGATTAATGGACATCGTGAATTTTATATTGTCAAATGCTATATTTTGTTTCTTCCTTCAAATAGTGTTGGATTTAGTTCCGGGAGGCAATTAGGTTACTAGCTTAACTTATGTTTTGATGATTTCAAGGCATGTTTTTTACTTTGTTATGGTAGCTTTTGAGTAGCATTTATTCTGGGATAGTTTAGCCATACTCTTAAACTGTGATCTTTCTGGTATTCAATCCTCACTGAATGTTCTGGTGTTCAGTGAGGATTCTCTACCCTGACTGGTCAAAACATGAAGAGATTCTAGCCCTCTATAAGTTCCTAGAATTGTTTATCCTGTAGTTTTCCTGTTGTTCTTACGCAGTCTCATGAAGTTTCATGCTATGCATCTGCAGCTCAGTATATACCAACAGAATCAAGGGATGTTTTGGAATTTTCACTCTGCATATCTCCTTCCTCTCTGGTTCTCTGCCTTACAAATTCCTGCTGCCTCAACTTCCTGTAACTTTCTCTTCAAGGAAGGTGTTTTTAGGTAGAAAGAAAGGCAACCATGAGGCTTACTTAGTTTGTTTCCCTTTACAGGTTATAGTCCTGTGCTGTCTGTTGTCCAATGTTTGAAAACTGTTATTTTATTTATTTTGTTCAGTTTTCCAGTGAAAGTATTAGCTTGGTTTCATTTCCTCGATCATTGTCTGAAGCAGAAATTTGATAATGGATTTTTATTTTGTGTAAATAAAATCCAAAAATATGACTTTTAAAAAAGTCATAAGCATAGGGCCACAGCTACTACAAATTTTAGATGAATGTTAATAAATCTTATTAATTTGGGCCCACTAATTAAAAAATTCAAATTTTAATGATTCTGACAAATGCATTCTTATTAAGTAAAATAAATTATTTCCAAGTATTATAAGCCACATCATCTCATTTATTTATTTTTTAGTGAAATTTACTTATCTTAGTTTTTAATTTATCCTGTACTTAAACAAAATGGACTATTTTTAGAATATTTGTTTCCTTAATTATTTGACATTTCGGGGGGCTTAGTGGTTCTCTTCCTGCTTATGCTGATGTGCACAGCAAAATGTGCACTGCTGAAGTCCAATATGACCTAAACTGTCCTGGACTCAGGTCTTTCTCTTGCTGCTAGTAGAAGTATTGCTTAGGATATAAGTAGAGCCAACAGCTTTCAGATATCTTCTGTTTCCTGCAAAGTTTGCACAGGTTAATATCTGCTGCCAAGGAACCATCCTGATTTATGAGGACTCCCAGTATTGACTGCAGGCTCATGAAGGCTTTTGGAAAGCAGCATTCGTCTATTCTACCAACACAAAAAGAATAATAAAATTTTACCGCTTAGTCTAGTCAGGGCAATTCCCCGGATTCCGTATCAAGTTGAGTCCTGTCAGATACTAGCAGAAGTTCTTGTTCTGATGTGACTTGAAGTTAGTATGAAGGATTTCAGCATCTTTCTTGTGGGTGAATATAGTTTTTAAATCTTTAAACACGTAAGTATTCCTGTTAAATGATGATGATGATATTATAGAGCAATAGCAGTGATATTGTATTGTACTTTATAGATTACAAATTAATTTCACATACATTTTCTCATTTCATTTTTGATAATTTGTACTAAGAGGTGTTTTTAGGCTCAAATCATTAAACATGTTGGCTGAAGAAATAAGATTTTACAGCTTACCATTTTAAAACAATTAAAAATAAAAATCTAATTAAAAGTCCTAGTACTTATTGTTATTTAATTATACAGAAATTATTAGTTTCAAATGAGATCAGCTATCTTTAAGAGATGATAAAATAAAAAACCAGAACAGAATGCACTCCCCTGCCCCTTTGTTTTGTGCTCTTGATCCTCTAAGATTAGAAGTTGATTTTCTTTAATTTTAAGAGGGTAAACAAATGCACTTATATTGTATCAAGATATTTTATAGCAACTATTAACTGTAAAGGAGATCAATAGCAATTCCTCATTTCATACTTCAGTAGAAGAGAATAATTTCCAAATGCAAATTTAAAATAAACTGGTATGTGATGACTATGAAAATTCTATCAATTCAGAGCACCCTTTAATAAAACAGGCTTAAAAACATTCATATAGTCCCATTATCCATGATGTTTGTCATGAATATTTGTACTTTTTTTCCATTCAACGTAATCCATTTTAAGGCTGAGTGCAAGGGGTTGAAGACTGGATACGACTTAGAACTAATGAAGCTGTTCTGTAAGAATTGTGCTAGCAACAAAACCCTGTTTTTAATTGTATAAGATAGAGGCCTAGATGACTAACAGGAAAAATAGACTTAGCTATTGTAGCCTGCCTAAAACTTCTTCTCATGTTTATTGACTTTTCATCTAAGCATTTTCATTATGTGGTGTATAAATTAGTTAATAATTGCTGCTGAATGATATGCATAAGCTAGATGGTGTTGGGAGGTGGTATTTAAAATGAAGATTTAAGCTCAGACCCGTATCACCCCCTCAAATTCCACATTTCTAGCATGTACACAAGAAATTACTACTGTTTTCTACTTGATGGAAAAGTTAACTTTGTTATTGTTATTCTACTTTTGTTTTAAAATATTCACCTGATTTTACATTTTTTTGGTGACAGGTATCTTCACACGAGGACAGCTGGGCCTAGTAGACATCATCTTCCAGTACCTTCACTGTGAGGAGATCTATGAGGCTGTAAATATCCTAAGCAGCATGAACTGGAACACTCTGGGCCACCAGTGCTTTATCAGCATGAGTGCCATTGTAAACCATCTTCTTAGACAAAAACTCACTGCAGAGAGAGAAGGTCAGACTTTAAATTTATTTCATGTATTGGTTGTGTATATACGTGAAGAACATTTTATTGAGACACTTGTTTTTGAGGATATTTTTGAGTGATATTATTGAAGATTAAAAGACAATGTCAATGCCCTATTAAAACTGAAATGATCAGATATCAAATGATTACTCTCAAATGGTACCTATGGTATAGTATTTGTCAACACGAAGACCAACTTTCCTGTGTATGTTTATGTTGGAATTCAGAATGCAGGCATACATTTCAGTAAGCTCATGTGGAATATGCTCAGATTTCAAACTGATCAAGAATTGTTACACTCTCTTTGTAGACAAAGGACCCCTCTACTTAGAAGAAAGTAAACAGGTTGTTTAGGTAGAGTTCTGTGGATAGCCTTTATTTTAATACTTCTAGAAAAGAATTAAGAAAAATCAGTCAGAACGTGCATCTCCAGGAAGTCTGAATTGTAGGACTTGGCCTGACTCACAGAAGGTCCACAATAAATATTTATTTGATGTTAATTAAAAATGCTTTTTGGAGGTAGTCCAATCCATCTGTGGAGATTCCAGTATTTCTCCAATGGGAAAATGCCTAGCACAATGCTTGGCACACAGTAGGTTCTCAATGAATATTAGTTAATTATAAGAAGAGCATAACTTCAAGATTTTAGGGCACTAAGGAAAGTCTGTTATTGTCCATGTGGTTTCTTGTAAGACCCTAAATTTATAGTTGAAGAAGAAATATGGAGAATATAAAATATTGACTCTCAGGACATTAAGAATTCTTAGTGAATTTGTTTTGCAATGTTACTTGTTTTGTAAGAAAGAGTATTAGGGAATTCACAAATTGCCATTATCAGATTCTTGCCATAATAAAGGATATTTTCAAGGAAACACATTGGGGAGATAGGGAAATAAAAAGCTTGTGTGATACTAGGCTATTAAAATAAAAATGCTTGCTTGATGCTGGGTTATCAGAATATATACATTTTAAGTAGGTATGTGCATTTGCCCCCATGTAACTGTAAAACATATTTCTGAAACATTCAGAATTCTCTGTTGAGATTTATTCTCTCTGAATCTAACAAATTTGACATGGTAATTTGTTTTCTTTTTATTAGTGGAACCCAGTGAGCTCTTTCATTTGTACCAGTGTCGTGGTTATCTTTGAGATCTTCATTTCTGCCTTAAACATCAAGCTGAGCTATCTATTGAATCTATAACTGTGCTGAGAGTTACGACTATTCCATGTAGACTCAAACACTTCAGATGTATGAAACATGCTGTCAAGAAAACAAGCAATGGCAAGAGAATCTGGCTTGTTTTTACAATAGCATAGCTGTATTCCATTTTAATCTAAATTGACTGCTGCTTTGAAAGAAAATACCCCTCAAGTTCATCTTACTTTACTGCCTAGATTTGAGATTAAAAAAAGAAATTACAACAGCTTAGCCAAGTCCATAGCAGTTATTTTGATGAGGTATTTAATACTTTCAAACCCAAATGTGCCTAAAACTAAAGAGTTTTACTAAATAAAGAATTGTTTATTCAGTCCTGTTCTAGTAGCATAAAATCTGTGCAGTCTCACTGTGAACTGTAGTGTTCTCTCATACCTACTCACACTCTTGCTGTTATGGGAAGTACATAACTTCCAGGTACTTCTGGGAAGAAACAAAGACCCAAAAGCGTGTCTTGGTAAAATAGTGAAGAAGGCAAAATGTGTCTTTTTTACTCCAGGACTGGTACCTCCAACACCAGATACTTTAATGCTCACATACTCTCTAACCCTCTGGCTTATCAAAACCTGCTCTCCAATTCTCCTTTCCTAGGAAGGGGTCAGTTGACTGATAACAGTTTAATTTGTCATCCCTCCCAAGGGTGTTAGCTTTCAAACTTGGACAAAACCAAGAATCTTGTTTTAAGGCAGGATTTAGGGAAGATGCAGGAACTTTCACTGTTCTCTTTAAATTGTAATAGAAAGATATTCTTACTCCAGTAAGGCTGATTTTATTTGTATGATTTTAAAAACATTTCTACTATGCTGATTCCAATTCCTGGTAAGGAAGGGTTAGTTTTCTCTTTTCAGCTAACGAGAGCAAATTTGAGCACACTGTGAGTTGATTTTACTGGAACTACTAGTTCAAACTGTGTTACTTTGATGAGTCACTGTTTTAATTGCTCATTTGTGGTGAGAGGTTGGTTCATTATGGATTTCTTCAGTTTTGACAGCTTTTTGTTGCTCAGAGTCATTGTCAGTTTTGCCTCAAGTGAAAGTTTATACACAGGTTTGTTATTGTACCAGCTGTCATATTTTAATCTTTCCTGCAACAAGCTCATATTTCATCCAAGTTTGCAAAACCTGACTGACTGCAAACATGAGTATTCTGTTGTAATTGAAGGAGTTTCACTTGTTTTAGTGCTGCTATGTTTGAATTCCACAGCACAGCTTGAGGCAAGCCTTGGAACCTTCTATGCTCCAACAAGACCACTCCTGGATACAACTATATTGGAATATAGAGACCAAATCAGCAAATATGCAAGGAGATTCTTCCACCACTTGCTCAGGTGAATGATATCTTTGGGTTGATTAGTGTCAAACAAATTACCTATTTCAGGAGCCATCTTCTTTCATTAGAACATTTGGTACTATGGCTGTTTTCCAGCAGTCCATCTCCTAAGAGAAAGACAAATCTCTTGAAATATTTAATTTAATTTGTTCTTGTCTTCCTTTTAAAGAATAAAATTGAATTGTTTAGGGCTTTCCAACATGAGTAAACTAAAGTGTACTGATGTAACTTCCCCTTTAATATGGAAGCAGAATACCAACATTGTAAATCAATTTAAAAATACTAACTTGATTATGCTCCTAGCATTAGGGAAATTTTTAGTTTTAATTGAAACTAAAAATGCAAATGTGCTATAAAGTCTTAAGGCAGTCATTGCTTTGCTTTACTTTCAGAATTACTATAGAATTCTATAGAAAGATTTGTCCATTGTCCTGTCATATAATGTGGCAAGCTGCTAGCTTCTCTGTGCCTCATTTTCTCTGCTTTAATTGGGTATAGTACATTCCTTTAACCTTAGGGAGTATTGGAAGAATTAGCTAATGTCAAGAAATTACTCTGAGAAAAATACTGTAGAAATTGAAGGACAAGTACATATATCATATCCCATTTATATATAAAGTTTGAAAGCAGGATGGATGGATGGGTGGATTGATGGATAGACAGATAGTAGGTAGATAGTTTAGGGATGTATACAAATGTGATAATACTATAAATAAAAGCAAGGGGATTATTAACATAAAATTTAGGATAGTCCAGAGTGGATGAAGGGAAATATGATAGGAGCAAGCATATGGGAATCTCAAAGGTTTTAGTAATGTTCATTTCTAAAATAAATGGAATAAATCAGAGTTCATGAAAAATTGTTTTGGCTGTATTTATATTTCATATACTTTCATATTTGGTGTATTTTATGGTAAAAAGTAATACAATTTTCAACTTGATGTACCAAAAGGAAATATTACACTGGGTAGTTGTTTCTAGAGTTTTATTTTACTGGTAATATAATCTGATTTATAGTGCTTTTTACTCTTTCAGAGACTTTAATGTATTTTCTCTACTTTTTTTTTTCTCAGAATCTCTCTGTTAAGAGGATATTATCATTTGACAAATGAGTAAGCTGAGGCATGGTTAGTTGACTTGCTTGAATCAACTAGAAAGTTATTGAAGGTGCTGGATCTTGGACCTGGTTTTCTTGATTCCCAGCACTTTACTCTTTCCTCAAGACCAATTGCCTGTCATTGGTTGTGTACTTTTTAGATGCTGCATTATAACATACACTAGGACCTCATTTTACATGAACTCAACACACATGATTTCAGGTATACGTGATTGGCAATTGAAAAAAATAAAGGCAGAGAGAGAAATAAGGTTTTAAAAAAACTGTTTCTATGATTAATTTTACTTATTGCTATAAAGTGTTATTTTTCTTATTTACAAAAAATATGTGATAGTTATGTTTGTATAAGAAATACTTATTAAATAATGGTATTCACAATTTTGCCTCATTTTCAACTTATGCAAAGGGTCTTGGAACATACTGGTTGCAGAAAATGAGGTCCTACTGTAACTGGAAATTGTTACTCATTTAACAGTAGACTGATAGATTATCTTGACTGCCAAAAAAGAGGGCACATCTTCAGATTGATCAAGGTTTGTGGACTATGTTGTTTTGTAGATATTCATGTATTACTAGATTTCTGATTTTGAAGTGGCACTTTGAACTCTACCCAGCAGTGATGTCTTTGGAAATGGTCTTTTTAGAAGCTCAGAAAAGTTAATTTACTGCAAGAGTTATGATCTGTAATTGAATCTTGCCTTTATATGTGAATGGCTTTAGTATATTCTAGGAGACTTCATTCTGAACAAGCCACATTTGTACATATGAAAAGATGCCAAAAGTTGTTGGAGCTGATGTCACTTTTATTTGGACTTAGGGCTTTGTTCTTTGCTCTCATTGCTACTATTTTGTTTTCTCTGTTTCTGGTTGCAACTAATTAATTCACTTCCTGCCCGAAGAGTCCAAAAAGATTAATATGGATGAAACAGACATGTTGGAGGCATATTCTTGGTGGCTTCCACTGTCTTTCTGGCCTCTCTGACTTTATGCAGTTATTTGGTGGTGCATAAGCAACAAATTTATAAATTTCCTACTGCTCCTAGGATGCTCAGATTCTACTAAAAATCACATAGTCTAACTATGTGTGATTGTTTTATTCACTGATTTTCCTCAAGTGCTGGTTTCTAATTCTTGTTTTGAGATACCTTGGTGAGGTGACTAACTCGTCATTATTATTAGACTGTAGTTTTTCTGTGTGATTACATCCAGAATTGGACATTTTCCCTTGGTGTACACTAACTTTTTAATGTTTCCTGGTATGCATATGTGCCAGCTTGAATGTGTTGGGTCCCCCAAAATGCCATTATCTTTGATGGAATCTTGTGTGGGCAGACGTATTAGTGTTGATTAGATTGTAATTCTTTGAATGTTTTCATGGAGATGTGACCTGCCCAACTGTAGGTGATAATTCTGATCGGATGATTTCCATGGAGGCATGGCCCCGCCCATTCAGCACGGGCCTTGATTAGTTTATTAGAGCACTATATAAGCTCAGACAGAGTTTGCTACAGCCAAGAGGGACACTTCGAAGAATGCGTAGGAGCTGAAAGAGGAGCTGCAGATGAGAGACAGCTTGAAGACGGCTGTTGAAAGCAGACTTTTGCTCCGAAGAAGCTAAGAGAAGAAAAATGCCCCAAGAGCAGCTAAGAGTGATATTTTTGAGGAACTGCAGCCTAGAGAGGAATGTCCTGGGAGAAAGTCATTTTGAAACCAGAATTCTGGAGCAGACGCCAGCCACGTGGCTTCCCAGCTAACAGAGGTTTTTTGGACATCATTGGCCATCCTCCAGTGAAGGTATCCAATTGTGAATGACTTATCTTGGACACTTTATGGCCTTAAGACTGTAACTTTGTAATGAAATAAACACCCTTTAAAAACGCTGATCCATTTCTGGTATTTTGCAAAAAGGCAGCATTAGCAAACCAGGACAGCATGCTTTGCTACTATTTCAGTTGTAATTAATTTCATTAGTTCTTTTTTTTTTTTTTTTTTTTACTTTTTTTTTTTTAATCATCATTTTATTGAGATATATTCACATACCACGCAGTCATACAAAACAAATTGTACTTTCGATTGTTTACAGTACCATTACATAGTTGTACATTCATCACCTAAATCAATCCCTGACACCTTCATTAGCACACACACAAAAATAACAAGAATAATAATTAGAGTGAAAAAGAGCAATTGAAGTAAAAAAGAACACTAGGTACCTTTGTCTGTTTGTTTGCTTCCCCTACTTTTCTACACATCCATCCATAAACTAGACAAAGTGGAGTTTGGTCCTTATGGCATTCCCAATCCCACTGTCACCCCTCATAAGCTACATTTTTATACAACTGTCTTCGAGATTCATGGGTTCTGGGTTGTAGTTTAATAGTTTCAGGTATCCACCACCAGCTACCCCAATTCTTTAGAACCTAAAAAAGGTTGTCTAAAGTGTGCGTAAGAGTGCCCACCAGAGTGATCTCTCGGCTCGTTTTGGAATCTCTCTGCCACTGAAGCTTATTTCATTTCCTTTCACATCCCCCTTTTGGTCAAGAAGATGTTCTCCATCCCACGATGCCGGGTCTACATTCCTCCCCGGGAGTCATATTCCACGTTGCCAGGGAGATTCACTTCCCTGGGTGTCTGATCCCACGTAGGGGGGAGGGCAGTGATTTCACCTTTCAAGTTGGCTTAGCCAGAGAGAGAGGGCCACATCTGAGCAACAAAGAGGCATTCAGGAGGAGACTCTTAGGCACAAATACAGGGAGGCCTAGCCTCTCCTTTGCAGCAACCGTCTTCCCAAGGGTAAAACTTATGGTAGAGGGCTCAACCCATCAAACCACCAGTCCCCTATGTCTGTGGTCATGTTAGCAACCATGGAGGTGGGGTAGGCGAATACCCCTGCATTCTCCACAGGCTCCTCAAGGGGGCACTACATCTTTTTTTTTTTTTTTTCCTTGTTTGTCTTTTTTCTTTTCTTTTTTTTTTTTTCTTAACTTTCCCTTCTTTTTTCAAATCAACTGTATGAAAAAAAAAAGTTAAAAAGAAAACAAACATACAATAAAAGAACATTTCAAAGAGACCATAGCAAGGGAGTAAGAAAAAGACAACTAACCTAAGATAACTGCTTAACTTCCAACATATTCCTACTTTACCCCAAGAAAGTTACATAATATAGCAACATTCCAGTGAACTTGTTCCTACTACATCCATCAGAAATTAACAGACCATAGTCATTTCTGGGCATCCCCAGAACGTTAAATAGCTTATCTGTTCTTCTTGGATTATTGTTCCCCCTTCCTTAATTGCTCTCTACTGCTAGTTCCCCTACATTCTACATTATAAACCATTTGTTTTACATTTTTCAAAGTTCACATTAGTGGTAGCATATAATATTTCTCTTTTTGTGCCTGGCTTATTTCGCTCAGCATTATGTCTTCAAGGTTCATCCATGTTGTCATATGTTTCACCAGATCGTTCCTTCTTACTGCCGCGTAGTATTCCATCGTGTGTATATACCACATTTTATTTATCCACTCATCTGTTGAAGGACATTTGGGTTGTTTCCATCTCTTGGCAATTGTGAATAGTGCTGCTATGAACATTGGCGTGCAGATATCTGTTCGTGTCACTGCTTTCCGATCTTCCGGGTATATACCGAGAAGTGCAATCGCTGGATCGAATGGTAGCTCTATATCTAGTTTTCTAAGGAACTGCCAGACTGACTTCCAGAGTGGCTGAACCATTATACAGTCCCACCAACAATGAATAAGAGTTCCAATTTCTCCACATCCCCTCCAGCATTTGTAGTTTCCTGTTTGTTTAATGGCAGCCATTCTAACCGGTGTTAGATGGTATCTCATTGTGGTCTTAATTTGCATCTCTCTAATAGCTAGTGAAGCTGAACATTTTTTCATGTGTTTCTTGGCCATTTGTATTTCCTCTTCAGAGAACTGTCTTTTCATATCTTTTGCCCATTTTATAATTGGGCTGTCTGTACTATTGTCATTGAGTTGTAGGATTTCTTTGTATATGCAAGATATCAGTCTTTTGTCAGATACATGGTTTCCAAAAATTTTTTCCCATTGAGTTGGCTGCCTCTTTACCTTTTTGAGAAATTCCTTTGAGGTGCAGAAACTTCTAAGCTTGAGGAGTTCCCATTTATCTATTTTCTCTTTTGTTGCTTGTGCTTTGGGTGTAAAGTCTAGGAAGTGGCCTCCTAATACAAGGTCTTGAAGATGTTTTCCTACATTATCTTCTAGGAGTTTTATGGTACTTTCTTTTATATTGAGATCTTTGGTCCATTTTGAGTTAATTTTTGTGTAGGGGGTGAGGTAGGGGTCCTCTTTCATTCTTTTGGATATGGATATCCAACTCTCCCAGGCCCATTTGTTGAAAAGACCATTATGGCTCAGTTCGGTGACTTTGGGGGCCTTATCAAAGATCAGTCGGCCATAGATCTGAGGGTCTATCTCTGAATTCTCAATTCGATTCCATTGATCTATATGTCTATCTTTGTGCCAGTACCATGCTGTTTTGGCAACTGTGGCTTTATAATAAGCTTCAAAGTCAGGGAGTGTAAGTCCTCCCACTTCGTTTTTCTTTTTTAGAGTGTCTTTAGCAATTCGAGGCATCTTCCCTTTCCAAATAAATTTGATAACTAGCTTTTCCAAGTCTGCAAAGTAGGTTGTTGGAATTTTGATTGGGATTGCATTGAATCTCTAGATGAGTTTGGGTAGAATTGACATCTTAATGACATTTAGCCTTCCTATCCATGAACATGGAATATTTTTCCATCTTTTAAGGTCCCCTTCTATTTCTTTTAGTAGAGTTATGTAGTTTTCTTTGTATAGGTCTTTTACATCTTTGGTTAAGTTTATTCCTAGGTACTTGATTTTTTTAGTTGCTATTGAAAATGGTATCTTTTTCTTGAGTGTCTCTTCCGTTTGTTCATTTCTAGCATATAGAAACATTACTGACTTATGTGCATTAATCTTGTATCCCGCTACTTTGCTAAATTTGTTTATTAGCTCTAGTAGGTGTATCGTTGATTTCTCAGGGTTTTCTAGATATAAGATCATATCATCTGCAAACAATGACAGTTTTACTTCTTCTTTTCCAATTTGGATGCCTTTTATTTCTTTGTCTTGCCGGATTGCCCTGGCTAGCACTTCCAGCACAATGTTGAATAACAGTGGTGACAGCGGGCATCCTTGTCTTGTTCCTGATCTTAGAGGGAAGGCTTTCAGTCTCTCACCATTGAGTACTATGCTGGCTGTGGGTTTTTTATATATGCTCTTTATCATGTTGAGGAAGTTTCCTTCAATTCCTACCTTTTGAAGTGTTTTTATCAAAAAGGGATGTTGGATTTTGTCAAATGCTTTTTCAGCATCTATTGAGATGATCAATTGATTTTTCCCTTTCGAGTTTTTAATGTGTTGTAATACATTGATTGTTTTTCTTATGTTGAACCATCCTTGCATGCCTGGAATGAACCCCACTTGGTCATGGTGTATGATTTTTTTAATGTGTCTTTGGATTCGATTTGCAAGTATTTTGTTGAGGATTTTTGCATCTATATTCATTAGGGAGATTGGCCGGTAGTTTTCCTTTTTTGTAGCATCTTTGCCTGGTTTTGGTATTAGATTGATGTTAGCTTCATAAAATGAGTTAGGTAGTGTTTCATTTTTTTCAATGTTTTGAAAGAGTTTGAGTAAGATTGGTGTCAGTTCTTTCTGGAAAGTTTGGTAGAATTCCCCTGTGAAGCCATCTGGCCCTGGGCATTTATTTGTGGGAAGATTTTTGATGACTGATTGGATCTCTTTGCTTGTGATGGGTTGGTTGAGGTCTTCTATTTCTTCTCTGGTCAGTCTAGGTTGTTCATATGTTTCCAGGAAATTGTCCATTTCTTCTACATTATCCAGTTTGTTGCCATACAGTTGTTCATAATATCCTCTTATAATTTTTTTAATTTCTTCAGGATCTGCAGTTATGTCACCTTTTTCATTCATTATTTTGTTGATATGGGTCTTCTCTCTTTTTGATTTTGTCAGTCTAGCTAGGGGCTTGTCAATCTTGTTGATCTTCTCAAAGAACCAACTTTTGGTGATATTTATCCTTTCTATTGTTTTTTTGTTCTCTATGCCATTTATTTCTGCTTTGATCCTTGTTATTTCTTTTCTTGTACTTGGTTTAGGATTGGTTTGCTGTTCATTTTCTAGCTTCTTCAGTTGATCCATTAGTTCTTTGATTTTGGCTCTTTCTTCCTTTTTAATATATGCGTTTAGTGCTATAAATTTCCCCCTTAGCACTGCTTTTGCTGCATCCCATAGGTTTTGGTATGTTGTGTTCTCATTTTCATTCGTCTCTATATATTTAGCAATTTCTCTTGCTATTTCTTCTTTAACCCACTGATTGTTTAGGAGTGTGTTGTTTAACCTCCAGGTATTTGTGAATTTTCTAAGTCTCTGATGGTTATTGACTTCTAATTATATTCCATTGTGGTCAGAGAATGTGCTTTGAATAATTTCAATCTTTTTAAATTTATTGAGGCTTGTTTTATGTCCCAGCATATGATCTATTCTGGAGAAAGTTCCGTGAGCACTAGAAAAGTATGTGTATCCTGGTGATTTGGGATGTAATGTCCTGTATATGTCTGTTAAATCTAAGTCATTTATCAGATTGTTTAGGTTTTCAATTTCCTTATTGGTCTTCTGTCTGGTTGATCTATCTATAGGAGAGAGTGATGTGTTGAAGTCTCCCACAATTATTGTGGAAACATCAATTGCTTCCTTTAGTTTTGCCAATGTTTCTCTCATGTATTTTGTGGCACCTTGATTGGGTGCATAGACATTTACGATTGTTATTTCTTCTTGCTGAATTGCCCCTTTTATTAGTATGTAGTGGCCTTCTTTGTCTCTCAAAACATCCCTGCATTTGAAGTCTATTTTATCTGAGATTAATATTGCTACACCTGCTTTCTTTTGGCTGTAGCTTGCATGAAATATTTTTTTCCATCCTTTCACTTTCAGTTTCTTTGTGTCCCTGTGTCTAAGATGAGTCTCTTGTATGCAACATATTGATGGTTCATTTTTTTTGATCCATTCTGCGAATCTATATCTTTTAATTGGGGAGTTTAATCCATTTACATTCAACGTTAAAACCGTGAAGGCATTTCTTGAATCGGCCATCTTATCCTTTGGATTATGTTTGCCATATTTTTCCCTCTCTCTATTAATATCCTTTATTGTACCCATACCGAATCTCTTTAGTACTGAACCTTTCTCCAAGTCTCTCTGTCCTGTCTTTGTTTCTCTGTCTGTAGGGCTCCCTTTAGTATCTCCAGTAGGGCAGGTCTCTTGTTAGCAAATTCTCTCAGCATTTCTTTGTCTGTGAAAAATTTAAGCTCTCCCTCAAATTTGAAGGAGAGCTTTGCTGGATAAAGTATTCTTGGCTGGAAATTCCTCTCACTCAGAATTTTAAATATATCGTGCCACTGCCTTCTCGCCTCCATGGTGGCTGCTGAGTAGTCACTACTTAGTCTTATGCTGTTTCCTTTGTATGTGGTGAATTGCTTTTCTCTTGCTGCTTTCAGAACTTGCTCCTTCTCTTCTATGTTTGACAGTGTGATCAGTATATGTCTCGGAGTGGGTTTTTTTGGATTTATTCTATTTGGAGTTCGCTGAGCATTTATGATTTGTGTATTTATGTTGTTTAGAAGATTTGGGAAGTTTTCCCCAACAATTTCTTTGAATACTCTTCCTAGACCTTTACCCTTTTCTTCCCCTTCTGGGACACCAATGAGTCTTATATTCGGACGTTTCATATTATCTATCATATCCCTGAGGTCCATTTCGAGTTTTTCAATTTTTTTCCCCATTCTTTCTTTTATGCTTTCATTTTCCATTCTGTCATCTTCCAGGTCACTGATTCGTTGTTCAACTTCCTCTAGTCTTGTACTATGAGTGTCCAGAATCTTTTTAATTTGGTCAACAGTTTCTTTAATTTCCATAAGATCATCCATTTTTTTATTTAGTCTTGCAATGTCTTCTTTATGCTCTTCTAGGGTCTTCTTGATTTCCTTCATATCCCGTACTATGGTCTCATTGTTCATCTTTAGTTCTTTGGGTAGCTGCTCTAGGTGTGTCTCTTCTGGTCTTTTGATTTGGGTGCTTGGGCTTGGGTTATCCATATCGTCTGGTTTTTTCATATGCTTTATAATTTTCTGTTGTTTTTGGCCTCGTGGCATTTGCTGAACTTGATAGGGTTCTTTTAGGGTTTGTAGACCAGTTGAAGTCCTTATCTCTAATTTATCAGATCTACAGCTTCGTGGAGTACACTTTCTCTAACTAACCAGCAGGTGGCGTCCACGAGCCACCTGTTCTCCACAAGCCAGATCTCCCCTGCTTAGCCTTTTTGGTGAGTGGGGGAGTGAGTCTTGTGGGGCCCAATTGGTGTACCAAGCTTGCGTGTGTAGTTGGTGTTGCCTGCCCTGTATGTGGGGCGTGTTTCTGGGCAGTCGGGGAGGGGGGGTGGCCCTAACAATCAAATCTCCCTGATGATCCTAGAGTTTTAAAGGTACTGCAATAGTCTAATCCTTCAGTTCAGTCCTGCCACAGTTTGTCTCTGCCACTGACCCACAAGTCTTTGGTATTGGCGTATGGCTCCTGAGACTTGCAAGTGGGCCCCTCTTCCAGGCTGTGCACCCCCGGTCCTCTGTTGAGGGATGACTGTGCTATGTCACAGGTGAGTGCCGTCCCCCCAGGGCAGTTCTGGGCTGCTGGGCTGTGTTGGGAGGCTCCCAGTCTGCTCAAATGATGGCTGAATGGGGCTCTGTTAATTCACACTGCTCCCCCTTCCCAGCTCTGGGACATTCAGCTGAGGTTGCAGGGAAGGCTAATGTCCACGCCCAGTTTTGTGGTGTGTGCCTGTTATTTGAAGCACTTCCGTCACACTGGGTTGTCTGGGGCAGCTCTGGGCTATGGGGCTGGTGATGGGCAGGAGTGTTTCCTGTCCACCAGGATGGTGGCTGTGAGCGGACACCCCCCTTTTCTTGGGAAGTTGTGTTGTTTAGTGAATTTTCTCAGCCACTGGATTATTGCCTTTTGTCTCAGAGCTCTCTTAGTTCTGCTCTTGACTTGACGTGCCCAAATTTCAATTCTTTGAAGCTTTCTGTATTGAGCTTCTTAGAGTAATTGTTTTAGAAAAAGCAAAAAGGATTTAAAAAAAAAAAAAAAAAAACAAAACGGCCCTCCTCAGAGATCTAATGGGTTATTGAAATGCTAATAGACAAAGCAACCAGGGCCATTAA
This sequence comes from Choloepus didactylus, assembly GCF_015220235.1. Taxonomy (NCBI): domain Eukaryota; kingdom Metazoa; phylum Chordata; class Mammalia; order Pilosa; family Megalonychidae; genus Choloepus; species Choloepus didactylus. Next base: position 28,546,567 of record NC_051323.1, read on the forward strand.
GGAAAGGTGCACAGGGCAGAGAGATCAGCCTTGCTTCGGGATTTGCATATGCGCCTCAAGGCCTGATCTCCGCCCTTCCCCTTTCTGTGTTCACCAGAACTCCAAAAATCCTCTGCTTTTATTTTGGAGTTTTTCGTGTTGTTTTTTTTCTATGCCTGTCTCCTCTCTGCTGGGCTGGCTGCTCTCAGAGTCTCTGGTGTCTGGTCTCAGTCTATCTATGGTTGGAGTTTGAATCAGTAGAATGAGTTTCCGATAAGAGCAGCCACTGCAATTCTCCCTTCTCCTTCCTGGAGCTGACAGCCCCTCCTCCCCCAGGACTGAGCCTGGCAGGGAGGGGCGCGGGTCCCCTGGCCGCAAAAACTTACAGATTTCGCTGATCTCAGCAGTTCCACGTTTTCATGAGTGTTGTATGAAGTATGCCCAAAGACAGATTGCTCTGTGGTGTCCAGTCCACGCAGTTCCTGGCTTTTTACCTACTTTCCTGGAGGAGTAACTAAAACATACAGCTCACCAGTCTGCCATCTTCGCCAACTGCCTTCATTAGTTCTTTTGACAGTAGACTATACATAGAATTATGAACAAAGGAAATTAAGTTTAGGGAAATTAAATGAGATAGCTTAAGTTGGAACTGTTCATCGGTTTAATTTGCTGCCAAGAAGTTCTCTTGTTTAGGGAAAGAGAAATAGGCCAAAGACCTGTATGTATTTGAGAAGGACTAGAAGTGCTGGAATTGCATTATTCCCTTTACTTTGACTAGCCATTATTTTAATATGCAAAAAAAGTTATTAGGCATTGGAATAAGTCCTAAACATAAAGACCATTGTAGGGAATGGTCTTGTATGTGAGACCGAAGGAATTGATGTTTATTTGGTGGAAAGTCTATATTTTCTGTAGCACACTATATAACTTAAATTGTATGGTCACTTTATTCAAACACCATAATTACATGGAACCTTGAATAGGCGATGAGATCTGGATGGTTTGTACAGGTTAGCACGAAGCCCTGATACATCCCAGAGTAATTTGGGTAGAGAATAAAACTGTATTTGCTAAGTCCCCTTGAGGGACTGGGGAAAAATTGGGACTATTAAACATTCCCACCTGGGGAATTTGTGATATTCTCACATGCATTGGGGACTACCATTGTAGTAGGCCAAGCCTTCGATCTTGGGGCTTGCCCTAATGAAGCTTGTTTACTGCAGAGGAGAGGCTAAGCCTACTTATAATTGTGCGTAAGAGTCACCCCCAGAGAATCTCTTTCATTGCTCAGATGTGGCTTTCTCTCTCTAAGCCAACACTGCATGTAAACTCACTGCCCTCCCCCTACATGGGACATGACTCCCAGGGGTGTAAATCTCCCTGGCAATGTGGCATGTGACTCGGGGTTGAGCCAGGACCCAGCATCATGGGATTGAGAAGGTCTTCTTGACCAAAAAGGGGAATAAAAATGAAACAAAATAAAGTTTCAGTGGCTGAGAGATTTCAAATGGAGTCGAGAGGTCATTCTTGAGGTTATTCTTATGCATTTTATAGATATCCTTTTTTTGTTGTTAGTATATTAGAATAGCTAGAAGGAAATATCTGAAACTGTTGAACTGCAATCCAGTATCCTTGATTCTTGAAGAAGATTGTATAGCTATATAGCTTATACCATGTGACTATGTGATTGTGAAAACATTGTGTCTCACACTCCCTTTATCCAGTATATTGACAGGTGAGTAGAAAAAAAGGGACAAAAAGTAAATTAATAGAGAGGAGGAGTATGAGATGTTTTGGGTGTTCTTTCATTATTTTATTTTTGTATTTATTCTTATTTTCATTTTTATTTCTTGGAGTAATGAAAATATTCTAAAAATTGATTGTGGTGATGAATGCACAACTATATGATGATACTGTGAACAACTGATTGTACACTTTGGATGATTGTATGATATGTGACTAGATCTCAATAAAACTGCATTAAAAAAGAAAGAAAAAAATACTTATGGGATACATCAAAGTGGTGCTGAGAGGGAACTTTATTGCCCTAAATGCCTATATTAAAAGAGAAGAAAGAGCAAAAATCAAGGAATTAACTGTTCACCTGGAGGAATTAGAGAAAGAACAGCAAACTAACCCCTAAGCAAACAGAACAAAAGAAATAACAAAGATTAGAACAGAAATAAATGAAATTGAGAATGTGAAAACAATAGAGAGACTCAACAAAACCAGAAGTTAGTTCTTTGATAAAATCAATGGACCCTTAGGTAGGGTAACCAAAAGAGAGAGGTGTGGGGGGAGCAAATAAATACAATCAGAAATGGGAAAGGGGACATAAGTACTAACCCTGCAGAAATAAAGGAGATAATGAGAGGATACGATGAGCAGCTTTATGCTAATAAACTAGACAACTTAGTTGAAATGGACAACTTCCTAGAAAAGCATGAACAACCAACAGAGTCTGAGAAGATACAGATGCCCTCAACAAACCAGTCACAAGTAAAGAGATTGAATCAGTCATAAAAAAGAAAATTCCAGGACCAGATGACTTCAAATGTGAATTCTTCCAAGCTTTCAAGAAAGAATTATTACCAATTCTGCTCAAACTCTTCAAAAAAATTGAAGGGGAGGGAAAGTTACGTAACTCATTCTATGACACTATCATCGGCCTAATACCAAAGTCAGACAAAGATACTACAAAAAAAAAATTATAAACCAATCTTTTTAATAAATATAGATGCAAAAATCCTCAACGAAATACTCACAAATTGAATCAAGCAGCACATTAAAAGATTTATACACCATAACCAAGTGGGATTTTTTCCAGGTATGCGAGGCTGGTTCAACACAAGAAAATCAATTAATGTAATACACCACATGAGTAAATCAAAGCTGAAAAACCACATTATCATCTCAATCAATGCAGAAAAGGCATTTGGCAAAATCAGCATCCTTTCTTGATGAAAACACTCAGAAGGATAGGAGTAGAAGGGACCTTTCTCCATATGATAAAGGCAACATATGAAAAGCCCACAGCTAACATCATACTCAATGAGGAAAGTCCAAAAGCTTTTCCTCTAAGATCAGGAACAAGACAAGGATGCCCACTGTCACCATGTTATTCAACATTGTGCTGAAAGTTCTAGCTAGAGCAGTTAGGCAAGGAAAAGAAATAAAAGGCATCCAAATTTGAGAGGAAAGAGTAAAACTTTCACTGTTTGCAGATGACATGATCCCACATGTAGGAAACCTGGAAAAACCTACAGCAAAGCTACAAGGATTAGTAAATGAATATAGCAAAGTGGTGGGGTACAAGATCAACACTCAAAAATCAGTAGTGTTCCTATGCACTAGTAATGAGCAACACAAGGAGGAAATCAAGAAAAAAATTCCATTTACAATAACAATCAAAAGAATCAGGTATGTAGGAATAAACTTAACCGAGAACACAAAAGACCTATACACAGAAGAGTACAAGAAATTGCTAGAAGAAATCAAACAGGACCTAAAAAACGGAAACACATACCATGTTCATGGATTGGAAAATTAAATATAGTTAAGATGTCAATTTTACCTAAATTTATCTATAGATTCAATGCAATACCAATTAAAATCCCAACAACTTAGTTTGCAGAAATAGAAAAACCAATAAGCAAATTTTTTTGGAAGGGCAGGGTGCCCCAAATAGCCAAAAGTATCCTGAGAAAGAGGAATGAAGTGAAGGGGAGGTGAGTGTCTCACACTACCTTACTTTAAAGCATATTACAAAGCTACAGTGATCAAAACAGTGTGGTACTGGCATAAAGATAGATATACCAATGGATGGAATCCAACTGAGTGTTCAGAAATAGATCCTCTCTATGGACAACTGATCTTTGATAAGGTGGTCAAGCCAATGCAACTGGGACAGAGCAGCCTGTTCAATAAATGGTGTTTGAAGAAATGGATAACCATATCCAAAAGAATGAAAGAGAACTCCCATCTCACACCTTATACAAAAATTATCTCAAAATATGTCAAAGTCCTAAACATTAGAGCTAAGACCATAAAACTTTTAGAAGAAAATGTAGGGAAATATCTTAAAGATCTTGTGATAGGAGGTAGATTCCTAGACTTTACACCCAAAGCATGAGCAATGAAAGAAGAAATAAATGGGTTCTCTTCAAAATTCAACCCTATTGTACATCAAAGGACTTTGTGAGAAAAGTACAAAGGAAGCCTACGCAATGGGAGATAATATTTGGAAACCACATGTCAGATAAGGGTTTAATATACAGAATATGTAAAGAGATCGTACAACTCAACAACAAAAAGACAACCCAATTAAAAACTGGGCAAAATACATGAACAGACACTTTCCTGAAGAGTAAATACAAATGGCTCAAAAACATGAAAAGATGCCCAACTTCACTGGCAATTAGGGAAATGCAAATCAAAACCACAGTGATATATCATCTCATACCTACTAGAATACCCATTATCAAAAGAACAGAAAATTACAAGTGCTGGAGAAGATGCTGAGACAGAGGCAAACTTATTCACTGTTGGTGGGAATGTAGAATGGTGCAGCCACTCTGGAAGGCAATGTGGTTCCTCAGGAAGCTATGTATAGAATTGCCAAATGATCCAGCAATTCCATTACTATGTATATACTCAGAGGAACTGAAAGCTAAGAGATGAAGACATTTTTAAACCGATATTTATAGTGGCATTATTCATGATTGCCAAGAGATGGAAACAGCCCAAATGTCCATCAAAGGATGAGTGGATAAACAAAGTGTGGTACATATGATGGAATATTAGGCAGCTGTAAGACAGAATAAAGTCACGAAGCATATAACAACATGGATGAACCTTGAGGACATTATGTTGAGCAAAATTAGCCAGAAACAAAGGACAAATATGGTATAGTCTCTGTAATATAACTAACACTAATGAGCAAACTTTGAGAGTTAAAGTTATCAAGAGACAGAAAGAAGGTAAAAATTGAGCATCTGATGCTGAAGGAGTATAGAATATTCAACAGGATTGATTGTATAGACCCAGAAATGGATAGCACAATATTGTAAGTACATTGAACAAAGATGACTGTGATTATGGTTGAAAGAGGAAGGCTAGGGGCATGTATGACACCAGAAGGAAAGATAGAAGATAAAGACTGGAACTGTATAACTTAGTGAAACCTAGAGTGGCTGATGATGGTGATTAAGTGTAGAAATGTAAAGATGTTTTTACATGTGAGAGAACAATTAAATATCTAATTTGCAGGTGTTGAAAATGGGATGTTATTGGGAAAAAACTATAATCAATGAAAACCAGAGTCTATGGTTAACAGTAACATTGTAATATGCTCCCATTAATTGTAACAAAAGCAATATACCAAAGCTAAATATCTACAAGAGGGGGAAATAAGAGAGGTATATGGGATTCTTGGTGGTGGTGGTGGTGGTGTTTGTCCTTTATATTTTATCCTTATTTTTTTCTTTCATCTTTTTTATTATTCTTTTTTTAATTTTTTTGGAATACTGAATGTGTTCAAGGGCTGATTGTGTGATGAATGCACAACTATATGATATACTGTGAACAATTGATTGTACACCATGGATAATTGTATGGTATGTGAATATACCCCTATAAAATTGCAGGGGAAAAAAATAAACAGAGAGCTACAAGTGCTGGATAAAATGTGTAGAGAGGGATATACCTATTCACTGTTGGTGGGGAAGTAGAATGGTGCAGCCCATCTGGAGTGCATGTGGTGGTTCCACAAGTAGCTAAGCATAGGGTTGCCTTAAGATCCATAAGATTCTGCAACCTCATAATTGGGTATATACCAGGAAGAATTGGAGCAGTGATATGAATGGACATTTGCACAGTGAAGTTTATGGCTTCAGTGTTCACAATTTGCAATGGATGGAGGTGACCTAAGGGTACATTGACTATGAACAGAATGATGAGCTGTGGTATATGCTTGCAATAGAATATTGAGTGACTGCAAGAAGGAATGAAGTTGTGAGGCTTGCAACAAGGTGAATGGATCTTGAGGGCAGGATTTTGAGTGAAATAAGCCAATGTGGTTCTGATTTGCATTTTCCTGATGGCTAATGATGTTGAGCATCTTTTCATGTGCTTTCTGACCATTTGTATATCTTCTTTGGAGAGATGTCTGTTCAAGGCCTCTGTCCATTTTTAAATTGGGTTGTTTCTCTTTTTGTTGTTAACTCAAATAATTTATTTATATATTCTGGATATCAATCTTTTATCAGATATGTGGTTTCCAAATATTTTCTCCCATTTTGCTGGTGATCATTTTACTTTGATGATAAAGTCCTTTGAGGAAAAAATGTTTAAATTATGGTGGGTTCCCATTTTTATATTTTTGGTTTTATTGCTTGTGCTTTGGGTGTAAAGTCTAAGAAACCATGAAGATGCTTCCCTATGTTTACTTCTAGGAGTTTGATAGTTCTTTGTATATTAAAGTCTTTGATCCATTTTGAGTTGATTTTTGTTTATGGTGTGAGGTAGAAGTCCTCCGTTTTTTTTTTTTGTTTTTTTTTTGTTTTTTTTTGCAAATGGTGATCCAGTTTTCCCAGCACTGTTGATGGAAGAGACTATTCTTTCCCAATTGAGTGTCTTTGCAACCTTGTCAAAAATCAGTTGGCCATAAATGTGAGTGTTGATTTATGGACTCACAATTCTATTCCTTTTTTCTATATGTTTGTTCTTGTGACAGTACCATGCTATTTTGATTACTGTGACTTTGTAATAAATTTTAAGATAGGAAAGTGTGAGTTCTCCAACTTTATTCTCCTTTTCTCAAGATATCTTTAGCTATCCATGGCCACTTACTCTTCCATATAAACTGGATGACTGGCTTTTCCATTTCTGCAAAAAAAGGTTGTTGGAATTTTGATTGGGATTGTATTGAATCTATAAATTACTTTGGGCAGATTGACATCTTAACGATATTTAGTCTTCTAGTCTATGAACACAGAATATCCTTCCATTTATTTAGGTCTTCTTTAATTTCTTTTTGTATTGTTTTGTAATTTTCTGTGTTCAAGTCCTTAACATCTTTGGTTAGCTTTTTTCCTAGATATTTGATTCTTTTAGTTGCTATTGTGAATGGAATCTTTTTCTTCATTTCTTCTTCTGATTGTACATTGTTTGTGTATAGAATCACTACAGATGTTTGGGTGTTAATCTTGTAACCCACCAGTTTTCTGAATTCATTTATTAGCTGTGGGAGCTTTGTTGTAGATTTTTCAGTATTTTCTGTATATAGGATCATTTCATCTGCAAATAGGGAAAGTTTTACTTCTTCCTTTCCAATTTAGATGCCTTTTATTTCTTTTTCTTGCCTAATTGCTCTGGATAGATCTTCAAATACAATGTTGAATAACAGTGGTGTCAGTGGGCATCCTTATCTTGTTCCTGATCTTAGAAGGGAAGTTTCATTGTTTCCCCACTCAGTAGGATGTTAGCTGTGGGCTTTTCATATGTTCCCTTTATCATGTTAAGGAAGATTCCTTCTATTCCTGCTGTTCAATGTGTTTTTTTAATCAGGAAAGGCATTTTGTGAAATGCCTTTTCTGCATCAACTGAGATGATCATTTGTTTTTTTTCCTTCATTCTGTTGACATGACGTAATACATTAATTGATTTTCTTATGTTGAACCAGTCTTGTATAATAGGGATAAATCTCACTTGATCATGGTGGATAATTCTTTAATATATTGTTGGATTTGGTTTGCTAGTATTTTTTTGAGGATTTTTGCATCTATATGCAGAAGAGATATATGGTCTGTAGTTTCTTTTCTTGTGGTATCTCTATCTGGCTTTGGTATGAGGGTGATTCCTGCCTCATAGATGAGTTAGGAAGAGTTCCCTCCTCTTCAATTCTTTGAGAAGAATTGGAGTTAAGTCTTCTTGGAATGTTTGGTTGAACATTCCTTCATACAGGAATGTTCCTTTATGAAGCCGTCTGGTACTGGGCTTTTCTTTGTTATGAGGTTGTTGATTACTAATTCAATCTTTTTACTTGTAATTGGTTTTTCGAGGTCTTCTCTTTTCCTCAGTCATTGTAAGTAGTTTGGTGTTTCTAAGAATTGGTCCATTTGATCTAGGTTATCTAATTTATTGGCATACAGTCATTTATAGTATCCTCTTATAGTCCTTTTTATTTCATTGGGGTCAGTAGTAGTGTTCCCATTTTCATTTCTGATTTTCATTATTGATATCCTCTCTCTTTTTCCTTTGTCAGTCTAGCTAATAGTTTGTCAATTTTATTGATAGTTTCAAGAAACCAACTTTTGGTTTTGCTGATTCTCTCTATTGCTTTTTTGTTTTCACTCTCATTTATCTCTGTTCTAATCTTTGTTATTTCCTTCCTTCTGCTTGCTTTGGGTTTAGTTTGCTCTTCTTTTTCTAGTTCTTCCCACTTTGAGGTTGGGTCTCTGATTTGAAGTCTTTCTTCTTTTTTAATGTAAGCATTTAGAGCAATAAATTTCCCTCTCAGCATTGCCTTCACTGTATCCCATAAGTTTTTGTATGTTGTATTTTCATTTTTATTTATCTCAAGATATTTCCTAATTTTGCTTGTGATTTCCTCTTTAACCCACTGGTTCTTTAAAAGTACGTTGTTTATTTTCCAAATATATTTGTGAATTTTCCATTCACCCCTCTGTTATTGATTTCTAGCTTCATTCTGTTGATGTTGGAGAATATACTTTGTATGATTCCAGACTTGTTTTGTGAACTAACACTTGATCTATCCTGGAGAATGATCCCTGTGTTCTTGAGAAGAATGTATATTCTGTTTTTGTTGAGTGAAGCATTCTATATATATCTGTAAGTTCCAGTTGCTTTAAAGTATCATTCAAGTCTTATATTTCCATATTGATATTCTGACTAGATGTTCTTTCCATTACTGAAAGTTGTGTATTAAAGTCTCCTACTTTTAATGTAGAACCATCAATTTCTCCCTTCAAATTTGTCAGTATTTGCTTTATATATTTGGGGGCTCTGCTGTTTCAGAGAGCCCCAAAATTTGAATCTTGGTTCTTTAGAATTGTTACATTTTCTTGTTGAATTGTCTCCTTTATCAGTATATAATGACCATCTTTGTCTCTCATAACTATTTTTGACTTAATGTTTATTTTACCTGATATTAATATAGGTACTCCTCTCTTTGATCACTATTGTATGGTATATTTTTTTCCATCCTTTCACTTTCAACCTACTTGCATCTTTGAATTGAAAACAAGTCTCTTGTAAATAGCATATGGTTGGTCATGCTTTCTGTCCATTCTGCAAATCTCTGCTTTTTGACTGGCGAGTTTAATTCATTTATATTTAAAGTCACTATTGATACTGCAGGACTATCTTCTACATTTTGCTGTTTAGGCTTTGTGTGTCTTTTTTGTACCTCAATTCTTCCATTTAATGCCTCCTTTTATATGTATTTGATTTTTTATGTTATACCATATTGAGTGCCTTCTCTTTTCCATTTAAATGTATTTTTCATCTATTTTCCTTGTGTTTACCATAGGGTTAAAACTTAGCATACTAAATATATTACAGTCATATTTGGTTTGATAACAAATTCAGTGTCCTACACATATACTTTTCTTATACCCCTCTGTCTCCTATCTTTTTTTTTTTTTGTACTTGTTAACATTTATATTTTTCTACATTGTATGTCCAACACCACAGGTAAATCTTTACTTTTTTTTTTTCCAATCTAATTTTTTTTTTCCTTTTTAATTTTTATTGGGATTGTTCAGATACCATACAATTATCCAAAGATCCAAAGTGTACAATAGGTTGCCCCTGGTACCCTCATACAGCTTTGCATCCATCACCACACTTAATTTTTGTTCAATTTTTAGAAACTTTTCATTACTCCAGACAAGAAATATAGTGAAAGATGAAAAAAGAAAAAGAAAAAAGAAAAGGAAACTTGAATCCTCCCATATCCCTAACCAAGCCCCCTCAATTGTTGACTCATAGTGTTGGGATAGTACATTTGTTACTGTTTATGAAAAAACATTGAAGTACTACTAACTGTAGTATATAGTTTGCAATGGGTATGTATTTCTTCCCTATATGCCCTTTTATTATTAACTTCTAATTGTATTGTCATACATTTGTTCTGGTTCATGGAAGGGATTTCTAATATTTGTACAGTTAATCATGGACATTGCCCACCATAGGATTCAGTTTTATACATTCCCGTCTTTTGACCTCCAACTTTCCTTCTGGTGACATATATGACTCTGAGCTTCCATTTTCCACCTCATTCACGCACCATTCGGCACTGTTAATTATCTCACATCTTGCTACTGATACCTCTGTTCATTTCCAAACATTTAAGTTCATCCTAGTTGAACATTCTTCTCGTGCTAAGTGACCGCTCCCCATTCTGAAGTCTCGTCCTATATCTTAATACCTTATATTTCATGTCTATGAGTTTACATATTATAATTAGTTCCTATCAGTGAGACCCTGCAATATTTGTCCTTATGTGTCTGGCTTATTTCACTCAGTATATTGCCCTCAGTATACCCTTTTTTTTTTTTTAAAGATGGTTTTGTTCACACACCATACATTCCATCCTAAGTAAACAATCGATGGTTCTCTGTATGGTCATATATTTATGTGTTCACCACCTTCACCCTATCTGTATAAGGGCATCTACATTTCTTCCACAAGGCAGGAGGGAGAGTCAAAGAAGGTAGAGAGGCAAAAGAAAGAGGGAAAAAAATGACAGCTCGGAAGCAGCAAAAGGAAAAATAACCTACATCAAAGTAGAGTAAAGAGTCAGACACCACCACCAATGTCAAGTGTCTAACATGCCTCCCCTATCCCCTCCTCTTATCTGCATTTACCTTGGTATATCACCTTTGTTACATTAAAGGAAGCATAATACAATGATTCTATTAGTTACAATTTCTAGTTTACATTAATCGCACCCCTCCCAATGCCTCCCCATTTTTAACACCTTGCAAGATTGACATTTGCTTGTTCTCCCTCGTAAAAGAACATATTTGTACATTTTATCACAATTGTTGAATACTCTAGATTTCACCGTTACACAATCCCTGTCTTTATCTTTCCTCCTTTCTTCTGGTGTCTCACATGCTCCCAACCTTCCTCTCTCAACCATATTCATAGTTATCTTTGTTCAGTGTACTTACTTTGCTGTGATACCATCTCCCAAAATTGTGTTCCAAACCACACACTCCTGTCTTCTCCTATCACTCTGTAGTGCTCCCTTTAGTATTTTCTGTAGGGTGGGTATCTTGTTCACAAAGTCTCTCATTGTCTGTTTGTCAGAAAATATTTTGAGCTCTCCCTCATATTTGAAGGACAGCTTTGCTGGATAAAGGATTCTTGGTTGGCGGTTTTCCTCTTTCAGTATCTTAAATATATCACACCACTTCCTTCTTGCCTCCATGGTTTCTGCTGAGAGATCCGCACATAGTCTTATTAAGCTTTCTTTGTATGTGATGCATTGTTTTTCTCTTGCTGCTTTCAGGATTCTCTCTTTGTCTTTGACATTTGATGATCTGATATATTAAGTGTCTTGGCGTAGGCCTCTTCATATCTCTTCTGTTTGGAGTATGCTGCGCTTCTTGGATCTGTAATTTTATGTCTTTCATAAGAGATGGAAATTTTCATTGATTATTTCCTCTATTATTGCCTCTGCCCCTTTTCCCTTCTCTTCTCCTTCTGGGACACCAATGATATGTGCATTCTTGTACTTTGTTTCATCCTTAAGTTTCCCAGAGACGTTGCTCATATTTTTTCATTCTTTTCTCCGTCTGCTCCTTTGAGTGTAGGCTTTCAGGTGTTTTGTTCTCCAGTTCCTGAGTGTTTTCTTCTGCCTCTTGAGATGTGCTGTTGTATGTTTCCATTGTGTCTTTTGTCTCTTGTGTTGTGCCTTTCATTTCTGTAGATTCTACTAGTTGTTTTTTTGAACTTTCGATTTCTGCCTTATGTATGCCCAGTGTTTTCTTTACAGCCTCTATCTCTTTTGTGAAATATTCTCTAAAGTTTTTGAATTGATTTAGCATTAGTTGTTTAAATTCCTGTATCTCAGTTGAAGTGTACATTTGTGCCTTTGACTGAGCCATAGGTTCGTTTTTCTTAGTGTAGGTTGTAGTTTTCTGTTGTCTAGGCATCTGACCTCCTAGGCCACCCCAATCAGGTTTTTCCAGACAAGAACAGACTCAGGTCACAGAAGGAGGAAATATTCAGTATCTGGTTTCCCTGATGGTTTTTCTTAGAGGACTGACGCACCTGTGCTTTTCTGCCCAGTAGGTGCACCTGTCAGCCTCTCACCGGCTGGTGTAAGAGGGTGTGGCCTGTGGCTCTCCTCCCCCAGGCTTTGGGGTCTGGTTCCGGAAAGGCAGGCAGTAGAGCTGGGCCCCTCCCTTTCCTCTTGGGAAGCTATGCCCCCTCCAGAGAGGTCATCTTCATATCAATAAGTTCTTTGTTTCTCTGACTCTGCTGATCAAAGTGTTTTGATTTTAAAATGGCTGAGGCTGTCTTTACTGCAAAGCACTGCAGGCTGAAAATGGCTTAGGTTTTCTCCACAGAGAGAGAAAGGGACAGAAAAGCTCCCAGGTTCACCCGTCAGCCAGAGAGAGCACCTGATCCTCTGGGCTCCCTGTCCTGAGACAGATATGTCCCCTCTCCCAAGGTCAGTTGTCACCAAAAGCCTCTGTCTGCTTGTTGAGGATTCGCTGTCTTATTGAGCAGTTAACATTAAAACCCCAGTGGGAGCTGGGCTGAGAGAGTGCTGCTCTCTAGCACCGCAAGGCTTCCGTGAGGGCAGTCTCTCGGCTCTCGGCTCTCAGCACGGGTCTGCAGTTTTTACTTACAGATTTTATGCTGTGATCTCGGCCGTTCTTCCCAATTCAGGTTGGTGGATGCTGAGTGGACAGTCACGTTTGTCTCCTTGCAGTTATTCCAGGTTATTTACTAGTTTTTTGGTCATTTATGAATTGTTCCAGGGGGGACTAAGAATCTTCCACTCCTCTCTATGCCGCCATCTTAGCTCCTCAAATCCTTACTTTTTATGCACTTGCATTTTAGAACTTGTAGGAGGTAAGAAGTGAAGTTACATACTAAAAACATTATACAATATTCCTGGCATTCATAATCACTTATATGGTTACTTTTTCCAGAGTTCTTTATTTCTTTTCTGCTTTGATTCACTGTCTAGTGTAATTTTTTTCAGACTGTCAAGATTCCTTTAGCATTGCTTATAGGGCAGGTCTGGTGGAGACGAACTACCTCAGTTTTTGTTTATCTGGGAATGTTTAATCTCTCCCTCATTTTGAATTAACATCTTGCTGGATTTAAAATTATTGGTTGGCAGTTGTTTTCTTTCAGCATTTCAAATATTTTGTTCCACTCCATTCTTGCCTCCGTGGTTTCTGATGAGAAATTGGCACTTAATCTCATTTGGACTCCCCTGTATGTAACACATTGATTTTCTCTTGCAGCCTTCAGAACTCTCTCTTTGTTCTCAATATTTGACAGTTTGACTATCTGTGTCTGGGTGTGATTGTCTTCAAGTTTATCTTGTGTTGGGTTCATAGAGCTTCTTGAATATGTATATTCCTGTCTTTCCTTAAATTAGGGAACTTTTCTGCCATTGTATCTTTGAAAATTCCTTCTGCCCCTTTCTCTATTTCTTCTACTTCTGGTACTCCTATATTGCAGCTACTGATATGCTTGATCATGTCCCATAAATGTCTTAGGCTCAATTTGCTTTCATTTTCGTCTTTATGCTCCTCAGTCTGACTTGCTTCCATTGTCTTCTCTTCAAGTTCCCTGAGTCTTCCTTCTACTAACTCCAATCTGCTTTTAAAACTTTCCAGGAAATTTTTCATTTCAGTTATTGTAGTCTTCAACTTAAGTATTTCTTTTTGAATTTTTCTTTTGAATTCCATTTGTTTATTGAGATTCTCATGTTATTCAATCATCATTTTCCTGATAACCTTTTGTTCTTTCTCTGTGTTTTTCTTTATCTCCTTAAGCATATTGAGGATCATTTTTTAAAAGTTTTCATCTGTCCAAAGTGTGGTCCCATTCATTGATGGTTTCTGGTTTTTACCTTGCTCCTTTGGATGGCTATCATTTTCTGTTTGTTTGTCCTGTAATCTTTTGTTGCACACTGTCGCTGTTAATATTTTAACATGTTAACTCTGAGATTTAGTCCCTGAGCTGTCTGTTCCTTACGTTTGCCTTCACCTAGTGATATGACAGGTTTCTTTGATTGCCAGAAGCTAACCAAAACAAACAAACCAATTCTAAAGCATCTTTTATCATATTTGCAAAGGGCTTTGCTCTGGCTGGGTAGCCTTCAGAGTTTAGTCCTTCTTTCAAGATTACCCTGAGGCAAGTGTGAAGTGAGGGACTGCTCTGAACCTGAGTGGAGCCTGCTTCTTTCCTGGGCTTCTGCTTTCTCATGGCCTAGGGAATTCCCCTATTTCCAGGAATTCAAATGCCCCTCTACTTCCTATGAAATAGTCTCCCTCTCCCTGCCCCCTTCCCTCTTTTGTAAGTCTGGACAGGTAAGCAATCCTTTGCCGTAGGCTGCTTTGACTTAATTGTTTCTTACGCTGCTAACCCAGCCTGCAAGCTGCTTCTACCTGCAGAACTAGTTCTGGGAGGGTGAGCCTGAGTTTGTCTTTCAGTCTTCCTGAGAATTTCCTGGTTCAGTCCTTCAGTCTGATAGATTGGCACTGATATATAGCTACCCCAGTATGTTCATCTGCACCCTCTGATACAAGGTCAGGGACCCACAATGGGAGTACAGGCTGGCTTCACACTGCATCAGGAAGGGGGCTGGGAAGGGGTTAGCAATGTGCCATGAACTTCACCTACTCTTTTTTTAAAGCTGTGTTTTCTTGGTTCAGCAGTCACACATTTACCCTTTTATTTTCTGGAGTTTGAGGAAAAGGCTTGGCCTGTTTTTCTACTTGTTCAAAGAGTCTTTGGGGTATTGGCACCTTGGTGTGTTGTATGCTGTCATGTTAGTTGACCAGAAGAGCAGTGGTTTCCCTAAATTTATATATGTGTTTGTGTGTGTGTGTATTTGGTACCTATTGCCAAGTGTCCTTCAGAAAGTCTGTTCCAGTGTACACTGTGTCCTTTATGTGAAATTACTCATCTAGTCACACCCACAGTTGAAATAATCAATTTCTTAAGTTTTTGACAATTACTAGGTAAAATTTGACACATTGCTGCTTTAATGTTAATCTTTTATTACTGATGATGATTGCAGAAATTTTCCTATATGTGCTATTTTTATTATTATGTAAATTCCTATTATTTAATGTGTGTGGGTTAAAGGTAAAGGCTTTATAAACATCATATGTAATCCCTCACATCCCAGTGTTTAAGAATATATTATCCCTGTTTTATAGATGAGGAAATTGAGTCTTAGAGAGATTAACGTGATACAATTGGTACAACTTGAGTTCTGGTACTTTGTTTTATCTCTGTTAATAATTAGCAATATAATAAACAATGCCAATTATTTATAATAATGAGAAAAAATCATCAACAGAATCAGTGGCTAGTTTGGTTAATTACAAGGATTGTATTGTTATTGGTATGGACATTTTGAATTCTAATTGTTCTTCAGATAAATAACTTTCATTTTTTACTTAATTGGGAGCTCCTTGAGGGCAGGGATGATGTTTTTTACTTTGAATCCTTAATGGCTAACATTGTTCCAAGATATAACAATTGTCAGTGTTTGTTGAATTACAGCTTAGCTTATAGAATATTCCTGAATTGCACTTTTATTGTGATAAACACTAATAGTATTCACTTTTCCTGTGGTGTTCAGTGAATTGATAAAAATTAACATTGCAGAGTTCCTGATGAGAAAAGATATTCATGGGTTCTACTCAATATCTTTCTGTAGAAAAAGGTCTAAGTGTTCCCCAGCTAATACTGTGATCCAAATTCCTGCAGTATCAAATGCTATATGACAAGCTGGGTTTTAAGTGAGTCATTAAACAAAAACTTCTTTCCAAAAAAGTTCACACTATTCACCATCATACTATGAAATGAACCATCTCAGGAGATAAGTATTTCTGTTTTCTAGAGATATATGAGAAAGGGGGAGTAAGTACTGTTATGTAGGAGCAGCACAGTATAAAGGATAACAGCAAGGAATCTTCATTATGGGTATATCCTTAATCTCTCTTAGCTTCAGTTTCTTCTTTTGTAAATAAGGACAATCATAATGGCTACCAAACTTGGATGTTGTGAGAATATAATAATCCATGTAACAAGAGCCTACAGTACAGACAGTGGATTGTATACCATGGATGATTGTATGGTGTGTGAATGTATTTCAATAAAACTGAATTTAATAAAAAAAAAAAGAGCCTATAGTACAATCTGGCACATAAAGGCAAAATGAATGCTATCTATTATTGATTATGGCTGTTGTAAAGATTTAAGGATCAGATGGAGGTGGATTGAATGATCTTTTACAACATTATTTCTCAACTTTGTCTTCATTATTGCTTCCCTAAGGTGCAAACTAAATTTATATTAAATTTTAATTAAATGAATGTAACAATTTCTTTCTAACAAGACAAATTATATATTAAGTAATAAGGTTTTGTCAAGTAGGGTTGAGCTCGGGGGGTGGATCACAAACCATTGTAGTATCTAAGATTTTTTGACACTCAGAGAACCAATTTCGCCCGCTTGAAGGTGATATTGCTTTTGTTGAGACTGTGTGTTTTAGAAGTAAATACTATGTATGAAAATTATACAATTCCCCAAACTGTCAAACTTGTAGGATAGTGCTTCTGGATTTGGGAGAGGAAGTAAGGGTAGGTGAGATTTCTTCATAGTTTTAAAGTTCTTATCCACCATGAGATTCTATGATCCTGTGATTCTCAGTGAATACAGATATAAAGTCAAAGTGATTAAAACAATTAAAAATATGTATTAGATATGGAAGATCCATGATTCAACATTAGGGTAAGTGTAATAGAAAATGTATTCAAAGATATAATGTAAGAAAAAAGTCTCTGTAATGGAAATAAAAAAAAAAAAATCTGGCAGTGTAACCCAAGAATATTATACCCAGCTGAGATTTCTGTCAAGTTTAGAAGGAGCCACATGCAAATATACCCAACATGGAAGCCTTCAGAGTATGTAGCATCTGTGAGTCCTTATTGCAGAAATTGCTTAACAATGAATCTAAATAAAAATTATCTCAGAAATGGAGAATCTGTATGAAAAAACAAAGAAGCATGGCGGTGAACAAATTCATTTCTGTATAACTAATGGTAAACAATTATGGGAATTATGATTAGGATAGAGATTGAGTATTATATTGGATAATGTAAAAATATCAAAACTATGTAATAGAAATTGGAAGTTGAGGGACAGGGAGTCAGTGAATACTGTTTAAAAGTAATATAAATAGTTGAAAAAAGAAACCTAAGTGTTTTTCATACTTTCTCTTTTTTTAAAACTTCGAGAGATGTTTTAGGAAACAACGTAGGGTCAGGGAACAAGTGTTTGAAGATTCAAAATTCTCACAAAATGTTTGATTTCGTTTTCTTTGAAATTAAGGTAAAATTAAATTTCTCTGTTAACAAATAGGACCTATAATATAAAACTATTTATATAAAAGAATTCCTAGCTATCCTTCCGTTTGTTTATGTATAGACAAAGATGTCTGGGATGATGTGTACCTAAAATGAACAAATTGTAATGTCTGCCTGTTGGAATTTGTGAGTGGTTTATACTCCCATCTTTGTGGCTTTTGCGTTGTTTGAATTCTTTTTTATGAACACATATTATATTTACAAAAACAAGTGAATTTTGGTCCTTATTAAAAAACATCTAATCACATAAGCATAAGTACATATATCCAGATGTTAACAGTAGTAATTATTTTCTTCTTTGTACTTTTCTTTGTTTTCTTAAGTTTCCAATTTTTTAAGCTTGTAGTTATAAATGAAGACCAACACTAAAAATGTACCCCAAACCATAATTTTATGGGCTTTTATGTTACAGGGAAACTGAAACAGAAATTATACCTTAGAGTATAACCTAGTTTCTAAGTAAAATATCTAGTCAAGGACAATTGTTAAAATATTTAATTTGATTTGTGGAAGGAAAATTTTTGCATTGATGTAAATTAAACAAGCTTATTTTTCAAACCTACTGAAGGCTACAGTCATTAGCATAATTTATTATCCCAGCAGTACTGAGCCCGATTCGTAATCTTGGGACTGTAATGTTAATAAACCATACTGGTAACCCATATAAGATAAGAAAAACAAATTTCCTGTTCACTCACTGAGCAGAATATTGTTTTACTTTTGGGGTATTTTCCTCTCTCTCTCTCTCTCTCTCTCTCTCTCTCTCTCTCTCTCACACACACACACACACACACACACACACACACACACACACACACACACACACAGAGTGGCTGACATAGTAAAAATGGGATTCTATTGATTTGCCAGGATATGCATGTGGAAATACCTCAGTGAAGTGGAAAAATTAAAACCTTCCACCCCTACCCTAAATCTTTAAGTGAAATTGCCATCTCCCGAGATGCTATGAATCTTGGAGCTTTGCTGTATCATCACCTCTCCCTTTCAAAAGTATAGCTTTAACCTTTGTCAGTCTCATCCTCCCTGCTCCTCTCTGTTTTCACTCCCTTTACTTTCACTGTCTGCAAAATAATGGAAGAATTATACTGATGATTGGGCAGATCTTGTGCTACCAACATAAATTGAGCAAGAAATTTCTACCTTAAATGGTGACACATGTGCATAGTTTAGTGTGAACTAGACTCAGAAGGCTTTATTTTCAACCCCCTCCATTATTTTTGTCCTCCAAAGAATCTTCTCCA
This sequence comes from Choloepus didactylus, assembly GCF_015220235.1. Classification (NCBI taxonomy): domain Eukaryota; kingdom Metazoa; phylum Chordata; class Mammalia; order Pilosa; family Megalonychidae; genus Choloepus; species Choloepus didactylus. The sequence goes on from NC_051323.1 coordinate 28,565,468, forward strand.
AATTTTTCTTTAGTTGTAAATAGCATTCATTCACATAGATAATATTTATTATTTACTATGCACCATGCTTTGAGTCAGGAGTGGACAATACAGCTCAAAGGTTGAGGCTCAAAAGTGAGTCTTTGCCTGATGCACCCAGAGTCAATTAGAAATTTGGGGTGTTTAGCTCTGGGCTGACTTATGTTCATCAATAGAGTGCAACATGCAAGAACACCCGACTTCAGGGTGCTAAGTGGAAGGGCACCTGACTTCAGGGGTTATGTGCAAGCCACCCCATTTCAGGGTTGCAAAACAAGATAAGGAGATATAAACGGGACTAGTCACCAATTGTCTCATTATTGTCCAATTACAGGGTGCAATTTCAAAACATAGCATCGGCAAAGCGAGACATTTGAGTTACAGTTAACTGAGTGTGATTTTTGCTGTTACGAAGTTTCCTCCTAGGTTAACCATCTTTTTAATTGCTCATATCTTGGCAGTTGAGCCAATTAAGGCTGTGCTGGCTGGAGCTGTTAAAAATAAGAACTTATCTATGAGGTATGTGGGTTGGGATTTCAGAGTTCACAGAAAAGAGAATTGGAAACTTTTGCAACCAAGTTAGGGAGGGGGCTACTTTGGAAACTGGTCAGCAGTGGGGGCATGAAAATGTGTTAGGGTCTGTTATAATTCCCCCCTTTTTGATGTTCCTTTCCTCAGTCTTGAGGGAAATGGGGTGATGACCATTCAAGTTACTTCCTACTTATTTAGGATGTAGTTGGGGAGATGGAAGAGGCAGAGAACCTCATGGCTTGTTGATATGAGTAGGCTAATAATATGGGTGGAAAGAGACATTATTTTCCCGACAATGAAAGAAGTGATTTTAACTTTCTGGCAACAAGCTTCCTGAAATGTAAGAAAGACTATGAGAGTTCTTGCAGCAACAAGAAATAAGATATAAGGCCAAGCAGAGCAACTGATGTTGCTCATCGCTTATCTGGTGGTTTTGTTTTGAAGAGGAATTTGAGGCCAGAGATTGGTTCACAGGTATATTCAGGTGTGCCAGTTTGCTAAAGCTGCCAAAATGCACTTTAATGTGCAGAAATGGATTGGCTTTCATAAAGGGGATTCATTAGATTGCGGATTTACAGTTCTAAGGTCATGAAAATGTCCAAATTACAGCATCAAGAGGTAAATACCTTCTCTGAGGAAAGGCTGATGGCATTCAGAGTTCCTCTGTTGATGGGAAGGCACATGCCTGGCTCTACTGTATCTTCTCTCCCAGGTTTAGCTTCTGGTTTCAGTGACTTTCTCCAAAATATCTCTGGGCTTCTGCCTCAGCTGCTGTGTGTCCTTGCTTGTCTCTCCTGGGAGCAAACTCTGGATAGCATGTCTTAGCTTCTCTGCAAAATGTTTCTCTCAGGTTCTCTGCTTGTTTCTCCTGGGGAATTTCTGTCCAGTGTCTCCAGGCATCTGGGTCTCTGTCAGCTCTGAGCTTTCTCTCCCTGAGCTCTCTTAAAGATACCAGTAAACTAATTAAGACCTACCCCCCTTGAACGGGAGGAGGCACAACTCCATGGAAAACAATCTAATCAGAAGTCCCACCCACAATTGGGTGGATCACATCTCCATGAAAACAACCTAATCAAAAGATCCCACCCACAAAAGGTCTGCCCCCACAAGAGTGGATTAAAAGAACATGGTCTTTTATGGGGTACATCAGATTCAAAACAGCACATCAGGTAAAGTCAAGTTGTTTTTTCTTCTGATGGGAGGTGTATCTCTTTTCTGGAAGGCCTGGAATTTCACCCTGGAGTGGTAGACTCATGGCTTGAGTCTCTGTAACTTAACAGATGAATGAGTAACAAGTAAGAGTAAATATGGTCCTTCCCACTTAGTTGTTTATTGGCTATCTGGGTGTTGAATTTTCCAGGTCTTAAGCCATACTCAATCTCTGGGGTGTATGTTATGTAAAGGGATATCTGTGGGAAACAAGAGACAGTCAGAAGCATATGGATGAATAACTGACAGTGTAGCCCCAAGAGATCTAGCATATTTAATAGTTTCTATTTCAGAGGCTGTTCTAGTTTGCTAATGCTGCTGGAATGCAAAACACCAGAAATGTATTGGCTTTTATAAAAGGGGTTTATTTGGTTACACAGTTACAGTCTTAAGGCCATAAAGTGTCCAAGGTAACACATCAGCAATCAGGTACCTTCACTGAAGGATAGCCAATGGCGTCCAGAAAACCTCTGTTATCTGGGAAGGCATGTGGCTGGTGTCTGCTCCAAGTTCTGGTTTCAAAATGGCTTTCTCCCAGGATGTTCCTCTCTAGGCTTCAGCTCCTTAAAAATGTCACTCTTAGTTACTCTTAGGGCATTTGTCCTCTCTTAGCTTCTCCAGAGCAAGAGTCTGCTTTCAACGGCCATCTTCAGCTGAGCGTTGGCCAGTTGGCATCGGGAAAACCTTGGTTAGCTGGGAAGGCATGTGGCTGGCGTCTGCTCCGGAGTTCTTGTTTCAAAAATGGCTTTCTCCCAGGATGTTTCTCTGTAGACTGCAGCTCCTTTTCAAAATCTCACTCTCAGTTGCTCTTGGGATGTTTGTCCTCTCTTAGCTTCTCTGGAGCACAAGTCTGCTTTCAAAGGCCATCTCCAAAATGTCTCTATAAGCTGCAGCTCCTCTCTCAGCTCCTGTGCGTTCTTCAAAGTGTCCCTCTTGGCTGTAGCAAGCTTGCTCCTTCTGTCTGAGCTTATATGGTGCTCCAGTAAACTAATCAAGGCCCATGATGAATGGGCGGGGCCACAGCTACATGGAAATTATCCAATGAAAGATCTTGCCAACAGTTGAGTGATCACATCTCCATGGAAACATCCAATCAAAAGTTTCCAACCCAATCAACACCAATACATTTCCTGCCCACCCAAGACTGTATCAAAGATAATGGCATTTGGGGGGACATAATACATCCAAACCAGCACATCACATTTTAGAAATAAAAGCACTTCTGTTATCATTTTGAATAGAATTAGACAGTCCAAACCTATGAATGATTTCTTTGAGGAGAACGTTAACTACTTTAGATCCTTCATGTTTAACATTCGTATTGCTTGAAGATAAAAGGCCTCTCTCTTTCTAGATAATTCCATGAGCATGCATCACTGAGAAGGCATATTTAGAGTCAGTGTAGATGTTAACTCTACTTCCCTCATCTAGGTGTAGAGCTCTAGTGAGTACAATGAGTTCAGCACATTGAGCTGGTGTACCTGAAGGAAGGGGTTCAGCCTCTAGAGTCTTTTGAAGAGTTACAGTAGCATACCCCACACTTCTGTGCTCTTGGTTCATGAAACTGCTTCCATCAATGAATATTTCCAGGTTGGGATTTTTCAGAGGCACGTTTATAAGGTCAGGGCAGCTGGAATAGACTTCTTGGATTAATTGTATACAGTTATGTTTAGGCTCTTCCCAGTTATTCTCTGGTAAGAGAGTTGCTGTGATTAGTGAAGAGATAGCCTTGAGCTTTCCATTTGGATTATTAAATAAAATGGTCTGGTACTTACTGAGGTGCCTAGTAGTGAGCCAGTATCCCTCCTTTTGTTCTTGATGGGCTTGGCAGTCCAGACCCTCCCCAACATTCCTTTGGCTTGTACTCTAGACGATACCTTGGTTAGCACTTCTTCTGGCACCGGAGAAGGCAGGTGTGCCAGTTTCGATATATTATGGCCCCCAAAATGCCATTATCTTTGATGCAGTCTTATGGGGGCAGACATATTAGTGTTGATTAGATTGGAACCTATTGGTTCAGTGTTTCCATGGAGACATGACTCCATTAACTGTGGGTGAAACCTTTCATTGGATTATTTATATGGAAGTGTTGCCCCATCCATTGATGGTGGGTCTTTATTGGATCACTGGAGTACTTTAAAAAGAGCCACACAGGCCCAGATGCAGAGCAGCTAAGAGTGACTTTTTGGAGAGTTCTGCTAAGAGTGACATTTTGGAGCTGCAGCTGAGAGACTCGTTTTGAAGAAGGCCATTGGAAGCTGACATTTTGAAGAATGCCATTTTGAAACGCAACCTGGGAGCAAGCAGATGCTAGCCACGTGCTTCAGAGCTAACAGAGGTTTTCTGGACACCATTGGCCATCCTTCAATGAAGGTACCCGATTGTTGATGCCTTACCTTGGACACTTTATAGCCTTAAGACTGTAACCTTGTAACCAAATAAACCCCCTTTATAAAAGCCAATCCATTTCTGGTGTTTTGCAAAACAGCAGCATTAGCGAACTGAAACAGCAGGTCTGCTGCATGTAGTAAGGCTGCTTGGAAGGCACAGGCGTGGTCCAGAAGCACTTTAACATCTATTTTCTCAGATTAGAAGGTAACTTGAGCATTTACTTTAGTTAGCAAGTCTTGGCCAAGCAGAGGGATGGTACATTCTGGCATATACAAAAAAGAACTGTGGTGAAGATAGTTTTTTCTTTATTGGCAATTAAGCGGCTGTAAGAAGGGTTTATCTTTTTGAGTCCCAGAGACTCCAATGACAGGGATTGATTTAAAAAGATATACTCCCTTGTTTATGACTTAAGATGGAATAGGTTGTCTCGGTAACTATTAAAAAGTTTGTTAATTTTTTTCCCCACTTTTAGAGATATCCTGGGCTCCTGGTGAGTGATTGCAATAAAATTATTAATGTTGGTAGATGCCCCCTGGGCCCCATCATTCTGGGTCACTGTTGACCTTTATAGATTGCAGAAGTTGAAACTTGGGTTTAGGAAAAGCCTGAGTTTTCTTTATCTTAAAGGGGCTTGGGTATTCTTGCTTCTAGTGTTCCTCTTCCTTGCATTAGGTACACTGTTGTGGCCCTAGGGAATGAGCAGGTCTTGGTTTTATGGTTGGGGGCCTTGGGGATCTTTCCCTTTGTTGATCTTCTTCCATGATTCTCCAGTTTTGTCTGGGTCTCATTATTCCTTTACTGATGACTGCTCTGATCAAAGCAACATGACATTTGATTTGCTTCTCCTGGGCTTGGTCCCGTTTGTTAGACTTTATTTTTTTATTTATTTATTTATTTTTTTGACGTTTTAAACTACTTTATTACAAAAGTAATGAATTCTTTGGCTAAAACATTCAAACTGCACTTAAAGGTATAAAGTGAAAAGGAAAAGTTCTTCCTATTTTGGGTACCCACTTAAGTTTCTTTTCCTTTCTAAAAATTTTCTTTGCAAACAGATACATGTATATATTAAGTGTGTGTATCTTTTTTTTTTTTTTTTTTTTTTGTTAGACTTTAAAAGCAATTTCCACAACTTGGGATGTGGGCATCCTTAATCCCCCTTTTAATTTTTGCAGTTTTTTTTTTTGTATGTCCAGGGCACTTTGACTTATGAAAGATGTGTTAATAAGCCTCATGTTGTCTGGGTGCTCTGGATTTAGGTCAGTATATTGTCTGTGTCCCTCAAAAATTCTTTTAAGGAACACAGAAGGATTCTTATTAGATCTGTTTAATTAATTTGTATTCATTTGAGACTTTTAGGCTTTGGTACCCCTTTTTGAATGCTAATCATTATGCAACCCTTGTAATGGTCAAGTCTTGCCTGGTCCCCTTGCTCTTTTGGATTCCAGTGAGGTTCAGTCATAGGAATGGCTGTAGTTCCTGGAATATGGACTGGTTATATATCATGCAACCTGTCAGTTTCTTGCCTTGCCTTTTCTAGGACTATTTGGCATTCCTCAGGAGTGAGGAGGGTGCTTAGAAGAGCCTGAGTATCTACCCAGTTTGGATTACAAGTTGCAAAAATAGAAGTGAAAAGATTCTCCATTTTCTTTGGTCATCCCTATAGGATGGACTGTTATTCTTCCGGTTTTAAAGATCAGATGTAGAAAATGGAGCTTGTATATAGATGAATCCTCTAGGCCTACCCTGATCATCAATACCGGAAGGGACCTGCCTTAATGGATATTACCCTGCTTGGGATGGAGCAGATTCCCAGTCAAATTGAGGGAGACCAGTCCTTCCTGATGAGGAGGAATCAGGGGATGGGCCACAGCCATAGCCACAGCCACAGCCTGGGCAGGGGATGGGGGGGAGCTTTCTTCCACTTGATTTCATGCACATGGAGGTGGTGGGGCCATTGGAAACTCAAGGTGTGATAAGGATAATCCCTCATCCGAGTTAGAATTAGGGAGTACCTCTTTTATTTGGGGTTGAGTTTTCTGGTGTTCTTTGGGACCTCTCTGAACCATAAATTCTCATCCGAGTTAGAATTAGGGAGTACCTCTTTTATTTGGGATTGAGTTTTCTGGTGTTCCTTGGGACCTCTCTGAACCATAAGATGACATTTCTTTTTGTTATTTCTATTATGACACAGAAACAGGAAGCATTTTACAGATGAAGCTACTTCAAGATACAAAATATTTGATAATTAATTTATCTTGAGATTATTAATCACAGATTATAGTAGAAGATTTTCCTGTTTCTTCTTCACGTTTTTACTAGGGTTATGTTAGTTAACAGCTAGAACATAATTTATATACTTGCTTTGCTTCTCATTTTTTTGTTGAAGCTTTGACCTGCGGTTGATTATAAGCACTTTCAGAGAAACCTTAGAGTAAAACGATGTAACTGATAAGGAAAGTTAGTTGTTTCTGTGACATATAAATTCCTTAAAATAATTAAAACCATGACTAGCAACACTATATTGCTGTATAATATTATGTAGATCAGTATCAGGAGACGACAGTGAGAACATTGTCAAGTCTCTAGGAATTTTATATAATTTGAAAAAATATTTATATGAACATTTCATCTATACAAATGTAACCAATAGAAAGTTAGAAAATCTCTTTTAATTTTTATAATATTTCCTAAATATTTCTCATGCAACATATATCAAATGAACTTAACTATTTTTAGCACTTCATTTTTTACAAGGTGAAAGAATGAATCCTTTGAAACAGTTTGAAATAAAAAGATATACTTTAGGGTTTGATTTTGAGAAAGCAAAATGTTAAAAGTTGTCTGATTTGAACATTGTGTTACACAGATAAATGAGTTATTGTGAAACAATATTTACTTTCTTATTTAACTAAAGTTAAGGAAAAGGCTTAATTCTTTAAAAGTGAGAAGACTTGACTTTCTTAAACAACCAAGGACATGATAAAGTCAACGAAAAGTACAAGAAGTTATTCTGATAAAACATAGACTTTCTGCCTTTTACATTGAATACTTGAAAAACTTTCTCCAAGAAAACTTTGTTACTTTAATAGAGAGAACAGGAAAGTTTAATTTTGCATCAATATATTGTGTGATACTAAGGCTTAAAAAATTTTATAGGTAGAACCATAAAATCTTATCTAACTTTGACCACAAGAAATAATTTTTTTTTGGTGAACTTTCTGCAACTTTTTATATCTATTCAGGTTTTGTCTTACTTTTTTCTTAATAACTAGTCGTTTAGGACAAAATTACTCTCTTGTTCTTTTAATAAAACATATCCGATATACTTTATGTATTTACGTTACCAATATGATTTTGGAAACTGTTCTCATGCAAACATCTTATAACAAACTACTGTCAAAATCAAACTTGTCAGAATAATGACTCAATTTAATTGAATGCAAACATAATTTTTTTTCATTTTAAATAGATGCAATACTAGCTCATTTGATCAGTAACTCTATATAAATTTAGGGAGAGCATACTCAAGGAAAACAATATTGCATGCTTGTATTGCATTTAATATTGATGACTCATAGGGGACATATTTTTTTAATTAAATTCAGTTTTATTGAGATATATTCACATGCCATACAGTCATCCATGGTGTACAATCAACTGTTCATAGTACCATCATATAGTTATGCATTCATCACCCCAATCTATTTTTGAACATTTTCCTTACACCGGAAAGAATAAGAATAAGAATAAAAAATAAAAGTAAAAGAGAACACCCAAATCATCTCCCCATCCTACCCTATTTTTCATTTAGTTTTTATCCTCATTTTTCTACTCATCCATCCATACACTGGATAAAGGGAGTGCGATCCACAAGGTTTTCACAATCACACTGTCACCCATTGTAAGCTACATTGTTACACAGTCATCTTCAAGAGTCCAGGCTACTGGGTTGCAGTTTAATAGTTTCAGGTATTTACTTCTAGCTATTCCAATACATTAAATCCTAAAAAGGGTTATCTATATAGTGCATAAGAATGTCTACCAGAGTGACCTCTCAACTCCATTTGAAATCTCTCAGCCAGTGAAACTATTTCATTTCATTTCACATCCCGCTTTTGGTCAAGATGTTCTCAATCTCATGATGCCGGGGTCCAGATTCACATAGGGAATATTTTTTAGAAATACTGCTTTTTTTTGTTATTGTTGTTTACCATTTTATCTGTATTTCAGTGAAATACATTATAAAACATTTACAAGGACACATTTCTGAAACAGCTTTCTGGAGGTAATTTGGGGGGGGGGGGGGTGGGGGTTGGAGGGACTGGTTGTCCAAGGATTTAATTGCAGTCTTAAAAAAGCAGCTAGCGTTTTTCTATTCTTTTTTTCTTTTTAATAGAGTTGTCTGATTTAAAAGTTATTAAACTTTAATAGCACCAATTCTATTATTGTACCTATCCAGGTCCAATTAGAATTAACATGGAAACAGAACAGAAAACATTATTGTTGTTATCTTTGGCTTGAGTTTTTTTACTAGTATTCCTTGTTCTTTCCAAATCATTCAGTAAAACTATGCAAATGAAACTATCAAAAACATACTTTGTACAAGCAGATTTGTACAAATACTTAAAACACCTTAGTCAATGCTCTTTTGAAACAGTAATATACAATCTTTTTAACAAAGATTAATGGCACATATAGGTATTACACTGTCTCCTAAAAAAAAACCAATATATACAATTTAATTTTATATGAATTTTGAAATCCATGAAGGTATTTTATCTTTACAGTTTTGTTAAATCTGTAATTAAAAATTTATATTTAATTTATATAAAAATTTAATTTATTAAAAACTTGGAGAGAGGTTTTTCCCTAAATGAACCATTTTTTTTTAAATTTATGAGGACATACATATATAAATACTCAAAATATTTATTTTAGCTTATACTCCATTCTTATTATAAGATTCTCATAATGCAGTGTATTGAGAGGTATTTTAGTTTGTTAGAGGGCAAAGAGCATTGGGGGGCTGCTATTTTTCGGGAAGGTTTAGGGACTTTCTTTTCCAGTGTCTAGTTTGCTTATAGTAATCACAAATACTAGTGCCCTGAACCTTGGTGCCTAGAGGGTTTTTGGGGGCTTATTTAGCTATAGAGGGTTTTAACTCTTTTTAGTAGTACTATAGTTATTATTCATGGTGCCTAGGTGAAATTAAAACATTTAAGCACAAAGACAACAAGTACAAGAATACCAAATTCCAAATCCAAGAACAATGTGGCTTCAGTGAGAAACATCAGAGTCTGTACCTCGTAACCACATGGCTTGATTAGAGTGGAACTCTAACACACAATCTTAACCAATAGCCAATAACCAAAGTGGGACTTTGGAAAAAGACTAGGTGCATATACAAACTCATTCACCCAAGAGATGTGTGTTCCTGAAACTATTTCTCTCCACAAAATGAAGCACCACTGAGATCAGCAGTACCGGTGAGAATAGAGAGAAGTTTCGTCTACCAAGTTTCCAGATCAAAGAGTCTAGGTGGCCACTCAGGGTCAGAGGCTGATACTCACCGTCCATGGGGTTGCGGAGTCCTCGAGCAGGGGTCTCAGAGAACTGGCCCCACGTTGGGCACCAAATTGTTGCTGTTCAATAGTGAGTCCTTGCCCTATGCACAGAGTCAATCAGTAGACACCGGGATTTTGAGAAGAGAAAAAGTTTATTTAGCAGAGGCTAACCTTGCATAGACAGGAGGGCAGTTCTCAAATCTGTCTTCCCAAACTGGTGAGACCTTCAGTGTTTTATAGGATTCAAACAAAGGCAGGCAGGTTGGTGATAATAAGCAAGGCAGTTTGAGATGATGAGTCAGAGATGGTCTAATTACTGTGTATGCATAGAGTACTTACATACTTAAGCTTCTGTGCATGTCAGATGTGCTAACCTTGATTAGAACTGGCTTGGTTCAGCAAGATAGTTTAGGAATTTGGGGTGTTTTGCTCTGGGCTGACTCCTATTAGTAAGGTGCTATGTGCCAGGGCACATGAATTCAGGGGGCTATGTGCAAGGGCACTCTATTTCAGGGTTGCAAAATAAAATAAGGGGATACAAACAGGGCCAGTCATGCGTTGTCTTGTTATTGTCCAGTTACAGAGTGCAGTTTCAAAACACAGCATCAGCAAAACAAGGCATCTGGGTTACAGTTCAGTGAGTGTGATTTTTGCTATTATAATTAGGCAAAGTTTTCTCCTCAGTTAACCCTCTTTTTAGTTGCTTATATCTTGGCAGTGAAAACCAATTAAGGCTGTTCTAGCTGAAGAACAAGAACTTATCTATGAGGTGTGTAGATGGGGATTTCGGGGATCAGAGGAAAAAGAAATGGAAACTTTTGCAACCTAGTCAGGAAGAGAGCTTCAGAAAGTGGTCAGTGGCAGGTGAGGTGGGGGGATGATTAAAGTGATTAAGGTCTACTAAAAAAGCTCTGTTGTATTCTACTGAGACTGTAATCCTGTAACCCAGTGCTTAGCATAATGTAGGATCAGCAGTCTGTATCAGGATATTTTGATTTATATATTTAATATCTCAATAGCTATTTTGGCCATGATATGATATTGCTTAGTCTTAATTACTTTATAAGATCTACTATGTAAATCTTTCTGATGTATTTTCATATAATCCTTCATCTTATCCATTTTATGCAGTTTTTTTTTTTTTTTTCTGAGTCTCACCTGCAGCTATGCTTCAATAACTTCAATCTTTTCTAACTATATGTTTAGGTTAACTAAGGTCATTTTGAGTTATGACCTGCTCTTTCCCAGTGCTAGATATATTCTTTTCCTTTGCTCCATCTTGTTCTGTCATTAAAAAACAAAAACAAAAATTCTACTAAGATCTGCACAGGAGTTAGAGGAGAGATGTACATTTTAGATTTACTACATTCCTGTTCCCATAGTTAAAATTGTTGAGATATCACACCCAGGCAAATGGAATTTATCATTAGAGTGAACCACAGTTCACCTTAATCAGGGCAGTAACACTGCGTTCCCTGAGCTGTGTGTGTAGTAATCCTGATAGGTTTGCTCAGTAAAACATGGCTTTCCTGTTAAGTTTAAATGATCATCAGAGTGAAAGACCTACAGCTGGAATGGAAGAAAAGCTGTGGAGAATTATTGAAATAAAGGAAGCGATTTGGCAGACTAGGGCAAAAGAGTGTGAAACAACAGGTGTCTAGGGCTGTTATTAGCATTTTTAATTAATATTTGCTTTGGGCGCAAAGCACTTTGCTGAGGATGGTGCTGCCTGCCTGTGTTCAGAGATAAAGACGGACTATTGAGAAGCAGCGAAGTAGTAAGAGGTTAGTAAAACATAAAGGTTTTCTTTTCTAATGGAGGAGAAAATAATGGAGGTTACTCATTGGGTATGTGCATATAAGGGAAACCACTGTTAAAACTGTATGTTCGGCAATTTAATTTTTCCATGTTGGAGAAAATTGAAAGAATTTAGAAAATAAAAAGTGAAGTCAATAGTGATTTGGGCAAGAGAGTAAAAGTAGTTTTCTTGAGTAGCTCCTGTTGACTAGAAAAACTTTCACTTATGTCCCCAACAGTTGAGAGATATGGAATGCTTCAATTTGTCTAAGTAACCAGTACGTAACCCCAAAGTTATGCCAAGACAGACTTCCATTATTGGCCTTTAGTTCAGTGCAAAGCTAAGTTTTGGTTTTGTGTTGCATTGTTTGAAAAAAGAAGCTTCTTAGAAAAGGTTTAATAGATATTACTTCTTTATATGCAAAGCTGCCAGTCTGAGTCTCCCAAGAAATGTCATTCTATAAAGTACAAGTCTTATTTTATAAAGAAAATAGGAACAGGGACTGAAATATTACATGAATGCAAATATAACCATGATTTTTTTAAAAAACAGAAGTACTTTACTAACTCTTCATTAAAAAGAAGTAGTATGTTACTAGTTTTTCATTAATGTAACCATCATTAGACACCAACTAGAATGTACTGGGAGTCAGTAACTCATGTCAGATTCACCTTAGTTGTGAGGTATAAACACCATCTTCCAAAGCACATTAAAAATGGTTTCATGTTGATTTCTAAAGTATGTATTTTCCCATATATTATTACTATAATCCCATAAAGTTGGTTGGGAAAGAGATTATGTTGTTCTTCTAGATAAAAAATAGGAAGCACAGGAAAATGATATAGTATTAACACTGAGCTAACATCTTTTTTAAAGTAGGGACAGATATATAGTTTCAAAAGAGTATTTTATTGTTTAAGCAAACATGGGGTTAAAGAGCAGGGGTGTGAGGGAAGATCTAAAAAAGTATGTAAATTGACTACTTGCATTTCTGTAGGTAAACAAAGCATCAGAGGAGTTCATAACTTGCCTTGTTCTATCTCAAAAATGCCTACAAACTTCCAGGAGACTCCCAAAGCCTTTCAAAAATCCCTGCAGAAAGCAAGAGTCCAATTTAGGTCCAAAATGGAGCAGACAGACAGAGCTATCCCCATTCCATCACAGTCCCCTCTTTTCAACATACTCTATAGTCTTACTCGGAAGAGAAAGGGGCTTTGACCTTAGAGCAAACCGCAGTGACTGCTCCCAGAGTAAGCCTGAAAGCCACACCTACCAGGGTCTGACTGGGGGAGGCTCAGATACAGGTATTAGGGAGGATATGTGCCAAAAAGCAGCACGCAGTGTTAAGGGGAAGAAATCTTTTATGCTATAAATTACCACACTTCAGTCTTTTGGAAAAGAAGGGCTGAGGTCTAGCCTCTTCCTTAAATGTGGTCTGGGAGAGCCTGCAGCTAAAATGGAAGGCTCCTGCTTTTCTCTTGTTAAGCAGAGATGGGCACCCCTGTGTGTGAGCGCCACTGGGAGCACGGGTGGTCGAGTCATGCTCACAGTTTTTATAAGCCTCCGTCTTCCCAACTATACTTCCCTCCTTCAAAGGATGAAAATAGGATTGTTTACTCCGAAGCCGAAATGACTTCAAACTTCAAATGTGTTATTTTAATGTCGATTTATATACCTTTTATACAGGGGACAAAAAGAAAGAATCCAATTTAGGGTTTTCTTTTCAGAAGCATCTAACTACCATTCATTGTTTATTGATTAATGAAAAATGCAAATACAACTTTCATTTTTGCCTTATACCTTATTTTGCTTTGTAACAACAGTTTATATTTGAAAAGAATTTCATACATAGTCTAGAGGTAGAAAATAGTCATATCCAGCAGTTAATTTGGTAAAATACAAAACAGAGGGACATTTTGCCTGGGTTTCAAGTTAACTAAACTAATACAATTAAAGGAAAATAAATGTTTAGTACCTTATAACTTAGAAGTAATAAAACTGCATCTATGTACATTTAAACTAAGATCTAAATTATTTTACTTTTAAATTTTATACCTTATACAAAAAAAACCATCATCAGTTAAACAGTGATGACAATAGTATCAACCTGAGAATGTTGTGAGGATTAAATGAGTTAATACATGTAAAGTACTTACAACAGTCACTAGTATAGAGAAAATCTCAATAAATGATATCTGCTATTATTTTTATAATTGTTAATTTTTTCTCTGGATGTTTTTGATGATGTTGTAGTATTTAAGATATTATTTCTGATACCTTCAGCTGTCAGTTGCACTGAGTATTAAATGATTGATATTGCAGGGCTCTGATCCCTGAGGGAGAAAAACCAATGAGGTGAACCTCACGATTTCCTAATTTTCTGTCTGGAGGTGGAACCCAGGCAGAACAGGGCAGTTTAATGAGTTGATAAGACATGCCAGAGTTTAGGGAAGCAGAGACACCTGGAATTTGTAGGTACGGTACTTGGGAAGTTCTGTGCAGAGAAAGAGCTCCAGAAATCTGCATAAGAGTCCCCTTGAGTCTGTGGGTGAACTCAAATCTGTGCACAAGCTGAGCAAAGAACAATGACAAAAGGGTTCTATGCCTCCCAGGAATGGATCTGCTTTAGAATCCCTGATCCACTCATTCATTCTTGCAGCAGTTTGTGGGAAGTGTGGCCTTGGTGCAGGTGCAGTGGTGGATTTCAGATTACAGCAGCTGTGGATGTTGGTCTGTTTTGCTCCCTGAAGTCTGCTAATCACCACAGTTTATCCCTTGGCTGCATAGATTTAGTTTTCCACACAGGTTTGAGGAGCAGCTATTTCATGGTTAACTAAAGGAGGTTAGTGAGATAAACTATATCCCCTGTCACTGCCACTGTCCTCATGGCTGCAAGCAGTACTCATCCTCTCCCTCATCCGCTATGCATTCCTAAACACCCATTCCCTTGGCTGCTTTATTTCTTCTTCCACTGTTTCTCATGGCACCTCAGGCATTTCCAGTTCTTTGAGTCTGGGCCTTGACTTTCACCAGGCTTCTAAGAGCCGTCCCCTCAGTGATTTGCCTCATCCCTTGGGGTCCTTCCTAGGGCGTTCAATTCTGTGTCCTGAGAAAATGTCCCCACATCAATGAATTCCTTTTTATCTGGTCTTCCATTCCAATTCTGTTGATGAAACACCCTCAATATCTGTAAGAAAGGGTTAAGTTTAGCTTTCACAGAAAGGCAGCATGGAATAGGGAAAATGGCAGCAGAACCAGCTTAAACAGGCTCTGTGGTAAAGGGAAGAGAAAGAGCTATGACATAAGCCTAGAATCAGTGCCAGCTCCTTATATGGGAAAAATAAACAGGGTTACTGGAGTGTAAAGGGATACGGGGTATAATTAGAGGCGGGAACTCCCAGCAGGAGATTTAAACTGAATGAGCTTTCACGGATAGGCTGTACTATTCAAAATCTCAAAGACGGGCTAGTTAGTTCTCTCAGATAGGCTGAAACCTCTGGAGTACTCAGCCGATGGGGAAACGGGAGGGACCTGCACATTAGGGGTAGGATATTAAAGATCGCCATGTTCTTTTTCCCAAGCGTGGGCCTACCGCATTTCTGGCTATGCGCAGCTTCTTGGAAGATTGTAAATAAATTCTTTTCTCCTCCAGAACCGAGTGAGTGTTTATTCCCTTACAGGTACTGCTTTATTTCCAACAATATCCAATCCTAGAAATGCTCCTCTGTTCCTGCTGGCACATGCTAGCTAATTCTTGCAATTCTTTAGGTATACTGTCTTCTACCTCATCAGGCCCAACATGTCCCCCAGCTGGATTGTGCTGGAATTTAACCTTAGTTCTCAGCCTGGCAGCCTGGAGAGAGATGGGGGCATCTCCTGAGGGGGATACCTGTTGAATTGTGGGGAGGGGTCTCTGCAGCATCTTCTAGCACAATGGAAATGCTAGTGCTTACTAGAGAAAGGAGGACACTTTTGCATGCCCAGAGGGTGTAGAGGTAAGCAGAGTCAACATTCTATCCATCCAGATGTCCCCAAACCATATTGCAGGATCCTATGTGTTTTTTTGTGGGGTTTTTTGTTGTTTATTGTTTGTTTGTTTGTTTTCTCCCCATAGAAAGCAGAAAAATAATTTATTCCAAAAGACGGCAGAAATAAATTCATCCTGAAAATATAGTTTGGTGTAATTCCATCATATTGGGACAGATCTTCCCTCTGAACATGATTGCCTCACTGGCGTCTTAGTTGCCTTGTAGCAGTTTCTGGGCTGGTCTTATAAACTTCGCTGATTCTCATTGTGTGAGCAAACAGGAGCCATCTTCCAATCAACAGATTCTGAAAAGAGAGTACCGTGTTTCTCTGAAGAATAGCACTTTTCATCTCCGAAGTCTACCTACACATTTTGTAGAGTCAGCACAGTTTAGATTAAGCAGGCATATCATTCATCAAAGTGTGCAAAAGGTGACAAGAAAAAATACTGCATTTTAGAAAAGATACTAGAATGTTTAAGGCAGCTGATGCCCAAATGGGTGAGTCAAGGAAGGTGGTCTGGGGTTGGAGGTGATTTTGCATCTAGAGGAATTCTCTTCATGACCTCAATGACTTGAGCACTGTAGATATCTTCTTCCTCAAGACCAATAATACTAGAGATAACAGATGGTTTCAGTTTTCAGTTTTGGCTCAAAGAGAAGGTTGAGTTGGGCTAGAGTTGCAATCAGCCAAAAGAGATAGCAGCAAACTGAACAGGTCACCAACATGGTGACGATAATTCCCCATTTAGGTCCCTTAGGGATGAACCAGGGCACAAAGAGGCTGACGAAGCCTCAGAACACACTCATCACAATGAGAGGCACTGTAAGGCCATTATACACCATAGTTGCCGGGAGCTGCCAGCCCCTGCCTTGCCACCTCACTTTGGTCCCACCCGGAAGTGTCAACACTGTGACTAGCATGTGCCTCCTATGTGTTCTTAAGCAGGGCCCTGGCATTAGCAAAACAGGCATTCTTCGTGCATATGAACGCCTCTAGAGCTCTGTGACTCTAACACTTAGATTTCCTGCTTGCCAACTGTGTCTGTCCTTCAAATACAGAAGACAAGAGCCCTTGTAAGCTACCAAAGAGGCTCTCTGGCTGTCACACTTAGCCATTAACTGCTTGCTAATAGCCCTCAGTCTCTCATTATCCTCCTTCTGGACATAATTACAACTTAGTAGTAATCAGCCAGTTCTATTCTCTCTACCTCCTCCTTTCCACAATGCAGTTCTAAGGAAAGTTTGGCAAGGCCATTACCCAGCTTTAATCCCAAATTCCCCATCAGACAAATCCCATGTCACCCAGGAACAGGACAACCTCAGTGTCCCTTCTGCCATCAGTCACTGTCTGTGAAAAATGTAGACTCAGCATGCGAACAGTGTGATGAATTTCAGAGTACTGCAGATGGACTGTTAGTAACACACCCGGCAGCAGGGGATCTGAGAGGTGCAGCCTCATAGATGTCATATTGGATTTATAATTTTAAGAAGTTTTCCTAAGTGGCTGCAGCATTTTACATTCTCCTCAGCAATCTCCTTAGCTTATTTTGGTTATTATTTGACACTTTTTCCATCCTTTTGCTTTCAACCTTTTTGTCTTTTATGATTAGATGTGGCTTTTATAAATACTGTATAACTGGATTTTACTTTTCCAGTCTGATGGTCTGTCTTTTAACTGGTAAGTCTAGTCCATTTACATGATTTTTTAAAATATTGGGCTGTTTCTACTATCTTCCTTTGTACTTCTGTTTGTCCTATTTTTCATGTGCTTCAGTGTGTCCTTTCTTGAATTTTAAAGTAATACCTAAATTTTTCTTTCCTTGTGAAATTCCCCCACCCCTACCCCATCTCCATTTCTGTTACTATTTTAGCATTATACACTCTATTTCTACTCTTTTAGTGGTTAACCTTGAAATTTGACTAAATTCTAACATTAATTAATATCTTGAACAATACAAAAAGCAGCTCCCTTGTTTGTATAATATTGTTTATTACTATTTTTTGACCTTAACAATATTAAGCATTCTATTTAATATATATGTGAATATATATAAATGTACAATGTTTATCTACCTGTAGGTTTATGCAGTTGTTTTAATTTTTTAACTATTCCTTCTAGCTTTTCAGATCTTTCATCTGATGTCAATTTCCTTTTTCCTAAGATATGTCCCCTAGAAATCCCTTTAATGATGATTTGTTGAATGTTCTCAGTTTTTGTATATCTGGTAGTGTCTTTATTCTGCTTTCATTCTTGAGAGTTCCACTGTTATATCATACAGGGTTGATGGTTATTTTTCTCTCCATAATTTGAAGATATTTTCTCACTGTTTTCTGTCTCCTGTTGTTGCTATTGAGAGTCTGCTCTCATTCTATATGTAGTTCCTTGGCAGGTGATCTGACATCTCTCTGGCAGCTTTTAAGATCTTCTCTTTTTCTTTGGAGTTCTGAGTTTTGTTACAAATGTGCACAGCTATGGATTATTTTTAATTTATCCCACTTGATGTATATTGTTTATCTTGTGCATGCAACAAGATACAATAAAAAAAATACCAGGTAGATTTTTTAAAGAATGAAATAGAACTTTTAGAAATAAATTAATTATTGGAATTAAATAACTTGGCACAGTTCAAGAGAGAATTAGTGAACTAGAGATGCATAAGTAAGGAATTATGTAGAATGTTGCACAGAGAGACAGAGATTACAAATATAGCAAGAAGTTAAGCAATATGGAGAACATGAAAAAGTCTAACAAATATTTAATCAGAGAATTAAGTTAATGTCTGCAAATTTCCAGAGCCCGATGGAAGATATGAATCAATGCTGCCAGATGATAAATACCACTTCTTTCATTTCATCATATCTGATATTACCTCTCACTTAGAAAGAAGAGCACATCCTAATTTGTCCCTTTTCATTCCACTTTTTTCAGTTTCAATTTATTATTTATATGGTTGTCAAATTAATGTAATTTAGACATGTTAAATTTTGAGGTGCCTTGAAATGAGAGTTTGGAACTTGTGAGAGAGATGGATTCTTTAAGTGGAGATTTGTGAGTCATTGATTTCAGTGATTGACAGTGTCATGGGAGTTAGTAAGTTTGTTGGGAAGATTGGAGTGAGTAAATGGAGATAGAAAGAGGACTACAGAACACTAACATTCAGGGATAGAGGAAAATGAACCAAGAAAGGAGTTTAAGAAGATACAATCTAATAAATTGAAAAACTGAAAGAATGGTTTCTCTAAAACCAGGGAAGAAGAGGAATTCAAAGAGCAGCAGTTCATAGGGTCAGATGTGGCCAAAAACGCAGATGAGGTGAGAACTAAAAAAGAAAAATATCTTTAGATTTGATCGTTAGAAGATAGATGATTACCATTGCCAGTGGAGTGTGAACAAATACAAAAAAAGGCAGTGAACGCATTGACAAATAGTATAATTTGCTAAATCCTCTGACCTCTTTCTCATTGTATCCTGTGCTAGTTTGGCTGTATTATGTCCCCCAAAATGTCATTATCTTTGATGCAGTCTTGTGTGGGCAGGAAATGTACTGGTGTTGATTGGGTTGAAGACTTTTGATTGGATGTTTCCGTGGAGATGTGATCACTCATCTGTTGGCGAGATCTTTCATTGGATAATTTCCATGGAGCTGTGGCCCCGCCCATTCATCATGGGCCTTGATTAGTTTACTGGAGCACTATATAAGCTCAGACAGAAGGAGCCAAAAGGGACACTTTGAAAAATGCACGGAAGCTGAGAGAGGAGCTGTAGCTTACGGAGACATTCTGGAGATGGCTTTTGAAAGCAGACTTTTGCTCTGGAGAAGCTAAGAGACGACATACACCCCACGAGCAACTGAGAGTGACATTTTGGAGAGAAGTGGAAGCCTAGAGAGCAACGTCCCGGGAGAAAGCCATTTTGAAATCAGAACTTTGGAGCGGATGCCAGACACGTGCCTTCCCAGCTAACAGAGGTTTTCTGGATGCCATTGGCCATCCTCCAGTGAATGTACCCGATTATTGATGGACACTTTATGGCCTTAAGACTGTTAACTGTGTAACCAAATAAACCTCCTTTTATAAAAGCCAGTCCATTTCTGGTGTTTTGCATTCCAGCAGCATTAGCAAACTAGAACATATCCTATCTCCGCTGAATATATAATGAATCAGTAAGCTTCCTAGAGCAGGATACTCTTCATTTACAAAATAAACACAATTGCCTTCTGCTCTCCCAGAGGTGAAAGGGATTGGGGCAAATACTGGAGATATTAGTAGGAAAGCCAAGGAGAAAACAGAGGTACAGTTATAAAACAAATGGATATTGTGCAAGTGCTTTGGGTTCTAGACCTCACAGCTCCTATCTAATATTAACAAGCCTTGTTTGGTTGAATTTTAGACATTTATGCATTTTCCCTAATAAAAGTTATACAATCTGTTAATGATAATATCCCATATTTCGGTTATTTTTTTCAAATCTCTATTATATTTTCTACCACCAAATTCTATTGTGTACAATATGGAATAGAAGACAGAAAACAACTTGGTTATTTATCTGCTTGTTTCTAAAGTCAGAAAAACTGACAGCTATATCTATCTATTCAGACAAAAAAAGAGGACATTTCATTCCAAAAACCTGTGCAGGACATGCTTTTCTCTCAAGATCTTAAACTTTCAATAAGGGTTATAAATTTAAAGTACCTCTTTTTGAAATTAAACTTTCACAAAGAAAAATTCTCAAAATTATACTTCAGGGAAAGGGAATATGATTGGAAAAAAAACAGTAGAAAGGTAATATTTTTAAAAGTATATTTTAGGAAACATAATATCATTTTACAACAGCCTAGAATGTGTTTTTTTCAAAACTCACAAATGAGATTTTTGTAATATGTAAATTTGACTTCTCAACTTTTACCTAAAAACATGAACATATAATTATATGATTAATGGCTCTTATCTACTATATTCCCCATTATTTTCTCTTACAAAACACAATAAAGTGAAGAATTGTAGGAGAAATGTATTTTCTAAGGTATCACTTACCTACATTCAGCAGCATCTACTCTGGGTTATGCTTATTCTTGAAGGTTGTACTTTGAGCCTTTGCAGTTTCTGTGCTTCAGTTCCTCCTAAGTGTAATGACATTTCACATGTAGAAGATTGCAGCAGGCTAAATTGCTGTTACATGAAAATATTTTTCTCAGCAGAACAAAAACTATAACACATGAATATTATTAAACAAACAGCACTCTCCTTTTACATACTATTGTTCACAACTTACAAATAACACTTCTTTTTTTCCACATATAGGTATCAGAGATTTGAAAAGGCCTTTCTTCTGGCTGTTGACATTGGTGCTCGTGACCTGTTTATGGTGAGTCATTCCCAGAGATGATTTTGTGCCTTCAGTTCTAAGGCTGAGTAAGTTGTCAACTTTCGTGACCATTAAAAAGGATTAGTGTCATTTGCAGCCTTAGACACATGGAGGGAAAGGCATTATTCCATCTTGGCTTGCACCTTTGCCTTTGTGAACCTGGTCAATAGCCATCTAGTATCTTTTGACTTGTTGACATTTTCCTTGCCAGAGCCCAAAGGATTTTTATGTTTTCTAAAAATTTATAATTCTTGAACTTTTCTCCTGTTAGTGTGATGTGAGAAGGTGACACCTTTCTATCTAATAAGCTTCCCAATCCATTTCCTGAAGTACCTCTGTAGAAGCCAGGACATAGAACAAAACATGTCCCATAGATCTGGAATGTGTGTGGTTTGCCTCTTAGACTTCAATGAAAAATAGCAGATTATGAATGTCCTCACACATATTTTTAAAGTAACAATGGTACAAAGTAGATCCAATAGGTTGTAACTTTCATTTACACTGTAGTCCTCCCATTTAATAACTACCGAGAAGTAAAATTAACCAGCTCTGTATCAGGTTTTCATTTCATAAGGTCTTACATCACAGTGTCACAGTGGGGTCAGATGAACAAAGGCAGGGTTCCTTTCCTGGTTTCCTGGCATATTTTGCTCCACAGCAGATTCCATTGTTGTCAAGGAGACAATAGAGCAAAAGCTTCTGTAAAACAAGAAAAACTTCTGGAAGGCTCTTTACCTGAATCTTTTACACAACTAAGACATTTTGTAGATTAAATTAAGCTTTGACATTTTAAGTAGTAGTAGAGTTCATTACATTAAGTCATTTGACTTTGGATTGAGTTTGATATTTAAATTCTAAATTTATATCGAGTGAAGTTATACTTTCATTGATCATGAAAAAATCTTTCTAATTAATTACTTTCAAAAGGATGAACCTTCTATTACTTGTTTGCCATCTGTATTTTCTTATGTCTAATTGAGCAGACATTAGTATATCGAGGAAAGCTTTTCATTATTTTCATCAGAATCTACACATGTAGCCATCACAATGTCAGGAATTTAATTATATCACTTTTTAGATTTTTCTCACCCCACTGACTTTCCCTTCCTACTCCAACTTCTCACCTCTGCTTACCCATTTCAATAACGGTTGATTTTTTTTCATATTTATTTTTGTAAGCCTTTAGTCCCCAGTTTTTTTCCTACCTTAGTTTGAGATAAGAGCTAAAGAGATAGGTATTTGAATGTTTGGTATCTGGCTTATTTCCTCTCTCAAGATAATATATTGTTCTGTAATTTCTAGAAGTTTGATTATATATTAGTAATACATAATCATCAAAGCCACCTTCTGAACTTTTTTTTTTCATATCATATCTGTTTCAGCATTTAGTCTCAGTTTAGCCAATAACAATATAAGAAAGTCTCCTCCTCAGTTTAAATCCCCTCTATCCAAATAGCCTCTCTGTTTATAGGTTTTGAGTTTCCTAGGCTGCTCAAAGCAGATACCATGAAATGTGTTTGGTTTAAACAATGGGGATTTATTCGCTTACAGTTTTGAGGCCAGGATGATGTCCAAATCAAGGCATCATCAAGGTAATGCCTTCTTCTTGAAGACTGGCTGAGAGGCCTGGGGACAAGGTATGCGGATAGACCTTTCTGAGTGGGCAAACAACATGAAGATATTTGTGTCCCAGGTGAATGCTCACCAGAGGGTGACTTCAGCAGTGGAAGATTTTAATAATCAAGTGTGGATGAGCTGACCCATTCTGTGGATACCAGTCAGCCTCTTTCCTAAGCCACTCCTGTCATTTTGTAGTGGGCTCATGAAGAAAGTGGCCATGGTGGTGGGGATTGGAGGTTATGCATGAGCTCAGCAACATGGACTTCCACTCACTAAGGTCAACTTGGCTATGGCCATTGCTGAGTGCCCAAGCTGCCAGCAGTAGAGACCAGCACTCAGTCCCCAATATGGCACCATTCTCCAAGGTGTTCAGGTGGATTGATTACATTGGATCACTTTCATCATGAAAGGGGCAGTGTTTTGTTCTAATGGGAATAGACATGTACTCTGGATATGGATTTGCCTTTCTTACATGCAATGCTTCTGCCAAAATTACTGTCTGTGGACTTACAGAATGCCTTATCCACCGTCATGGTTTTCCATACAGCATTGCTTCTGGCCAGTGAACCCACTTTCCAGAAAATGAAATGCAAGAATGGGCACATCCTCATGGAATTCACTGGTTTTATTATGTTCTCCATCATCCTGAAGTAGCTGTATTGATGGAATGGTGGAATGGCCTTTTTTTTTTTTTTTTTTTTTAATTCAGTTTTATTGAAATACATTCACACACCATACAATCATCCATGGTATACAATCCACTGTCCACAATATGATAACATAGTTATGCGTTCATCACCACAGTCTATCTCTGAACATTTTCCTTACATCAGAAAGAACCAGAACAAGAATAAAAAATAAAAGTGAAAAAAGAACACCCAAATCATCCCCCCATCCCACCCCATTTGTCCTTTAGTTTTTTCCCCATTTTTCTACTCATCCATACACTAGATGAAGGGGGTGTGATCCACAAGGTCTTCACAATCACACTGTCACCCCTTGTAATCTACATTATTATATAATGGTCTTCAGGAGTCCACACTGCTGGATTGGAGTTTGGTAGTTTCAGGTATTTACTTCTAGCTATTCCAATACATTAAAACCTAAGAAGTGTTATCTATATAGTGCATAAGAATGTCCACCAGAGTGACCTCTCGACTCCATTTGAAATCTCTCAGCCACTGAAACTATTTCGTCTCATTTTGCATCCCCCTTTTGGTCAAGAAGATACTCTCAGTCCCATGATGCCGGGTCCACATTCATCCCTGGGAGTCATATTCTGCATTGCCAGGGAGATTTACACCCCTGGGAGTCGGGTCCCACGTAGTGGGGAGGGCAGCGAGTTCACCTGTCGAGATGGCTCAGTTAGAGAGAGAGAGGGTGGAATGGCCTTTTGAAGACTCAGTTACAGCACCAACTAGGTGGCAATATCTTGCAGATCTGGGGCAGTGTTTTCCAGGAGGCTATATATGCTCTCAATCAGCATCTGCTTTAGGGTACTCTTTCTCCCATGGCCAGGATTCACGGGTCCAGGAATGAAGGGGTGGAAATGGGAGTGACACTACTTACTATTACTCCTAGCGATCCACTAAAAAAATTTTGCTTCCTGTGCCTGCAACCTTAACCTCTGTTGGTCTAATCGGTCTTAGTTCCAAAAGGAGGAGTGCTTCCACCAGGAGACACAACTATGATTCCAATGAATTGGAAGTTAAGATTGCCACTTGGCCACTTTGGGCTTCTCATGCCTCTGAATCAACAAGCAAAGAAGAAGAATTACTGTACTGGCTGGGGTGATTGATCCTGACTGTCAAAGGGAAAGAGCAATTACTTAAGGGAAGAAAAGAAGAGTTTCCATGGAGTACAGGCAATCCCTTAGGGCATCTCTTACTATTATCACAACCTGTGATTAAGGTCAATAGAAAACTGCAACAATCCAATCCAGGCAGGACTATCAATGGCCCAGAAATTTCAGGAATGAAGGTTTTGATCACAAAGAACCATGACCAGCTGAGGTATTTGCTGAGGGTAAAGGGAATATGGAATGGGTAGTAGAAGAAGGTAGTTATAAATACGAGGTACGATCATGCGACCAGTTACAGAAATGAAGACTGTAATGGTTATAGTTCTTCCTTGGTTTGTTATGAGTATGTTTGTATATATACATAAAGCAAATATCTTTTTTTCCTTCCCTATCTTATTCCATTATCATATGATGTAAGTTGTATTAGCTTCATGTCATAGTATTTAAGTTACAGAATATCAAGTTTAAGAGTGAATATTGCTCAAGGACTTGCACTCTATTCTGGGGAGAGTTAGTGCATTTCTGATTGTATACAGGATAGCTGAGTATTGTTAAGTGAATATATGACGTGTGTGTGTGTGTGTGTGTGTGTGTGTTTGGCATGTATGCTTAGGTCTATGCACCATTGTGGGTAAATTTTTTTAATACTTTATCAGAAAATTAAAAGAAAACAAAAACAAGCAATTCAAACAAAACAAAACAAAACAAAGGAATATGAAAAACAAATAACCTAAAATAACTACATTGCTTCCAACATGTTCCTACAATACTCCAAGAAAATTAACAAACCAAAGTTATTCCTGAGCATTCCCAAATCATTAAGATTACTCTCAATATCTTATCTGTTCTCATTAGATTATCGTTCCCCCTTCACTAGAAGCTGTCTATCTCTAGTTCCCCTACATTCTACAATATAAAACATTTATGTTACGTTTTTCACAGAGTTCACATTGGTGGTAACATACAATGTCTCTCTTTTTGTGTCTGGCTTATTTCACTCAGCATTCTGTCTTCAAGGTTCATCCACGTTGTCATATGTTTCACGACCTTGTTCCTTCTTACTGCTGCGTAGTATTGCATTGTGTGTATATACTACATTTTGTTTATCCACTCATCTGTTGAAGGACATTTGGATTGTTTCCACCTCTTGCAATTGTAATAATGCTGCTCTGAACATTGGTGTGCAAATATCTGTTCGTGTCACTGCTTTTAGATCTTCTAGGTATATACTGAGAAGTGAAATTGCTGGATCGTAGTGTAACTAGATATCTAGTTTTCTAAGGTATCGCCAGACTGTCCTCCAGAATGGCTGTACCATTATATAGTCCCAACAGTAATGAATAAAAGTTCCAATTTCTCCACATCCTCTTCAGCATTTGTACTTTCCTGTTTGTTTCATGGCAGCCATTCTAATTGGTGTGAGATGCTATCTCATTGGAGTCTTAATTTGTACTTCCCTAATAGCTAGTGAAGACGAACATTTTTTCATGTGTTTTTTAGCCATTTGTATTTCCTCTTTGGAGAAATGTCTTTTCATATGTTTTGCCCATTTTGTAATTGGAATGTTTGTACTATGTCATTGAGTTGTAGAATATCTGTAATTTATCAGATACATGGTTTCCAAATATTTTTTCCCACTGAGTTGGCTGCCTCTTCACCTTCTTGACAAATTCCTTTGAGATACAGAAGCTTTTAATTTCGAGAATTTCCCATTTATCTATTTTTTCCTTTGCAGCTTGTTCTTTGGGTGTAAGGTCTAAGAAGCAACCTCCTAATACAGGGTCTTGAAGATGTTTCCCCACATTATCTTCTAGGGGTTTTACTGTACTGTCTCTTATATTGAGGTCTTTGATCCAGTTGCAGTTAATTTTTATGTAGGGTGTGAAGTAGGGGTCTTCTTTTATTCTTTTGGATATGGATATTCAGTTTCCAAGCTCCATTTGTTGGAGAGACTGTTATGTCCCAATTCAGTAGATTTAGGGGCCTTATCAAAGATCACTCGACCATAGATCTGGGGATCTATTTCCAAATTCTTAGTTCGATTCCATTGATCGGAATGTCTATCTTTGAGCCAATACCATGCTGTTTTGACTACTATGGCTCTATAGTAAGCTTCAAAGTCAGGAAGTGTAAGACCTCCCATTTTGTCTTTCTTTTTTTTAGAATGTTTTTAGCAATTCAAGACATTTTTCCCTTCCAAATAAATTTGATAACTAGCTTTTCCAAATCTGCAAAGTAGGTTGTTGGAATTTTGATTGGAATTGCATTGAATCTGTAGATGAGTTTGGGTAGAATTGACATCTTAACGACATTTAGCCTTCCTATCCGTGAACACGGAATATTTTTCCATCTTTTTAGGTCCCCTTCTATTTCTTTTAGTAAAGTTCTGTAATTTTCTATGTATAGGTCTTTTACATCTTTGGTTAAGTTTATTCCTAGGTGCTTGATTTTTTTAGTTATTATCGAGAATGGAATCTTTTTCTTGAGTGTCTCTTTAGTTAGGCCATTTCTAGTGTACAGGAACATTACTGACGTATGTGCGTTAATCTTGTATCCTGCTACTTTGCTAAATTTGTTCATTAGCACAAGTAGCTGTGTTGTCGATTTCTCAGGGTTTTCCAGATAAAAGACCATATCATCTGCAAATAATGACAGTTTTACATCTTCCTTTCCAACCTGGATGCTTTTATTTCTTTGTCTGCCGGATTGCTCTGGATAGCACTTCTAGCACAATGTTGAATAACAGTGGTGACAGTGAGCATCCTTGTCTCATTGCTTACCTTAGTGGGAAAGCTTTCAGTCTCTTGTCATTAAGTACTACACTGGCTGTGGGTTTTTCATATATGCCCTTTATCATATTGAGGAAGTGTCCTTCAGTTCCTACCTTTTGAAGTGTTTTTATTTTAAAAGGTTGCTAGGTTTTGTCGAATGCTTTTTCAGCATCTATTGAGATGATCATTTGATTTTTCCCTTTTGATTTGTTAATGTGTTGTATTACATTGATTGATTTTCTTATGTTGAACCATCCTTGCATGCCTGGGATTAACCCCACTTGGTCATGGTGTATGATTTTTTTTTTTATTATTAGTTATTGGTTACTTTATTGTAAGCCAATTCTCTCTTTTTTCCCCATGTGCAGCTCTAAGCAGCCTGAAACCATAGATTTACTTTTCATGCCAGGTAGATGATAACTAGAAAACTGTTTCAAAATTCGAAACCAACATTAGGGCTACAAGGAGAGGGAAAAACCCCCACTGAACCAGACTTGTTCTTGGTGACACTGCTCATGATTTCATTATATAATCCCTTTCAAATCTTGAATTTGTATTTTTAGCTAATGATAGCAAAATCCTGTATTTCCTTTCAGGGCAGCAAGTATGGGTCATGTTGTAGTACTGAAATTAAATGCCAGGGCCTCTTACCTCACAGATGAAGATAGCAAGATGCTTTTCATATTTAATTTTTTAAAAATCCAGAATGGATCAAAATGAACAATTATCAAGGATATAGGTGCCAGACACACAGGCTATAAGACAGGAAAGTATGCCTTAGGAAAGTTAGGGAGCCTCATCATCACCTTGTTTTAAAAACTGTACCCAAGAAATAGTTAGCTTAGTTGTCTATTGAGCTAGCTTCCCTTGCCCTGCTTTCCAACAAGGCATGGCTGGCTTGCCTTGCAAGCCTTGGCAGAAGGACCCCATGTACCTCAGGACAGTATAGCAGCACACAGCTAACTAGAAGGACCTCACTCCCAAATGGTTTCACACCCGTTCTGTGACTGTTATGTGACACGTCTTAAACCTTAAAAATATGGTGAATTCAGCACAAAACAATGTTAAGTCTTTATAATTATAAATAAATTGTCCTCTCCACTTTTACCTGAAGCTGGAAAATGACAGGCTAGGGACAGAACATCATGAAGTTTGTACTGTTGGAATTATCATTCATTAAATGATCATTAGCTAATGGTCACTAAATTTACACATTAAGGGAATTATATATAGAATACTGCAAAAACACAGTAAGACTGAAGTTTGCTCCATTTCTGCTCAGGAAGTCCCTTCACTCCCATGTGCCATAACATGTTCTTCATGCTCCAAAGTTTACTGCGACTATTGTTTCTCTTCCTTTTGATCTTCCTTTTGTTCCCCAGAGCCAGAACTTCCAGAGCCTTCTCGTTCAGATGCCATCTGTTTGTATGCCATTTCGAAGAGCTTCAATGATGCCTGCTGAAGGGAGGATGCTGCCTGTCTCATGTTTTCTCCTATTTCACTATCTTTCCGAGCCAGGAGCTCCTGCATCTTGGAAATCTCTTCTTTTAGCTTGTTGCACTCATCTGCAGGCAGTTGATTCTTGAATTCTTCCATCTTGGTTTCTGTGTCATGAATGATTCCTTCGGACATATTAACTGCTTTGACTCGTTCCTTCTTTCTCCGATCTTCCTCAGCGTACTTCTCTGCATTTTTAACCATATTTTCAATATCATCTTTGCTTAACCCACCAGAAGACTGGATAACAATCTGCTGCTCCCATCCTGTGCCCTTATCTTTGTCAGAAACATGAACGATCCCATTGATATCAATGTCAAATGTAACTTCAATCTGAGGGACTCCAGGAGGGGCTGGGGGAATTCCAATCAAAGTAAACTGTCCAAGAAGTTTGTTGTCTCCAGCCATTTCTCTCTCACCCTGACAGACTTTAATCTCCACTTGTGTCTGTCCATCAGCAGCTGTAGAGAATTCCTGGCTCTTCTTGGTTGGAATAGTGGTGTTCCTGTTAATAAGTTTAGTAAAGACACCTCCCAAAGTCTCAATACCCAGAGACAGGGGAGTGACATCCAGAAGCAATACATCTGTGACATCACCAGCCAACACACCTCCTTGGATGGCAGCTCCAGTGGCCACAGCCTCATCAGGATTGACAGCTTTACTTGGGGCTCAGCCAAAAAGATCCTGCACTGTCTGCTGAACCTTGGGCATCCTGGTCATGCCACCAACAAGAATCACTTCTCCTATGTCGCTCTTGCTGACTTCTGCATCTTGCGTGGCTTTCTGGCATGGGGCAATAGTTCTCCGGATTAGTTCACTGACAATCCCCTCAAACTGAGCCCGGATCAGCTTCATGTTCAGATGCTTGGTTGGGTCCAGAAGCGCCCATTGTAAGATATGGCAAGTTGATGTCAGTCTGTACAGATGAAGAGAGTTCACACTTGGCCTTCTCAGCAGCTTCCCACACCCTCTGAAGCACCATATTGTCTTTGGTCAAATCAACCCCTGTGTCTGTCTTGAACTCCTTCACAATGTGTTGTAGCAAGGCCTGGTCAAAGTCTTCACCACCTAAGAAAGTATCTCCATTGGTGGATTTTACCTCAAACACTCCTTTTTGAATTTCCAGAATAAAAATATCAAAGGTTCCACCACCTAAATCATATACAGCAATGATTTTATCTTCTGATTTGTCTAGACCAGAGGCCAGAGCAGTAGCTGTGGGTTCATTAATCACTCGAAGAACATTTAGTCCAGATATCTGACCAGTATCCTTAGTGGCCTGTCTCTGAGAGTCATTGAAATAAGCTGGGACTGTGATCACAGCATTTTTTGCTGTATGTCCCAAGTAATTTTCTGCAATCTCCTTCATCTTCATCAACACAAATGCTCCAATTTGACTTGGAGAATAGAGTTTTCCATGAGCTTCAACCCAGGCATCACCATTGGAGGCACGAACAATTTTAAAGGGAACATTTTTAATATCTTTCTGTACTTCAGGGTCATCATATCGCCGGCCAATAAGAAGCTTGGTGGCATAGAATGTGTTATTTGGGTTGGTGACGCCTGTCTCTTGGCTGGCATACCAACAAGACACTCACCATCTGCTGTAAAGGCCACAACTGAAGGGGTGGTTCTGGCACCTTCGGCATTCTCCAGCACCTTTGCTTGTTTACCTTCCATAACTGCCACACAGGAGTTGTAGTACCCAAATCAATACCAACAACTGCTCCCTTGATTGCTTCTGATGTGTAGTCCCGCCTTGAAATAATTCTAAAAGCCTTGTGACTAAGGCCATTCCAGCCATCCTGGTGGTGGGTGGCCATGGAACTCTGGGAGGCTGGGGAGTGGACAAGACGGGCAGCTGTGGCTCGGCTGGCAGTTATCATGGCGACTAGCTGTATGATTTTTTAATGTGTCTTTGCATTCAATTTGCAAGTATTTTGTTTAGAATTTTTGCGTCTATATTCATGAGGGAGATTGGCCTGTATGTTTCCTTTCTTGTAGCATCTTTACCTAGTTTTGGTATTAGAGTGATGTTAGCTTCATAAAATGAGTTAGGTAGTGTTCCATTTTCTTTGCTTTTTTGAAAGAGTTCAAGAAAGATTAGGGTAAGTTCTTTTTGGAAAGTTTGGTAGAATTCCCCTGTGAAGCCATCTGGCCCTGGGCATTTATTTGTGGGAAGCTTTTTGATGACTGATTGGATCTCTTTGCTTGTGATTGGTTTGTTGAGGTCTTCTATTTCTTCTTTGGTCAGTCTAGGTTGTTCATGTGTTTCCAGGAAATTGTTCATTCCCTCTAAATTATCTAGTTAGTTGGCATACAATTGTTCATAGTATCCTCATGTTTTTAAGATTTCTTTGGGATCCACAGTAATGTCCTGTCATTTATTATTTTGTTTATTTGGGTCTTCTCTCTTCTTGATTTTGTGTAGCTAAGGGCTTCTCAATCTTGTTGATTTTCTTGAAGAACCAACTTTTGGTTTTATTCATTCTCTCTATTGTTTTTTGTTTGTTTATTCTCTATATCATTTCTGCTTTAATCCTTGTTATTTCTTTTCTTCTACTTGGTTTAGGATTACTTTACTGTTCATTTTCTAGCTTCTTCAGTTGTTCCATTAGTTCTTTGATTTTAGCCCTTTCTTCCTTTTTAATGTATGCATGTAGAGCTGTAAATTTCCCCCTCAGTACTGCCTTCACTGCATCCCTTAAGTTTTTATATGTTGTGCTTTCATTTTCATTCATCTCTAGATAGTTAGCAGTTTCTCTTGCAATTTCCTGTTTAACCCACTGATGTTTAGGAGTGTGTTGTTTAACCTCCAGATATTTGTGAATGTTCTAGATCTTTGATGGTTATTAACTTCTAGTTGTATTCCATTGTGATCAGAGAATGTGCTTTGAATAACTTCCATCTTTTTAAATTTGTTGAGGCTTGTTTTATACACCAGCATATGATCTATCCTGGAGAAAATTCCATCGGCACTAGAGAAGAATGTGTATCCTGCTGATTTGAGATGTTATGCTCTATGTATGTCTGTTACGTCAAATTCATTCATCTAATTGTTTAGTTTTTCAATTTCCTTATTGGTCCTCTGTCTGATTGATCTATCTATAGGAGAGAGTGATGTATTGAAGTCTCCTGCATTTATTGTGGAAACAGCTGTTGCTTCCTTCAGTTTGCCAATGTTTGTCTCATGTACTTTGGGGCACCTTGATTGGGTGCATAGACATTTATGATTGTAATTTCTTCTCATTGAATTGTCCCTTTTATTAGTATATAGTGTCCTTCTTTGTCTCTTATGACATCCTTACATTTCAAGTCTATTTTATCTGAGATTAGTATTGCTACCCCTGCTTTTTTTTGACTGTAGCTTGCATGGAATATATATTTTTTCCATTTGTTCACTTTCAATTTCTTTGTGTTTCTGGGTCTAAGATGAGTCTCTTGTAAGCAACATATTGATGGTTCATGTGTCTTAACGCATTCTGCCAGTCTATGTCTTTTAATTGGGGAGTTTAATCCATTCACATTCAGTGTTATTACTGTGAAGGTTCTTGAATCAGCCTTCATATCCTTTGGTTTTTATTTGTCAGATGTATTTTTCCCCTCTCTCTATTTCCTTTAAGGTACCCTTACTAAAGCGCTTCAGTTCTGTGCCCTTCTCCAGATCTCTCTCTCCTTTCTTTTTTTCTCACCCTGTAGAGCTCTCATTAGTATTTCTTGTAGGGCAGGTCTCTTGTTAGTAAATTCTCTCAGCTTCTGTTTTTCTGTGAAAATTTTAAGCTCTCCGTCAAATTTGAAGAAGAGCTTTGCTGGATCAAAAATTCTTGTTGGCAGTGTTTCTCTTTCAGAATTTTAAATATGTCATACCACTGCCTTCTCACCTCCATGGTGGCTGCTGAGTAGTGACTACTTAGTCTTACGTTGTTTCCTTGTATGTGGTGAATCGCTTCTCTGTTGCTGCTTTCAGAACTTTCTCCTTCTCTTCAGTATTTGACAATCTGATCAGAATATGTCTCAGAGTGGGTTTATTTGGATTTATTCTATTTGGAGTTCATTGGGCATCTATGATTTGCATATTTATGTTGTTTAGATGGGTTGGGAAGTTTTCCCCAATGATGTCTCTGAATACTCTTCCTAGCCCTTTTCTCTTCCCCTTCTGGTATGCCGGTTGTTCTAGTTTGCTAATGCTGCCGGCTTTTATAAAGGGTGTTTATTTGGTTACACAGTTACAGTCTTAAGGCCATAAAGTGTCCAAGGTAACACATCAGCAATCGGGTACCTTCACTGGAGGATGGCCAATAGTGTCTGGAAAACCTCTGTTAGCTGGAAAGGCACGTGGCTGGCATCTGCTACAAAGTTCTGGTTTCAAAATGGCTTTCTCCCAGGATGTTCCTCTCTAGGCTGCCGTTGGGGTATTTGTCCTCTCTTAGCTTCCCCAGAGCCAGTCTGTTTTCACTGGCCACCTTCAAAATGTCTCTCATCTGCAGCTCCTGTGCTTTCTTCAAAGTGTCCCTCTTGGCTATAGCTGCTCTTCAAAATGTCACTCACAGCTGCACTGAGTTTCTTCTGTTTGTGAGCTCATCTTTATGGCTCCACTGATCTAGGCCCACCCTGAATGGGTGGGGCCACACCTCCATGGAAATATCTCATCAAAGTTATCACCTACATTTGGGTGGGACACATTTCCATGCAAACAACCTAATCCAAACATTCAATTTAATCCCCACTAATAAGTCTGCCCCACAAGATTGCATCAAAGAATATGGCTTTTTCTGGGGGACATAATACATTCAAACCAGCACACTGGTGATTCTTATATTTCAGTGCTTCATGTTGTCCACCATTTCCCGAGATCTACTTCAACTTTTCGATTTTTTTCACTATTTGTTCTTTTCTGCTTTCACTTTCCATCATGCTGTCTTTGAGTTCACTAATTCTTCCCTCTGCCTCTTCAAATCTGATCTTATGTGACTCAAGAATCTTTTTAATTTGATCAAAAGAATCTTTTATTTCCATAAGATCTATTTTTTTAATTTACTCTTTAAAATTCTTCTTTATGCTCTTCTAGGGTCCTCTTCATACCCTTATTATCCTGAGCCATGATATTGATGTTTGTGAGTACTTATTTGACTAATTTCTCCAAATTCTGTGTCTCATCTGGCTTTTTAACTTGGGCATTTGGATTATTCATATCTTCTGGTTTCCTTATGGTTTTCTGTGTTTTTGGCCTCTTGGCATTTGCTTATCTTGATAAGGTTCTTTTAGGTTGTGTAGGCTTATTTGAATACTTATATATAGTTTGATAGAGCTACAGCTTCGTGGAGTACACTTTCCCTGAACGATCAGCAAATGAGCCTCCTGAATCACCTCTTATCCTCAAGCCAGTTCTCCCCAACTTCATCTGTACACTAAGTGGGAGTCCAAACCTTGTGGAAGTCCTATCGGTGCACCAATTTTCTGTGTGCAGTGAGGGCCACCAGTCCTGTGAGTGAGGGGCATGCCCTATGCAGTTTGGCAGGGAGACCACTTCAGGACACAGTGATCCCAGCCTTTCCCGGGGCTGTAGGTGGCATACCCTGGAGCTGCAGAACAGCACATCTTCCCTCTAGTTCTAATGCCCCTCAGTCCCTCTCTACAGGGTGCCACAGGTCCCTAGGATTGGGAGAGGGTTCCTGCCACTTCCGTGCAGCACCCCTGCCTCTAGGCTGTGCACTCTGCAGGCTCCCATGGAGGAAGGGTGGACTCCATCACAAGCCTGCTGAATCCTGAATTTTCCCTCAAGGAAGCTTTTGGCTGTGGTGCTGTGTGAGGCTGTCTCCAGCCAAATATAGCTGCATGGGTCATGGAGAACTACCCCTTCTGCTCTCCTTTGCTTGCTGTGATGGCATGTCCCTGGCACATGGATTCTTGGCCATGAGTCCACTCATCTTTGGCACTGGATGCCCATTTCCCCAGCGGCTTTCTGGGCAGGAGGCTCACTTGCTTCTCTGCTGGTCAGCTGCCCACTCCCCACTCCCCAGCGGCTTTTCAGGTGGGACACTCACTTGCTCATCTGCAGATAAGCTGCCTACTCCCCACTCCCTGGCGGCTTTCTGGGTGGGATACTCATTTGCTTATCTGCAGTTCAACTGCCCACTCCACACTCCTTGGCAGCTTTCCAGCGGCTTTCCAGGTGGGACACTCACTCACTCATCTGCAAGTTGGCTGCGCATTCTCCACTCTGGTGGCTTTTCCGGTGGGACACTCACTCGCTTGTCTGCCTGCTGATATTTCTTCTCTTATTTCGGCCTTTGCAGAGCCTTTCTCCAGGCTATATCCTCCTCTAGAGTTTCAAACAATTCAGAATTGTCCTTTTTTTTCATTGAATTTCTGGAGAAGAGTTTTCGGTAGCTATTTACATCACCATGATGATGATGTCATCGCCCAGTTTGTGTTTTTTTTTTAGCAGTTTAATTGATATATAGTCACTCACCATGCCGTCCTTCCAAAGTATGCAATCAATGGCTCACAGTATCATGTAGTTGTGCACTCATAATCACAATAAATTTTAGAACATTTTCATTACTCCAAAAAAAACCCAAATATCCCTTATCCCTCCCTATTATTGATCACTAGCAGTGGTGTGGTACATTTGTTACTGTTGATGAATGAATATTAAGAGATGACTGTTAACTGTAGTCCATATTTTGCAATAGGTGCATTTTTACCCATACACTGCTCTATTATTAACTCTTGTAATAGTGATGTACATTTGTTCTGGTTCATGAATGCACATTTTTATATTTGTACTGTTAATCACAGTCATTGTCCACTCAAGGGTTCACTGTGTTTTACAGTCCCATGTTATATCCTCTAGCTTTTCTTTTCAGTCAGCAGAACTCTCTTTAGTATTTCTTATAGGGCAGGTCTCTTATTAACAAACTCTCTCAGCTTCTGTTTAATCTGTGAATATTTTAAACTCCCCCTCATTTTTGAAGAACGGCTTTGTCGGATAAAGAATTCTTGGCTGGCAATCTTTCTCTTTCAGTTTCTTAAATATATTGTACCACAGCCTTCTTGCCTCCGTGGTTTCTGATGAGAAATCAATACTTAGTCTTATTTCACTTCCTTTGTATGTGGTGAATCATTTTTCTCTTGCTGCTTTCAAATTGCTGTTTTTATTTAGAGATTAAGTATGGTTTAAGGAGATATGTATGGCTGCCAAGTTGACACATGAACTTAACCATCACAATAAATTAACCTTAATCCTAATTTTAACCCTAATCCATAAGGATTTTTACATGTAAAAGAGGAAAACCAAATTAAGGGAAGGAGAGGAATAATTTTAATTTATTTTTTATTTGCAAAAATAAAGCCTTTATTCAGAACACTTCATCCACATTCTTCTTAGATAACTTTGCTTATAAACCAAGTTCTGTCTTAAGGAAGAACAAAACAAGAGAATGTTAAGGCCACAGAGAAAATTCTATTTAAGCTCATGAACCCACCTTTTACATTTGAGATTTCACATTAAAGGTATCAAAAAAATTTTATCATGTTTTCTAATAGATCAATTCTTACTGTTTAAATTTTCATCTAGCCAGAGGTCTGTAGCCTATATACTGAGAAGTGTTACCTCCTTTAAATTTAAAAGTTTATAAATTAAATTGGGTTATCCCTACCTATAAGTGATTTCTTATCCCTAAGATATCTGTTCTTAAGAGGCTAAAGAATAATATCAATTGGATCACAAAATTATCACCAAAAAAAGTATGTTAGCCTGAAAATAATCCTCTTTTGCATTGGCATTAATCAGTGGTAAAAGATCCTATATAGGATACACAGCAATATAGCAAGTGGGCCTTGAATATTTAAAAAGTTCAATGTGAGGGTGGTAGACCTGAAGAAATGCTCTGAAAGGACCCACCTTTTTGTCTATTTTATGCTTTTACCTGAATCTTGTCTTTCTTCAGTTTATTCTCCATTTGGCAGCCTAAACCAGGAGTGGGCAAACTATGATCTGAGGGCCAAATCTAGCCCAAGCTAAGAATGGTTTTTACATTTTTAATGGATGGGGGAGAAATCAAAAGAAGAATAGTATTACTTTTCACCTGAAAATTTATGAAATTCAAATTTCAGTGTCCATACCTGAAATTTTCATTGGAACACAGCCATACTCCTTTGTTTACTTACTGCCTATGGCTGCTTTCACTTCACGAGGGCAGAGTTGAGTAGTTGCAACAGAGACAATACAGCTTGTAAAGTCTAAAATAATTCATTATTTGGCCCTTTACAGAAAAGTTTGCAGTCCCCTGATCATATGATAATATCACTCCTGTGTTTAAAAAGTAGGTACTTGAGATGGAATGTTTTAGGTGTTCTTTTTACTTTTATTTATTTATTTATTTTATTTATTTTGGAGTAAGGAAATTGTTCAAAAATAGATTGTGGTGATGAATGCATGACTATATGATGGTACTGTGAACGGTTGATTGTAGGGTATATGAATATATCTCAATAAAACTGTGTTTTTAAAAAAGTAGGTATTTTGAACAGTAACTACTCATAAGGTTGTTTTAGAGTCTCAATTGGGATAATGTAAATTAATGTACTTTGCAAACTGGGAAATACTATACAGATAATCATGTGTTATTTATTACTAAGACAGGGCAATTATTGTTATTACATGGCTATTGCAAGAAATAATGAGGACCTGAAATAGGGCCTGTTTATAGGAATGGAAAGGAGGGTATATTTTGTAAGCAAAATCAGTATGATTCAGCAAGTCCTTAGATAAAAATAAAAACATATATTTTAAGAATAAATATACTATAATAAAAATAAAACAGTATCATAAAGTATAAAATATAAAAATCACTTGAATTCTTACAATCTGGAAATGAACATCCTTCAATATCTCTCTGTGAAAATGTATGTACTTTCACTATACTTTTCATTTGTAACTTGATTTTTTTTTCCACTCAACAGTAGGACATTGCTGTTTTCCATGTCAATAAATATATGTCTGTATCATCATATTGGATTCCATTTCATGGGCATATCAGAATGTGTTTAACCAATATCCTGTTGGTGAATATTTAGGCTGTTTCTTGGTTTTTACCATTAGAAACAATATTGCAGTGAATATCCTTGTACATATAATTTTTTCACAGTTGTCCAATTATTTCATTAGGAGGGATTCCTGAAATGGAAATGTTGGGTTACAGAGTGTGACTGTGTAAAATTTTGAATACATATCATCAAATGACCTCTAGAAAGTTTTACCAATATATACTCCCATTAACTGCATAAGACTATTTCAGGATGACTTAGTCCAATATATTCTTTAACAGAGATCAAACATCTTTCTATACGTTTATTGTCATTTATATTTTTTATTTTGTGAATTGCCTGATTGTGACCTTTGCTAGTTTTCTGTTAGGGTATTTCCCATCTTATTGGTTTTTAAAATATTTTTGTACATTAGGAATACTAACCCTTTGTATAGCATATCTCCAAATGGCCAGCCTGTTGCACCAATACCATTTATTGAAATCTTCACTCAGTGATTTGAAATACTTCCTTTACTATATATTAAATTCATATATATGCATATGAATATATGTGAATCCATTTCTAGATATTATATGCATAGAAGTACCCCAGATTACCTTGATTCAAATCTAAGCGTTGTTACTTACTAGCTGAATGATTGTGTAATTTATCCGA
Organism: Choloepus didactylus; assembly: GCF_015220235.1. Taxonomy (NCBI): domain Eukaryota; kingdom Metazoa; phylum Chordata; class Mammalia; order Pilosa; family Megalonychidae; genus Choloepus; species Choloepus didactylus. The sequence continues at coordinate 28,603,772 of NC_051323.1, forward strand.
CTCTGTTTACCTCCACCTTATACCTGTAAAAGTGATGATAAGAATATTTAAAGTATCAGTTTGTTTTAAATATTAAATGAGTTAATATCTATGAAGTGCCTGGCATATAGTAATGAGTTAGTACCTGATAGGGTAATAATGAGTGTTCTCTATTCTAGTCCATTGATAGTCTTATTTTTGTGTCGGCATCATACCATTTTAGTTTTTGGGATTTTAAAATATGTTTTAATATGTGGAGGACACATTTCTACCATCATCTATCATTTCCTTTTATCTTTCAGAATATTCTTGGCTATTTTAGACTATTTATGAATTTTAGAATAATTTTGTCAAGTTTTTAAAATCTCCCTTGGATTTGAATTGGAATTGCAATGAATTTATCAACTAATTTTGGAAGGAAGTAATGTTGCCCTTGGAATCTTTGTAAGTAAAACAGGGTTTAATAAATGGGCATGAATTTTAAATAACTTCCCTTCAACATACATTTTCAAAATTTACTAGAGAAATAGTCCCTGCTCTTTGGAAGGTCACTATGGTTGAGCATCTACCAAATGTTAGTGATTATACTAAGAGCTTTATAGGTGTTACGTCAAATTCTCACCACAGTCCTGTAAAATAGTTTCAGAGGAGGAACCCAAGCTTTATAGAAGATGATTAATTTGCCTACAACTGCACAGCAAGGAAGGACCAGATCCAGGATTTTAAACCCAGATTTCACCCCAAAGCCTCTGTGCTCTGACTTCAAGACCTACTGCTTCTAGCAAATACATTGACTATTTGGTGAAGAAAACACCTAATTGAACCATGAGATAGGTTTATCAGTCACAAACATCGGTTATGGAATGAGTACGTTTGAGTGCAGTGCAGTGTTAAAGAGAGAAGGTGGAAATTAGGGAGAAAAGCCAAGATAAGCCCAAGATTAAAGATACAAGCTAAAGTAGGCAGTTTCTTCCAGTCAGGTCCCAGTGTATGTTTAAAACAGAAGGCAAATCTGTAAAGCAACTTATTTAATTTTCCAAGCAGAATTTTGTAAATAACCATGTTTAGGAAAGGGTAGGTGACTCCAAATTAATGAATAGCTGAGTATTTCTTGTGCTGGTGTTCTCTCTTTTTCAATATATGGTGTCTGTGCTTCTATTATTGCCAGAATGAACAAAATATTCCTTCCACAGCCTGGAATTCCAGCTCCCTTGTGTTTGTTAAATTTTGAACACATGTTTCATGGTTGAATACCCTAATGCCTGACTTGGAAAGCCCTGGAGAGCTGCTTTACCAAGCAACTAGATCTGGGACGAGAGTAGGCACTAAAATTTGGGGTTAATTTCTTGTCTACCACTCAAATTGCACAATCCAGTTTCTGCTGTAGATTCAAACTTTGCTCCAAGTTTTTTAGATTTTCTAGTGTGCATTTCATATTACTTCTCAAACATTTGGTAGTAATTTGTTTTATATGATTTTTATCAGATTATGATAACTATTATGATTTTTTTAAAAGATATAGTCTGCACCTAGGAGCCTTCATGCTTAAAGTGGATATTTTTAGCTGAAAGAATTGTTATTGTTTTACTAATTGGAATAAGTTATTAGAAATATGAAAGGGTACTTGATTTTTTTTTAACTTTAGTAATTTTCCCTATAATTGAAAAATACTGTGTGAAGCTAAGGAACTTCTTAGTTTTGTTCACCACTGTATTCCTGAAACTAAACCCAGTGAGCCAGGATGCAGTGAATATACTGTCAGCCTATGTCCCAATTATTTAATGACCTTAGTATAGCACTCTTCTTTAATTAAATATACTGCAATCAAAAAGACTAAATTTCCAATAGTTTAAAATATCATTATTAGGTTGCTTCCCATTTCCTGCTTGAACAAACAATGCTCTAAAAACCCTTTTCAGGTATTAAAAATGGGATTTTGATATTATTGTAATGCTAGTGTTCTAAAATGAATTGTATTTTCCCTTCTCCCTCTCCTCTCCCTGCTACTCTTCCTCCTCCATTTTACCCCTCTTCCTTCTTCTCCTCCTTCTCCATCCTCATAATTTTTTGTGTGTCACAAAATGCTATTCTTATTTTGAATTTTTTTCACCATCTAAAAATATAAAAACTATTCTTTTCTTGCAGGCCATACAAAAACAGTAGACCAGATTTGGTACTCAGGTTGTAGTTTGCCAACCCCTGTTTTATTTCATTGATTTCTATCTTTATTTTTTTCCTTCCTTCTACATTTCATTTAATTTACTCTTTTATTTAGATTCTTAAGGTGGAAGCTTATGTCATAAATTTAGACAATTCTATTATTAATATAAGCATTTAAAGCTAGAAATTCCCTTATGTACACTGCTATAGCTGAATCTCAGTAACTTTGATATGCTGGGTTTGTATTTTCATTCAGCTCAAAATAATTCTCCTTGTGATGTCTTCCTTGGCCCACAGGGTATTTAAAAGTGTGTTTTTAATATTGAAATATTTGGGAATTTTCCAGATATTTTTCATATTGACTTCTAATTTAGTTCCTTTGTAATCACAGAATATGTTCTTTATGATTTCAGTCTTTTTAAATTTATTGAGACTTGTTTAAGGCCCAGCATATAGTCTGTCTTGATGAATAATCCATGTGTACTTGAAAGTAATGTATATTTTGCTTTTGCTGAGTTGACTGTAATTGCTAACTAGGTCCAGTTGATTGATAGTGTTTTTCAAGTATTTTACATCCTTGCGGACTTTGTATTTGTTCCATAAATTAAGAGATGCATGTTGAAATCTCTAGCTAAAATTGTTGATTTGACTACTTCTGCTTTCAGTCTTTCAGATATTGCTTCATTTATTTTGAAACTCTTGACCCCCTTATCATTATGAAATGCTGTTTTTCCTCAGTGTTTATTGTTTTGAGTTTTACTTGTCTTTTATTAATATAGACATGTTAGCTTCCTTTTGATTAGTGTTTGCATGGTATATTTTTCCACCCTTTCATTTTTAGTCTATCTGTACTTTTAGAGTTAAGTGCGTCTCCTATAGAGAGAATATAGTTAATTCTTGCTTTTTCTTCCAGTGTGATAATTTCTGCTTTTTAATTGGGTTCTTTAAACCATTTGCATTTAATGTAATTATTGCTACTGTTGGATTTAAATCTACTCTCATTCTTTGTTACATGTGTTCTTTGTCCTTTTTCCCCTTTACATCTTTACATGCTTTTTAAAACTTGACTATTTTTGGTATTCCAATTTCTCTCCCCTCTTGGTTTATTAGCTATTTGCTTGGGAAGTCACAGACACATTCAGCTGCTAACTCCCAGCCCTTGCCTATCTCCATCCTTTTGCCTTCTTGCTTGTTTGCATGCAGGTGTTCATTATGTTTCCACTCTTGTTTGCTTGGGTGCAGGTGTTTGTTATGTTTCTCTTTTGCAAGAGACCACAGGCAGCCTGGAAGACATGTTAAAGCTTAACCAGCCCCAGTTGCTTGCCAGAGCACAAAGATTGCTCACTGGCAGGGTCCCTCCCCTGGAAGGTATTTAAGCCTTGCACTCAGGCAGTGCATGTGTCCCTTATCTCCAACACATGAGGAGATGCTGAGCAGTTGGCCTCCCCAGGGCACCAGCCACAGTGGGGTTCTCATCTCCAACGCACTTCTCCACAGTGGGGTTCTCATCTCCAACGCAAAACAGGGCATACAGAACTGTAAGCCACTGACCTGAGCATTTGGCCCCCTTGAGGAACCAGCCACGGTGGGATCTTTTCCCCTGCTCTTTTGAACACTTTCTGCTCTGTAAGTAACAAAGCAGTCATTTTCTGAGGGTCTGTTGTGCCTGAGCCTGAGTTAGGGTCACATTTTCATATTTCTGTTCATATCTAGTATTTCTTTTTTATTGGAAGCTAAACTTTATAAATTTTATATTGTTGAGTGCTGGATTGTTATATTCCTTTAAAGAGTGTACAGAGGGTAATATTTTTGCGCTTATCTTTGGCCATGAAAGTCCTGTCAAGTTGCCTTCTGAGACCTATTGCGATGACCCCAGTGGTGCTGATAGCTGCATTGCCTTCTGGTATGACAAGAGGCCATGAACCTGGAACCAACCATATCTCCAAGAAGTCCTGATTCCTTCTAGTGGGAAATGGTCATTTTAGTTTGTAGGTTGTATGCTGGAGTGCTTACTGCCACTGGGCTTTTCATTATTTTCCAGGGAATGAATTAGAACAGAGGTTGACAAACTTTTCCTTAAAGGGCCAGATAGTAAACATTTTAGGTTCTGCAAGCTACGTAGTCATAATAGTGTTGCACCCATTCATCACTGCAACTGTAGCTCAGAACGAGTGTGGCTGTGTGGCTGTGTTCCAATAAAACTGGTCTAGGCTGGATTTGGCACAGGGCCTGTTTTTTGCTGACCACTCTTCTAAAACACTTATAGAAAATGGTTTCAGAATAATTCTACAAATATTATTCCTAATAGTATAATTATGAAAACGTAAGATTTCTTTGCAGTTCTTTTATTCTTAGATATATCTTACAAGGATAAAACACTTCTGTTTTTTAAAGTGACTTGAAATAATATTTTTTCATGTACCAATTTGCTCTGTTAAGTTCATTTCTTTAATTTTGATTTTTTGTGAATACATTTAATTTTATAATTATGTAAATTTATATGGCTCAACTCAGATTATAAAAGAAGGTACATTCAGAGAGGTTTAACTTCAGTCTCTTTTCCCTTCCTTCTCCTTTATGTTGTTATTTTTATTCATTTTTGGTCTACCTTTATTTATAGAAAAAATACATAACTAAATATGCACATATTATTCATATAGATCCCCTTTCTTAGATAAAATGTAGCATACTAAACACAGTTTGACAGCTTCATTTTTTAATTATGAGGAAAAATGTATACAACTTCAGTTCAATAAACATGAAAACTTTGAATAGTTTTCTAGAAAAATATTAGTGACTAATATAAGAAATAAATAAATTTAAATAGACCAATAACCTTACAGAGAAAATTCAAACAGTAGTCAAAAATATAACTCCTGAAAAGAAGCACTTGGTTTTATTGATGAGTTATATGAATCCTTCAAGAAAACAGAATTCCTAAAACTTATTCTAAGATGAAAATATGTAACATTCCAAGTAAATTCTTCATTTGGCAAAATAAAATGTAAGATTTTGCCATATATTTTCACTTTTTAAATGATTATTCATTGTTCTAACCTAAGAAAGATTATGAGACTTTTATACAGACATTAAGAACTGTTTTCTAAAGTTCATATTTATGTTAACATAACCAAGAGATGAATTATTTAGCATAGTTCTTTACCTTGAAACTGACTTTCTCCTCAAATCCACAAAATAAGAAACTTTGAAATTGTTAAGATGTTATCAGAACCCATATTTTTTTCCTAATTCTGAAAACCTCTTATTGATTTATCCCATGAAGGAAACTGTTATTTTTAGATAAATAGAAAAAGAATTATGTCAACATTTTACACTTTTATTGTTAGTTGAAATAGAGCAGCATGAACATTCTGAATGCTCTGAGGGAAATTTTGGACAAGTTTTAAACCTGTAAAGCTGTGGGATATTAATAAAAATTTTTATTTTTCCATTGATTTGAATTAAGTAAAATATCAGAGTAGGGCTGGAACACAGTAATCCTAAATATGTTTCATGTCTTTGTGTTTCCATATCTCATACAAACCTATCAATCCCCAGAAACTTTATAAAAATTCAAAAAAGTTATAACAACATTAATGTTATAATTGTTTTACTTACCTGTCAATGACTGATCCCAACTAGGATTTAAAGATGAAAATCTATTCAAGATGCTTTTTAGCTTTAAATATTTTTGTTGTAAATTTGCATATTCATTCTAGTAGTACATTCAAATGTCATGTATTAAAGGTAATGAGAACCCAGGAACAGCAAGGTTCTTCTTAGATCTTATATGATATATTGACAGGATATGCATAAATTTTGAAACTTGGATCATGGCCAAAGTCTGTTAACATTTGTTTGGGGAAGCCAATTCCACTTAATGGTGTTAAATTATGATACTAATGAAAGTCAGATTGGCAGATAGTAAATTACAAAATTGTCATTGAGAATGACAGAAAATAAGTGGTTCATTCTTATGAATATTTTCCTGAAAACTTGCTTCCAAGTTTGTAATACTTTTATAATCTAGGATCATTGAAACCATCCACCAATTAGGTAACCCTGGTTGGGTGGCAGGTTTGGGAATTACCAATATGACATTTAATTTTTGTAATCATTTGCTGTCCATGTTGTACATTTATATTATTACATTCAATTTTAATCTTATATAATTTCTCTCCAAATACCAACAAAACAAAAAAGAAATGACTGTACAACTTAGAATGTCTCCTTGTGCCTCCCTCCAAGACATATGACTGTATACAACTAAGCATGTAGTAACACAGCCCACTAGGCTTTGTGAGACTTGATGGCTGGACATCTGGACAGGGGCAGACCCTTGATTTTTAGGACCTGAAGCTTATACAATTTGAGAAATACTTCTTAAGAAAAAGAATTTAAAATTTTTAATATAAAATCTGGTACTGGAAGGGGCTTCCTGGTAAATTTGCCAGTGCATCCGGCACATAGTAAACACTCTATAATTATTTATTAAATGATTTTTGTTAAATGAAATTAAAGAATATTGATTCAATTTGAAGTCAGGATAAGTGAGAGGGCACAACTACCCTGGTGTGGCCTCTTGCAGTGTCTTTAATGAAGTATGATTTAACATTACCTTAACCTTAGTTAATCTCATCCAGCTTTACTGTATGTCCTGTATTCTTGTATGTGCTGGCCTACTGAAATCAATGACATGGAAATGAAATATACAACTGTGTAGTTTTTATTTTCTTGATTCATGTAGGATGTGACCATTGCTCAGAGTTCCATGAACTCATTTAATTGTATAAATCCAATTTTAAACTAGAGCTAAAATTATCTAAAAGTTAAATAACTAACAAAGCCAAAGGTCATCCAGTTGGGAAGTGACATAGATACTAGATATGTCTGGCATCAGGTCCTAAAGAATCATGAACTGTGTCAGACTGAGAGGCATGGAAGGATAGAGATCTACTCTCCACTACATTTTTCTGAAGGCCACATTCATATATGTGAATAGTGAGGGGCCCACCAGCACATCAACGTGTAAATAGACTGTATAGTGTGTTTCCAAACATATTAGTAAATAAAGACCTTTGTGGTAGAGATACAGTGTCAACCTTAAAACTATTAAAGTTCACCCTTTCAAAATTACTGACCCCAGTACTAAATCTGAGTTTATAGAGTGCTTAACATAATATAATATACAGTTAAATTTTGGACATTCTCCCTTAGATAATAAAATCTCATGAAGGAAAATGGCAATTAAGGTTTTTATTTCCTGACAAAATTGAGTATGTCAAACATTTTACTGAAGGCTTTTATTTTTCCCTAAAGGCCTAAAATAATTGATTTAAATAATTGTGTTTAGTTATACTTGTATTCTCCAATTCAGGAAAATGTACTTGTACTAGAAAAGAAAATGAGCAAATTAAAATTTAAAAAAGAATATTCATCTGCCCTGTGTTCTAATTGAAAGAAAGAAACTTATCTGAACTATAAGATTCTTTCTTTCAAAATCTCCTTTCTAACTTGACCAAGATTCACTTTGGATTAATCTTTTATTTTGCTTTGTTTCCAAAGGACATCTATTACTTTGCACTAGATAAGGGTGAATTGGCACTAGCTGAAGTGGCAAGAAAAAGAGCTAGCGACATTGAAGCAGAATCAATAACCTCTGGAGTTGGTAAGAATTAATGCTGGGTTTTTAAAAATGCTTTTTGTTTCAATCAATACTTACTCAGTATCGTTTCTATTTATGTTTGTAAGGCATGGTTGGTTAATTTGAATTACTTTCTTTGTAAAGACAGAGTGTCTTTTATTTTTTTGAGAAGAATTAAGCCTTGACAAATAATACAATATGGATATATGAGTTGGAGTTGTGTTAATGTGAAAATTGGTAATAAGTGATTACTATCGTCACCATTTAACAAAAGTACAAACAAAACAAAACGTTCTTTTCAGAAGATTTGGGGGAAAAGAATGTGTCATCAGTGCTGTTATTAAAATCAGCAGATAAAAGAACTTATATAACCCTTTACTTGTACACACAAACATGTCATACCTCAAAAGAATTCTCTTCTATATCAGACAAAATATCCGTGGGATTTCAGATTTGATGGATGATTTGTTTCCATTTAGAAGCCACCAGAATCATTTTACAATGTGGTCTTCCAAAGAAGGACACATCAGAAGCTTAGATTGAATCTAAAGGTCCACTACCATAACAGAAACATGAGCTTCCTTTGTCTAAATTCAGTTTGCCTAATGTCACTAAACCAGGTAGTATTGATACCTGGACATCCCATTTCTCATTATTCCTGGTATTTCCTAATCCTAGATTAGACAAAGGACCCTCAAAAATGTGATAGAATTCATTTCTCTGTGGAATACCTGTGATACAAAGAAGTTTAATTAGATTTCCACTTTGTAAGCTGCTTGAAAATATTACACTGAGCCTTTCCAGAGGATCATTCTATGCTTTGTTTTTGTAATGCTGTTTGCAGCACAAGGGGCCAATTGTCAGCCTCGATCTGACATCACCACCAGAGGTACCAGCCTTCAGGGTGGTACTGCAGGACTCGAAGCCAGACCATAAGGGGCTGCTTTAAGCCTGAGTACCAGTGCTGGCAATTACTTGCCAGTAAGATGATTCCCTTCTCCTTCCCCCACACTGAGTTCCAAATTCATTGAACCCAAGAGGTGCATAGACCACTGTTAAATCTTCATACCTAACAGATAAGGGATACTCACTATTTTTTTTTAATTTTATTTTGAAATAAATTCAAACTTACAGGAACAGTTGCCAAGACAATACAAACTCCATACACAGAACTCCAGCATACCCTGACCCCCCTCCCCCGATACCCCAATCCAACTTTAGCATCCTGTCACACCACCATTTCTTTCTTTCCCTATCATCCATTATCTATTGCTGTGTCTTCTGAACAGATGAGAGCAAGCTGCACACATTCTTGAACAAACAATATAATTCACATATACATTTCCCATGTACAAGAACATTCTTTTATGCAATCCCATTAAGCACAGCTAAGAAGTTCAAGAAATTCAGCATTGATACAAAGCTTACATTCTGTATTTCCTTTTTTTCTTTCTTTTGTCCCAGCTGTGTCCCTTTGAGCCTCCTCTCCTCCATCCTCAGATCCCATCCAGGATCATCCTTGGCATTTAATTGTCATTATCTATTTAGACTGTCTTTTTTTTTTCAATTGTAGAAACATATATACAGCCTAAATCTTCCCATTCCAACCCCTCCCTAGCATTCCATTAGTGGGATTAATCACATTTAGAATGTTGCAATGCTATCACCTTCCCACCATCTATTACCAGAAATTTCCCTTCACCCAAACAGCAACCCTACACTCATTTATTAACTCCCCATTGCCCCTTCCCCCACTTCTCTTAATCCATACTCTACTTTTCATCTCTGTGGTCATATTCTATGATACTTTCTTTGTATTTACGATGGGGCTTAAATTTAACCTCTTAAATCTATAATAATCTTGTTTTTCTTTAATACCAACTTAATTTCAATAGGACACGTAGACTATGTTCCTATACTCCTCCATTCCCCCACCTTTATGTAGTTCTTGTCAAAAATTACATATTTTACAATGAGTCCAAAACCACTGATTTATCAATTCAGTTCATGTATTTTAGATCCTGTAGGAAGTAAATAGTGGAGTTACAAATCAAAAATACAGTAGTGTTGGTATTTATATTTACCATGTGATCTTTACTGGAAATCTTTATTTCTTCATGTGGTTTCAGTCAATTGTTTTGTGTCCCTTCCTTTCAGCCTGCTCAATTCCCTTTAGCATTTCTTATAGGATTGATCTACTGGTGATGAAGTCCCTCAGCTTTTGATTATCCGGGAATGTTTTCATCTCCCCCTCATTTTTACCCTCCAGGTGTTTGTGAATTCTCCAATTCTCTTATGGTTATTGACTTCTATTTGTATTCCATTGTGGTCAGAGAATGTGCTTTGAGTATATTAATTTTTTTTTTAATTTATTAAGGCTTGTTTTATGTCCCAGTATATGGTCTGTTCTGGAGAAAGATCCATGATCACTAGAGAAGAATGTGTGTCCTGGTGATTTGGGATGTAATGTTCTATATATGTCTGTTAAATTTCTCTATATCTCTCTCTCCTTTCTTGGTTTCTCTGTCAGTAGGGCTCCCTTTAGTGTCTGAAGTAGGGCAGGTCTTTTATTAGCAAAAACTCTCAGCATTTGTTTGTCTGTCAAAAATTTAAGCTCTTCCTCAAATTTGAAGGACAGTTTTTCTGGATAAAGTATTCTTGGTTGGCAATTTTTCTCTCTCAGAATTTTAAATATGTCATGCCACTGCCTTCTCGCCTCCATGGTGGCCGCTGAGTAGTCACTACTTAGTCTTATGTTGTTTCCTTTGTATGTGGTGAATTGCTTTTCTCTTGCTGCTTTCAGAACTTGCTCCTTCTCTTCAGTATTTGACAGTCTGATCAGAATATGTCTTGGAATGGGTTTATTTTGATTTATTCTATTTGGAGTTCGCTGGGCATTTATGCTTTGTGTATTTATATTGTGTAGAAGGTTTGGGAAGTTTTCCCCAACAATTTCTTTGAATACTCTTTCTAGACCTTTACCCTTCTCTTCCCCTTCTGGGACACCAATGAGTGTTAAATTTGGATGTTTTATTTTGTCTATCATATCCCTGAGATCCATTTTGATTTTTTTCCCTATTCTTTCTTTTGTTCTTTCATTTTCCATTCTGTGGCCCTCGAGGATGCTGAGTCATTGTTCAACTTCCTCTAATGTTGTATTATGAGTATCCAGAGTCTTTTTAATTTGGCTAACAGTTTCTTTTATTTCCATAAGATCTTCTATTTTTTTATTTACTCTTGCAATTTCTTCTTTATGCTCTTCTAGTGTCTTCTTTATGTCCTTTATATCCTGTGCCATGCTCTTCTTCATGTCCTTTATGTCCTTCTACACAACAGAGGCGAGAAGGCAACTGTTCTGTAAGTTTGAATTTATTTCAAAATAAAATTTAAAAAAAAATAGTATTCCTTATCTGTTAGGTATGAAGATTTAACAGTGGTCTATGCACCTCTTGGGTTCAATGAATTTGGAACTTAGTTTGGGGGAAGGAGAAGGAAGAGCTTAAATTTTTGACAGACAAACAAATGCTGAGAGACTTTGCCAATGAAAGACCTGCCCTACTTCAGATTCTGAGGGGAGCCCTGCCAGTGGAGAGACAGGGAAAGGAGAAAGAGATATAGAGAATTTTAACAGACATATATAGTACCTTACATCCCAAAGCACCAGGACACTCATTTTTCTCTAGTGATCACAGATCTTTCTCCAGAAGGGACCATAAGCTGGGACATCAAACAAGCCTCAAGAAATTAAAAAAAAAAAAAAAAAAATTTGAATATACTCAAAGAACATTCTCCAACCACAATGGAATACAAATAGAAGTCAATAATTTTTGAACTGTAACTCCACTATTTACTTCCTACATGATATAAAATACACAAACTCTGAGGACAAATCAGTGGTTTTGAACTCAATGTAAAATATGTAATTTTAGATAACTATGTAAGGGTGGGGGAATGAAGGAGTATAGGAACATAGTTTATGTGTCCTATTAAAGTGAAGGTGGTATCAAAGAAAAACAAGATTGATATGGATTTAAGAGGTTAATTTTAAGCCCCACAGTAAACACAAAGAAATTATCAGAGAATATAACCATAGAGATGAAAAGTAGAGTTTGGGTTAAGAGAAATGGGGGAAGGGGCAATGGGGAGTTAAGAAATGAGTGTAGGGTTGCTGTTTGAGGTGAAGGGAAATTTCTAGTAATGGATGGTGGGAAAAAGCATTACAACATTCTAAATGTGATTAATCCCACCAATGAAAGGCCAGGGAGGGGGTGGAATGGGAAGATTTAGGCTGTATATATGTTTCCACAACTGAAAAAAAAAAAAAAAGACAGTCTAACTAAATGACAATTGAATGCTAAGGATGAACTTGGATGGGATCTGAGGATAGAGGACAGGTGGCTCAAAGGGACACAGCTGAGAGATAAGGAAAAGGAAATATAGAATGTAAGCTTTGTATCATTGTTGAATCTCTTGTACTTGTTAGCTGCACTTAATGGGATTGCATAAAAGAATGTTCTTGTTCATGGGAAGAGTATATGTGAATTATAGTGTATGTTCAAGGATGTGTGCAGCTAACTCTCGTATGTTCAGAAGACAGAGAAATAGATGATGGATGATAGGGAGGGAGGGAGGGAAAGAAATAGTGATGTGACAGCATGTTAAAGTTGGTGGATTGAGCTTTCGGGGGAGGGGGGTCAGGGTATGATGGAATTCTGTGTATGGGGCTAGTATTGTTTTTGCAACTGTTCATATAACTTTGAATTTATCTCAAAATAAAAAAAATGATGAAGATTACTCATTATATTATCATGCAGATATAGCTGATAAAATTGGTGTTTCTTTCTTCTTTTCTCAAGACATGTATTTAACAAAGTTGAAATTGTATTATCTTCCTTCATGTTTCTCATTGGGTATGTTGTAACCACATTACCATCTCATTAAAAAATCATTCAAAAGTCTTATTTTTAATAAGTGATTTTCTTAAAATGCCTTTTTGGTTTTACTATAAAGTCATGGTGCCATCTGTAAAAGTGCATAAAAATTATATCAGTAGATGATATGTGAGTGAAGGGAAAATTTTGCTCTTATATTTAAATAAAAAATATCTTATTAATATAAACATCTTCAAAAATTAATATACAAAAGAAGCTTTTAACTTTTAAACTTTACAGTTTAAATCTGTGGTTAGACTGTGCTTGAGAGGCTACATTATATTACTTGTTTGACTTTGGAGGTATATTCATGCCAACTTACTTTTGGCTCCACTTCACCTAGCTCCTTTTATTGTGTCATGATGTCAGTTTTGATCTATACCTTCCTACCTCTAGGCATCTTTGCCTAAAGAAGTAATCTTAAACCCTTCATAATTATAAGCACATCAAAGACTAACTGGTTTGCTTAGCTTTAGAGGTCTACACAAGACTCTATTACTTGTATAACTTAAAAGGGATTTATCATTTTCAGTAAAGTTCCCAAGAATGCCGTAACTATCAACCTTTGTTCCTTTCTTTGTGGTGATATAATGTTGTCAATCAAAAAATATGACATATTAAATAATAACAATTCTTAATTGCCATAAGTATAGATTTTCTCTAAATCAGGTCTTTTCAGGTGAAACCTCTCATTCATTAAAATATTATTTAACACAATTTTCTGAAATACTAGATACCTATATTCTGAAGCAACGTGTCAACTTTTTAGAACTCTTATTCATAAATTGACAGTTTTACTAAGCAAAAGAAAACTATTTTCAAAAAGGAGTCAAATGTCTCAACTTCTCTGCTTTACTTATTAGTCAGACTAGTAAATTGTGATGTTCTAGGACAGAATGACTGCCACTTAAATTTTCTGCAAAAAAAAAATAAATAATGAAGGCATTTTACTTGAGGATTGGTATATAATATTACTAGTAACTGATGAAACTGTGAAATTAAAAAATAAAATATGTGCCAACATGGCTATTGTGAAGTATACCAAAAACTATCTTATATAAATAATTCCAAAATGTAGATTGGACAAATAGTTTCATGCAGTAATATGGTACAGACTTGAAGAATACTAAGGTGCGATTCAAGATAGCTGGCTAGACTAGTCAGGACTAACTGTATGGCATTTAAAAAGTTACTACTCCTCTGGGTCTCATTATCTACATCTATAAAATAAGAAGATAGAACTAGAAGGAGTTAATTCTTTTCCAAAAAGCACTAAAACACTATTAGTGTTATTAAATAAGACAAACAGAATCAAAACTAAGAAACTATAAAATTCTATCCAGCTTACAACTATGTGAAAAATATTTATTGCTATGCATATAATATAATAATACAAACCTGTGTTGAAAAACTTCAAGTTTGAATATGCTGTTAGAGGATTTCCTTAGTGGGAGACTTGCTTTATTCAGAAGGTACTTGTGAATTAAGTCCTTTTAAGTAGTGATTCACTTTGTCTAAAAATAAGTGATTTACTTTAAAAGTAGTGACTTACTTTATGCTGAAATTTACTGTAGCAAAAAATGTAACATCAAGGTACCTAAGCAGAGGAAATGTCTAACATAGAAACTGAGGAATATCTCAGTAAACAGAATGATTTCAGATAGATTAGAAGACAAAAGTGATAAAATTATTGAATTTTAGAGCTGAATTTGGACATCTGACAAATATTTTATGTTTATAAAATTCTGTATATGTGTCAGAATAACATCAATTCTGAAGATAACCTTCCTATACCATGTCCCAAGGAAATCTCTATTCACACAAGAAGTCTTTGTTATATAGTTAGGCGATGAAGTTTGAGTTAAAAATCATGCATCTGCTTTATCAAAATTAAATATCTTGTGTCTTTATAATATTTTATAGTCTTCTCTTAGTTTACCAGATCTGCTATGGCAAATGCCTCACAATGGATTGGCTTTTAAACAACAGGAATTTGTTTTCTCTTGGTTTTGGAGGCTGAAAGTCCAACCTCAAGGTATTGGCAGGGCTTGCTTTCCGCTGGAGTCTGTGGCCTTCTGGCAATCCCGTCACATGGTGATGTCTCTATCTTTGTGTCTGCTTCTCTGATTTCTGCTGACTTCTGGCTTCTATGACTGGCTGCATCTGAATTTCCTTTGTTTATAAGGATTTTGTCATATCAATTAAGACCCACCCTAATCCAATTTGACCTCATCTACTTAGGCTCTTTGAAGATCCTAATCACAAATGGGTTTGCATCCACACCCTGATACACCTTGACATATTCAGAGATGTTATTTACAAATGGGTTCATACCCACAGGATTGGGGATTAAGATGTGAACATATCTATTATGGGTTACGTGAGTCAATCCCCAACAGGTTTAAGAAGTGGCTTCATATAACCATAAATCTATATTCTCAAGAGAAATTAGGGAAGAATAAGGGTTTTTATAGTCACTCTCATAGGCTTAACGAAAATAAAATGTCTTACATTCCTGGATTCAATCATCCTATAATACTTTTTGCTATAGGGCAGAATTTAATTAAAGCCGATATATTTTAGTCTGTATCACGTAAATACATACATACATACAAACATAACATACACTCCTTTCAAAAAAAAATATAGATGTCACAAATTCTTGAGGTATTCCAATGGTGTTCTGGAGCTGGTGCCTGCGGCCTAGTGAGTATCAATTTTGTACATCTCTTGCCAACTCTGAGTTTAATGACATCATGTTGGTAGTTTGAAATCAGCCACAGTAGGAGTTTTTACACTACAGAAATTGGCAAACTCGACAAATTGGCTGGGTTTTTGCTTTGTTTTGTTTTGTTTTGGATTGCTGGCTGTTAATCATTTACTAGCACATCACTGAGGCTGGCCCAAGTCATGGGTCCTCCAGGCCAAGTCTTTACATATCAAAGAAAAGACCTATAACTCTTCCTGATCCTACAACTACCAAAATTGACACTGTTAAGCATTCACATAGGCTTGTCCAACTTCCTGTAGTTTAATTCGAAGGATAAAACAAGGAGTAGAGTCCATATCATGTATAATTTATTACATGGCTTTGAACCTATAGCTCTGTCCAATAGAAATATAATGCAATATCACACATGTAACTTTAAATTTACATATAATGCAAGTCAAATATGTCACTTTACATTTTGTAGTAAATTTTACAGTATATCTCAAATCAGATGCTCAGGTTTCTTCAGAAATATTGGATCTGTATTTAGATTTTATAAAATTTACAGTTGAAGTAGATTCAGGTACCCAAATTGTTCCATAAATTCTTAAAAATTTTACAATACTGAATTGTTTCTGTTTTTTAATGTAAATTGGCTAAAATTAAATAAAATTAAAAAATTCAGTTCGTCAGTCACACTAGCCATGTTTCAAGAGTTCAATAACCACATACAGTATGGTTACCATATTGGGCAGTGCAGCTACACTCATCGGTATTTCAGGTGTTTCCCTGGCCTTTTTGTTTACAACCCTGAAGTGAGAAATCAAATGAATTATTTCACTTTTCAGTACCTCAATTTTCTGACACAGTAAATAACCTTTGGAGAGTAATGGATTAATAGTTAAAACTGTTTAACAATAGAAATTCTAATTATTGCTATAATATTGAAATGACTCATATTATAGCAGCTGACATGTTTGGCATGCCATGTTATTTAACAACTAGATCATCTAGCAGTAGCTGCATTTTGAAGAAGAGCTTAAATTTGATAGATGTTAGTAGCAATAAATGCTAAGCTTTATAGAGGGTTTTTCATCTTTAAAGGGCTTTAAAAATAGTAATTAATTTGATATAATAATATGTTATTTCTGTTAGAAATGAATTCCTGAGACCAAAAAGGCCATTTTTATTCAACAAAAACCATCAATACACTTGTCATATACTCTATACTATAATGTACATTAGTTTAAGTGTTAATATCTTATTCCTCACTGATGAACAAGAAAAAAAATTCTATTAACCACTAATTGAATTATTTTTCCGATCCTGATTACCAGAATAAATTAATCTCAACAGAGAAAAATTATGCTGCTTTAATGTTCACCATTTGTGTATTGTCTAGAAAGCTAACAGAAGTCAAGCACAGCTTTCTTGATTATATAAAGTAGATTTTAAAGTGCCATTTTTACAGTACTTAACTCCTAGTACCACCATAATAACACTCATAATAAACACCATCTGTTTTCATCAGGCTTTACAGCTTTCAAAGTCCTTAGCTGCATCATTTTATTTTATCTTAACAACCCTAAGAGGTAGGTAGGACAGGTGCTGTTATGCCCATTTATTAGATGAAATTCAGCAAGGCTGAGTGACGTGCTCAAAGTTCGTAGTGGGCTGATGTAACAGCTAGAGCCAGACTCCAGGTCTTATGATTTTAACCACCATTTATCAAATGCTTAGTACATGTTAAGGCATCAACAAGTGTTCAGTGTTACCTGTCTCATTTAATGGTTACATAGCCTCACCACTTACCTGGTTTACAGATGAACAAATTGTAATGCAGAAAGATTGTTGCACATAGGTCCTTTTTGACTCAGAGCATATGTTCTTAACTTCTGTGTTATGTTGAATCTAAAAATGGACTATTGTCAGGGTGCGAGAACAAAGAAACCAATCTTCGGTAAAAATAAATTAACTACCGGTTCTGCTCTGGAATTGCAGTCATATTTCGTATTTGCAGCCATCATAAAAGTTAGTTATTAGTTTTTTTTTCACTTTATCGATGAGGAAACAAATTCAGAGTGTCAAAGGCGGACTTCAAATCTCATCCTCTGAACCACTTTGCCATACTGCTCTTTATCATATTCCTTTCTGCCAAAAATTTTTGCTTGTTGCTGATTTATTAGAGGTTTTGTTTTTGTTTTTGTTTTGGCATAAGCCTCCACTAGAAAGAAAGACAGCAAGTAGAGTTTTTGTTTACCATATTACACTAACTGTGCTTATATAGCAAAGTACAGGAAGGCAACTTTGAGCATTTTATCATTCTACCTCTGTCACTTCTTTGTGTGGTAAACTGATGGGTTATAACCCTAATATGGAGCTGAATTACTTTTACTTTAGACTGTGACCTTGAGCTAAGCACTTCTGTCACTTATAAAATAGGAAACTTCTGCAGTGCCCAGAACTAAAGGAAATTGAATTGTTCATTCAGTGGATGGTTTGAGCTATGTTTATAATACCAAAAATGAAATAGAGGAAAAGCAGTGCTGAGTGAATTTGATTGATATAACTGGATAACTTAATGTAGCTGGATAAAGTAATGGAGATAGTGGTTTTTGTGCATGTGTGTATATGTAAAAAGTGATTACTTTTCCTAAGTCAGAAAATTAATTTTTTCCTGTATTACCTGAATATTCGTCTGAACTTGTTACTTCAAGTTGCCTTAGTAATCAGAAATGTGTTTGGAAGTCATTTAAGTCTTCATAATACTTTTTCATATAGATGGTATGTTTGCCAAGGTACCATAAATACTTCCTATGTAAATTTTCTGTTAAACTTCAGTTAATTCTTTTTTCTTTATTTTCTGGCTAAATTCCATTTGTACTAAGTAGTTACCATGTTCCAGGTAAGACTGCCTCTATGAAAGAAGTAAAACAAGTTTGTACACATATAGTTATATACAAGAACAAAAGAGAAGACAGAATGTGAAAGAGAAACATGTTTCTAGTAAAACTCTTTTCCTTACATATGAAGAGGTATATTCATAAATATATGTACTCTGGTAATGTACAGAGATGATTTCATTATTTTGTAAAATTTATAATTTTTCTAAGTTAATCTAGATCTTTAGAATGCATTCACTTAGGCAGAAGAAATAGTTGGCAAATATTTTCATGTCAGGAGGTATGCATGCTAAGTGTATAACCTTTCTTCTGTTTATTCATTGTAAGGTAACTTGATGTGACAGGGTGTGACATATCAGAAAGATGACTTAGGTCAAGAATTGCAAGAAATCTTGGAAACAATACCTTAAAAAAGGATTTAAATAAGTCGTATTTTAAAGATTTGTAGAGTTGATAGTCCTTTTTTTCCCCCAGTTTTCTGACAAAGAATTTAATTAAATTCAAAACTTTAGAAGAGTCTTTTACATGTTAAAAAAAGAGAAATATCTGTAGTAGTCAAAGGCAATTTAGGGAGGAGAGGAATCTCTGGGTTTTGAGGTACCTACCAGCCAGATATAGATATATAGATATATAGATATTTAGTGTTTGCACATCTATTTGTGGACCAAACAATTCATGTGATAAAATTATAGGCCACCATCACTTACTTTTCCCCTTTTATTTAGCTGTCATCACCAACTCTTGTCTCAAAGCATGGGGTTGCAGTAAATAATATGCATAGATGAGGTGATCACAAGATTTGCTTCTAAAGAGCTGAATTTGGCTTCTATCATAGGAAAATGATTGTGTACTTTTTTTAATTTATTGAGATTGTTCACATACCATACAATTATCCAAAGATCCAAAGTGAACAATCAGTTGCCCCCAGTACCATCATACAGCTGTGCATCTATCACTACAGTTAATTTTTTTTTCAGTTTTTAGAACATTTTCATTAATCCAGAAAAGAAATACAGACAAAAAAAAGGAAACTCAAATCCTCCCATACCCCTAACTAACCCTCCTCCATTGTTGACTCATAGTATTGGTATAGTACATTTGTTACTGTTGATGAAAGAACGTTAAAATACTACTAAATGTAATTAGTTTGCGATAGGTATATTTTCTCCCTATATGCCCCTCTATTATTTTTTTTAAATTTCAGAATAGCGTTTAATTTTCAGATATATTTATAGTCATCTTATTTGATATCACAAGTTAGTGGCTGTGTTATAAATTTTACAGATGAGACTATTGTTGCACTATTCTCACCATACATAGGTTGCAGAATAAATCTGAATACAGATCAATACTTCCCCTTCTTCCTCCTTTGTATATTTACAAACATGCCTGCACATAACCCTTGCTATTGAAATTATTTTTATCTGAACTAAGGAACTAAATGCATTGAGATAATTTTGTTTTTTTTATAGGAATTCTCCCTGTAAACTATATAAGCTTAGGGATCAGAGAGTAAATAGATTTTTTTTTTTTTGCCAAACCTATCTGAACTCAGAAGCTGAAATGGTTCAGTATTTTCCATTAACTATGCAACAAATAGCAAATCTTGGGTCCACAATTAATGTTCTTTTGTTTCAGTGTGTGAAATAGAAGTTAACAATTGCCACTTAAATTTAGTGGTTCAATCACTACAATAACAGATGACTCTCAATATATAAATAGACATTTTTACCAACACTGCTCTCTATATGCCTTTGCTCTATATATCCCATGCCTATCTCCAGACATCTACATCAACCAATAAAACACAATTGAGAATACACATTTTTCAATGGTCTCAAAAAGTGTAAGAGTATTCCTTTGGATTTTCAAAAGAAGTCTGTATTTTCATACTTAAATTTAATAGTTTTAAATTATTCTTAGTCTAATTCATGTTGTATCAATTAGGAAACTAAGAGTCATCTTACAAGGTAAGTGAGATGACCAAATTTACAATCAGCAAGTCAGAAAAGTGAGGCGAGTATCTTCATCTTCTGACTTCTAGTGTTTCCGAAAGAATGCCATACCATAAACCTGAGTTATCCATTTGAAATAGAGTGAAAGAAATGGTAGCATGGAATAGGATGTGATGCCAAGTATGTTTTCTCCTTCATAAGGTCACCATTCTGCAGTGTCTGTTTATTCCTCTCTGAAATATGGAGTTAAAAATAATTTAAGATAGGGCCGTGTCTTATGACTATGATGATAATAAAGCCAAACTTATATTCAGTAGTCACTGTATGGCTTAAAAAATGCGTCTTCATCTAATATTTTGGAACCTTTCTCCATCTCTCTCTCTCCTTTCTTTGTTTCTCTGTCAGTAGGTCTCCCTTTAGTATCTGAAGTAGGCAGGTCTTTTATTAGCAAAATCTCTCAGCATTTGTTTGTCTGTCAAATTTAAGCTCTCCCTCAAATTTGAAGGAAAGCTTTGCTGGATAAAGAATTCTTGGTTGGCAATTTTTCTCTCTCAGAATTTTAAATATGTCATGCCACTGCCTTCTCGCCTCCATGGTGGCTGCAGAGTAGTCACTACTTAGTCTTACATTATTTCCTTTGTATGTGGTGAATTGCTTTTCTCTTGCTGCTTTCAGAACTTGCTCCTTCTCTTCAGTATTTGAGAGTCTGATCAGAATATGTCTTGGAGTGGGTTTATTTGGATTTATTCTATTTGGAGTTCGCTGGGCATTTATGCTTTGTGTATTTATGTTGTGCAGAAGATTTGGGAAATTTTCCCCAACAATTTCTTCGAAAACTTTCTAGACCTTTACCCTTCTCTTCCCCTTCTGGGACACCAGTGAGTCTTATATTTGGATGTTTTATTTTATCTGTCATATCCCTGAGGTCTGTTTCAATTTTTTTGTTTTTTTTCCCCATTCTTTCTTTTGTTCTTTCATTTTCTGTTTTGTTGTACTCCAGGTCACTGATTCATTGTTCAGCTTCCTCTAGTACTAAGAGTATCCAGAATCTTTTTAATTTGGTCAACAGTTTCTTTTATTTCCATAAGAACATCTATTTTATTTACTCTTGCAATTTCTTCTTTATGCTCTTCTAGGCTCTTCTTCATGTCTTTTATATCCTGTGCCATGCTCTTCTTCATGTCCTTTATATCCTGTGCCATGGTCTTATTGTTTGTCTTTAGTTCTTTGATTAATTTCTCCAAGTACTGCATCTCCTCTGATCTTTCGATTTGGGTGTTTGGGTTTGGGTTCTCCATATTGTCTGGTTTTGTCATACGCTTATTTTCTTTTGGCCTCTTGACATTTGCTTAACTTGACAGGGTTCTTTTAGGATATATATGCTAATTCAAATACTTCTCTCTAATTTGTCAGATCTACAGCTTGGTGACTTACACTTTCTCTAACCAGCAGGTGGCATCCACGAGCCACCTATTCCCCTCAAGCCAGTTCTCCCCAACTTTGTCTTTGTGGTGAGTGGGGTCTGATTCTTGTGGGGTCCAACTGGTGCAACAGTTTTGCATATGTAATTGGTGCTGTCTTCCCTGAATGTAGAACATGTGTCTGAGCAGTTAGGGAGTGAGGGTGGCTTTAATAATCAAACCTCCCTGGTGTTCCTGGAGATTTAAGGCTGTTCCAAGAGTCTAAACCTTCAATTCAGTCTCGCCACAGATGTCTCTGCCACTGACCCACAAGTCCTTGGTATTGGTGTATGGTCCCTGGGATTTCCGAGTGGGTCCCTCTTCCAAGCTGTGCCCTTCTAGGGCCTCTGCTAAGGGAAGGCTGTGCTACGTCACAAGTGCGTGCAGTCCCTCAAGGGAAGCCCCAGGCCACTGGTGTAGGGGCTTTCCCAGCCGGCTGAAAGGATGGCTGAATGGGGCGTGCCAATCTCCCCTCTTTTGCTCTGGACAACCAGCTGCGGGTGCGCAAAAGGCCGCTGTCCACACCAGACACTGTAGCGTGTGCATGCGTTGCTGGAAACACTTCCTGTCACACTGGGTTTCCTGGCACAGCTCTGGGCTGTGGCGCTGGGCAGGAGTGTTCCTAGCCCACTGGGAAGATGGCTGTAAGAGGCGTGGTTTTTTCCCCTTTTTGGCTAACCCCTGCCTACCTCACTCTGAGATAATTAGCAGCGGGTGCGTGAAAGGCTATTGTCCATCCCAGATACTGAGGCGTACCCACAGGCTGTGGAGACGCCATTCCTGCTGCTCTTCCCTGTGCAGTCCCCGCCACCTTTTCTGCAGCAGCTTTTGGGCTTTTAAAAAGAACTAGTCTGACTCCAAACACCAACCCACAGCTTCCCCACACCACAGCGTGGCTGCTGGACATTCAGCAGGCCCGCTCACTCAACCTGGAATGCAGACTCCCAGCCTCACCAAGTGCATGGTCCCTGCGGATGCAGCAGACCCTGTCCAGCTGGTGCATCGCTGGAACCGGTGTTCTGGGTGACCCTCTGGCCTTTATCTAGTATTTTTCACGGAGGTGTTTTTTTTGCCCTGTCTCTTCTAACTGCTATCTTCCGGAGGTCCAGATCCACAGATTTTACTTACAGGTTTTATGCTGTGATCTCAGGCATTCTTCCCAATTCAGGTTGGTGTGTGATGAGCAGACGGTCATGTTTGACCTCTTGCAGTTATTCTGGCTTATTTACTAGTTGTTTCTGGTTTTTGTAGTTGTTCCAGGGGGACTACTTGGCTTCCACCCCTCTCTATGCTGCCATCTTATATCTCTCCTGATTGTGTACTTTTTAAAGTAAATATTAAGGTATAACGTACATTAGGAGTGTACACATTATAAGTGTTCATCTCAAAGAATTTTCACCAAATGAACACACTCATATAATCAGCATCCAGATCATGAAATTGAACTTTACCAGCACCCCAAAAAGATTCCATTATCCCCCATTTTCATGCTCCCAAAGGATAAATATTTCTGACTTCTAATAATGTAAAGTAGTCCTGTCTGACTTTGGAATAGAATCATGCACACTAGTTTGACTTCTTTTATGTCGCATAATGCTCATGACATTTATACTAGAATTATATACCACACTTTATCTGTTTGTTTTATTGTTGATGGACATTTGGGTTATTTCCATTTTGATGTATTATAAATATTCTTCTCCATGTCCTTTGTGAATATATGTACCCATTTTTGTTAGGTATAATTTCTAAGTCTAGAATTGCTGCTGGGTATTAAGGTATGCATACATTCAGATTTAGCAGAGTCGTCCAAAGATTTTTCCAGAGTAGTTGTAGCGATTTACATTCTCACAACCAGTACATGAAATTTCCAGTTCTCATCCTTGCCAACACTTGGTAACCCCCTCCACCCATTTTATTCATTCTGGAAGGTGTATGGTGGTATCACATTGTACATTTAATTTGTATTTCCCTGATGAGTCATGAAGTTGAGCATCTTTTGATATGTTTATTGGAAATTTGGATGTATCTTTTGTGAAGTACAAAAGACTTCTGCCCATTGTTTTACTGAGTTATCTTTTTTGTTACTGACTTGAAGGATTTTTTTATTTCTTTATGTATCCCTGGTATGAATCCTTTGTTGGACATATGTACTGCAAATATTTCCTCCTGCTCTTGGGTTGCCCTTTTTGCATTTTCAATATTTGTTGAACAGAAGTCCTTAGTATTAATGAACTGCAGTATATACATGTTTTTTTTTCCGATAATAATTAGTACATTTTCATTGTGTTGAAAGATGCACAATTTTGTGAATGTACTAAAAGACACTGAATTTTACACTTTATATATGTCATTTATAAAGTGACTTATATCTCAATAAAGCTGTTAAAAAGTGTCAAATTAAAAAAAAGGGATAATGGCTGAGAATTCCCCAAGTTTGACTAAAGACACAAACCTTCACATTCAAGAAGCTGAGTGAATAACAAACAGGATAAACCCAAAGAAATCCATACCAAGATAATTCATAAACTTCTCACCACTAAAGGCAAAGAAAAAATACTGAAAGTAGTAAAGGAGAAAATAACAATTCAAATGAAAAATAGACCCTGTCATATATTGATCACACTATTGCATGGAAAGGACAAGGAGAGAGTTCTGAAAGCTGTAAGAGAAAAGCAACATGTTATGTGTAAGGCAGTCCCACTTAGATTGAGTGCCAATTTCTCATAGGAAAACATGGAGGCAAGAAGGCAGTGAGTTGAAATACTTAAAGTGCTGAAGGAAGACAACTGCCAACGGAGAATTTTATATCCAGCAAGACTTTTTCTCAAAAATGACAGAGAGGTTAAGACATTCTCAGATTTTAAAATGCTGAGGGAATTCATCACAACTTGACCTGCCCTAGAAGCAGTGCTAGTGGGTCTTCTTCAGACTGAAAGGAAATGATACTAGACAGTAGTTGAAAGCAGCATAAAGAAACATATATCTAAGTAGAAAAGAGAAGGCATTCTATGGTATAACACAAAAAATCAAACAAATATAACAGTAGGCATTAAATGGAAGAATTGAAGTATGAAAAGGTATAAGACATTCAAAGGCTAAATAGCAAAATGTAGAAGACAGTCTTGTAGCATCAGTAGTGACTTTAAATATAAATGGATTAAACTCTCTAGTTAAAAGGCAGAGATTGGCAGAATGAATAGAAAGTCTGACCTACATATATGCTGTCTGCAAGATACTAGCCTTCAATTCAAAGATCAAAGAGGTTGAAAGTGAAAAGGTGGAAAAAAATATACACCATGCAACAGTGGTCAGAGAGAGCAGGGGTAGCTGTATAAATACCAGGTAAAACAGACTTGAAGTAAAAAACAGTTATGAGGGACAAAGATGGTCATTATATGCTGATACAGGAGACAATTCAACAAGATAATGTAACAATTATAAATATATATGCACCTAACAGCAGAACCCCAAAATGTGTGAAGCAAACACTGATGAATTTGAAGGGAGAAACTGATGGTTCTACATGAATAGTAGGAGACTTTAATACACAACTTTCAGTAATGGAAAGAACATCAATGAGGAAATATAAGATTGAACAATACAATAACAAACAGGATAAAATATTTCCTCCTACTCTTGAGTTGCCCTTTTCACATTTTCAATATTTTGTTGAACAGAAGTTCTTAGTATTAATGAACTGCAGTATATACATGTCTCTAGACCTTAGAGACATTTATAGAACACTTCATTCAACAAAAACAGAATACATATTCTTCTTGAGTACACATGGATCATTCTCCGGGATAGACCAAATGTTAGTTCACAAAACAAGTCTCAATAAATACAAAAATATTGAAATCATACAAAGTACATTCTCCAACCACAACAGAATGAATCTAGGATCAATAACAGGGGAAGCAATGGAAAATTCACAAATGTTGGAAAATAAACAACATTCAAGTTAAAGAGAAAATCACAAGCAAAATTAGGAAATTTCATTTGAGGCAAATGAAAATCAAAATACAACATACCAAAACTTATGGGATGCAGTGAAGGCAATTCTGAGAGAGAAATTCATAGCTCTAAAAGCTTACATTAAAAAAGAAGCAAGATTTCAAATCAGAGACCTAACCTCAAAGCTGGAAGAACTAGAAAAAGAAGAGCAAATTAAACCAAAAGCAAGCAGAAGGAAGGAAATAACAAAGATTAGAACAGAGATAAATGAAAGTGAAAACAAATAAGCAGTAGAGAGAATCAGCAAAACTAAAAGTTGGTTCCTTGAAAATATCAATAAAATTAGCAAACTATTAGCTAGAAACTAACAAAGAAAAAAAAAGAGTGTGGATACAAATAATGAAAATGGGGACATTACTACTGACCCCACTATAATAAAAAGGACTATAAGGATGCTATGAATGACTGTATGCTAATAAATTAGATAACCTATATCAAATGGACAAATTCTTAGAAACACACAATCTGCTTACATTGATTCAAGAAACAATAGCAGACTTCAAAAAACCAATTACTAGTAAAGAGATTGAATTAGTAATCAAAAACCTCTGAACCAAGAAAAGCCAACTACCAGCTGGTTTCACAGAGGAATACAACCAAGCATTCCAAGAAGACTTAACTGAAGTTTCTTCTCAAACTCTTACAAAAAACTGAAGAGGAGGGAACACTCCCTAACTCATTCTACATGGCCAGCATCACCCTCATAGCAAAGCTGGATAAAGATACAATATCTTTTATGAATATGGATGAAAAAATCCTCACTAGCAAAGTGAATCCAACAGCATATTAAAGAATTATCCACTATGATCAAGTAAGATTTATCCCTGGTATGCAAGTTTGGTACTACATAAGAAAATCAGTTAATGTAAGACACCACATTAACAGAATGAAGGGAAAAAAAGACATGATCATCTCAATTAACACAGAAAAGGCATTTGGCAAAATACAGCACCCTTTCTTGATAAAAACACTTAGAACACTAGGAATAGACAAAAACTTCCTTAACATGATAAAGAGTATATATGAAAAGCCCACAACTAACATCGTACTGAATGGGGAAAGAATGAAATTTTCCTTCTAAGATCAGGAACCAAGAGAAGCATGCCCACTGTCATCGCTATTACTCAATATTGTACTGGAAATTCTATCCAGAGCAATGAGGCAAGAAAAAGAAATAAAAGGCATCTAAATTGGAAAGGAAGAAGTAAAACTTTCCCTATTTGCAGATGATACGATCTTATAGTCACAAAATTCTGAAAAATCCACAACACAGCTCTTACAGCTAATAAATGAATTCAGCAAAGTGGCAGGTTACAAGATTAACACCCAAGCATTAGTATTGATTCTATACAAATGCAGTGGACAATCAGAAGAAGAAATCAGGAGAAAAATCCCATTCATAATAGCAACTAAAAGAATCAAATATCTAGGAAAAAATCTAACCAAAGATATAAAGGACTTGTACACAGAAAATTATAAAACAGTACTAAAAGAAATTAAAGAAGACCTAAATAAATGGGAGGATATTCCATGTTCATAGATTGGAAGACTAAATATCATTAAGATGTCAATCTGCCCAAAGTAATTTATAGGTTCAGTGCAATCAAAATCAAAATTCCAATAAACTTCTTTGCAGAAATGAAAAAGCCAGTCATAAACTTTTTATGAAAGGGTAAGTGGCCATGAAAAACTAAATCCATCTTGAAAAATGAGAATGAAGTTGGAGAACTCACACTTCCCTATCTTAACATCTATTACAAAGCCACAGTAGTCAAAACAGCATGGTACTGTCACAAGGACAAACATATAGAACAATGGAATAGAATTTTGAGTCCATAAATCAACCCTCACATTTATGTCCAATTGATTTTTGACAAGATTGCAGAAACCACTCATTTGGGAAAGAAAGTCTTTTTCCATCAATGCTGCTGGGAAAATGGGATCTCCATTTGCCAAAAAAAAAGGGGGGGGACCCCTACCTCAGACCATAAACAAAAATCAACACAAAATGGATCAAAGACCTTAATATTAGAGCTAGATCTAGCAAAGTCATAGAAGAAAATGTAGGGAAGCATCTCTGTGGTTTCTTAGACTTTACACCCAAAGCACAAGCAACAAAACTAAAAATATATAAATGGTACCTCATCAAAATTTAAAACTTTTTTTTCTCAGAGAACTTTATGTTGAAAATGACAGTCTACATAATGGGAGAAAATATTTGGAAACCACATAACTGATAAAGGATTAATATCCAGAATGTATAAATTCTTCAACTTAACAAAAAAGAGAAAAACAATAAAATTTAAAAATGGACTAAAGACTTGAACAGACATTTCTCCAAAGACAATATACAAATGGTCAGGAAGCACATGAAAAGATGATCAGCATCATTAGTGATCTGCATCAGGAAAATGCAAATCAAAACTACAATGGCGAGAGGCGGGGCAAGATGGCAGACTGGTGAGCTGTATGTTTTAGTTACTCCTCCAGGAAAGTAGGTAAAAAGCCAGGAACTGCGTGGACTGGACACCACAGAGCAATCTGTCTTTGGGCATACTTCATACAACACTCATGAAAACGTGGAACTGCTGAGATCACCGAAATCTGTAAGTTTTTGCGGCCAGGGGACCCGCGCCCCTCCCTGCCAGGCTCAGTCCCGGGGGAGGAGGGGCTGTCAGCTCCAGGAAGGAGAAGGGAAAATTGCAGTGGCTGCTCTCATCGGAAACTCATTCTACTGATTCAAACTCCAACCATAGATAGACTGAGGCCAGACACCAGAGACTCTGAGAGCAGCCAGCCCAGCAGAGAGGAGACGGGCATAGAAGGAAAACAACACGAGAAGCTCCAAAGTAAAAGCAGAGGATTTTTGGAGTTCTGGTGAACACAGAAAGGGGAAGGGCGGAGATCAGGCCTTGAGGCGCATATGCAAATCCCGAAGCAAGGCTGATCTCTCTGCCCAGGGCACCTTTCCTTAATGGCCCTGGTTGCTTTGTCTATTAGCATTTCAATAACCCATTAGATCTCTGAGGAGGGCCGTTTTGTTTTTTTTTTTTTTTTTTTTTTTTTTAAATCCTTTTTGCTTTTTCTAAAACAATTACTCTAAGAAGCTCAATACAGAAAGCTTCAAAGAATTGAAATTTGGGCACGTCAAGTCAAGAGCAGAAATAAGAGAGCTCTGAGACAAAAGGCAATAATCCAGTGGCTGAGAAAATTCACTAAACAACACAACTTCCCAAGAAAAGGGGGGTGTCCGCTCACAGCCACCATCCTGGTGGACAGGAAACACTCCTGCCCATCGCCAGCCCCATAGCCCAGAGCTGCCCCAGACAACCCAGTGTGACGGAAGTGCTTCAAATAACAGACACACACCACAAAACTGGGCGTGGACATTAGCCTTCCCTGCAACCTCAGCTGAATGTCCCAGAGCTGGGAAGGGGGAGCAGTGTGAATTAACAGAGCCCCATTCAGCCATCATTTGAGCAGACTGGGAGCCTCCCAACACAGCCCAGCAGCCCAGAACTGCCCTGAGGGGACGGCACTCACCTGTGACATAGCACAGTCATCCCTCAACAGAGGACCCGGGGTGCACAGCCTGGAAGAGGGGCCCACTTGCAAGTCTCAGGAGCCATACGCCAATACCAAAGACTTGTGGGTCAGTGGCAGAGACAAACTGTGGCAGGACTGAACTGAAGGATTAGACTATTGCAGTAGCTTTAAAACTCTAGGATCATCAGGGAGATTTGATTGTTAGGGCCACCCCCCCTCCCCGACTGCCCAGAAACACGCCCCACATACAGGGCAGGCAACACCAACTACACACGCAAGCTTGGGACACCAATTGGGCCCCACAAGACTCACTCCCCCACTCACCAAAAAGGCTAAGCAGGGGAGATCTGGCTTGTGGAGAACAGGTGGCTCGTGGACGCCACCTGCTGGTTAGTTAGAGAAAGTGTACTCCACGAAGCTGTAGATCTGATAAATTAGAGATAAGGACTTCAACTGGTCTACAAACCCTAAAAGAACCCTATCAAGGACAGCAAATGCCACGAGGCCAAAAACAACAGAAAATTATAAAGCATATGAAAAAACCAGACGATATGGATAACCCAAGCCCAAGCACCCAAATCAAAAGACCAGAAGAGACACACCTAGAGCAGCTACTCAAAGAACTAAAGATGAACAATGAGACCCTAGTACGGGATATGAAGGAAATCAAGAAGACCCTAGAAGAGCATAAAGAAGACATTGCAAGACTAAATAAAAAAATGGATGATCTTATGGAAATTAAAGAAACTGTTGACCAAATTAAAAAGATTCTGGACACTCATAGTACAAGACTAGAGGAAGTTGAACAACGAATCAGTGACCTGGAAGATGACAGAATGGAAAATGAAAGCATAAAAGAAAGAATGGGGAAAAAAATTGAAAAACTCGAAATGGACCTCAGGGATATGATAGATAATATGAAGCGTCCGAATATAAGACTCATTGGTGTCCCAGAAGGGGAAGAAAAGGGTAAAGGTCTAGGAAGAGTATTCAAAGAAATTGTTGGGGAAAACTTCCCAAATCTTCTAAACAACATAAATACACAAATCATAAATGCTCAGCGAACTCCAAATAGAATAAATCCAAAAAAACCCACTCCGAGACATATACTGATCACACTGTCAAACATAGAAGAGAAGGAGCAAGTTCTGAAAGCAGCAAGAGAAAAGCAATTCACCACATACAAAGGAAACAGCATAAGACTAAGTAGTGACTACTCAGCAGCCACCATGGAGGCGAGAAGGCAATGGCACGATATATTTAAAATTCTGAGAGAGAGGAATTTCCAGCCAAGAATACTTTATCCAGCAAAGCTCTCCTTCAAATTTGAGGGAGAGCTTAAATTTTTCACAGACAAAGAAATGCTGAGAGAATTTGCTAACAAGAGACCTGCCCTACTGGAGAGACTAAAGGGAGCCCTACAGACAGAGAAACAAAGACAGGACAGAGAGACTTGGAGAAAGGTTCAGTACTAAAGAGATTCGGTATGGGTACAATAAAGGATATTAATAGAGAGAGGGAAAAATATGGCGAACATAATCCAAAGGATAAGATGGCCGATTCAAGAAATGCCTTCACGGTTTTAACGTTGAATGTAAATGGATTAAACTCCCCAATTAAAAGATATAGATTCGCAGAATGGATCAAAAAAAATGAACCATCAATATGTTGCATACAAGAGACTCATCTTAGACACAGGGACACAAAGAAATTGAAAGTGAAAGGATGGAAAAAAATATTTCATGCAAGCTACAGCCAAAAGAAAGCAGGTGTAGCAATATTAATCTCAGATAAAATAGACTTCAAATGCAGGGATGTTTTGAGAGACAAAGAAGGCCACTACATACTAATAAAAGGGGCAATTCAGCAAGAAGAAATAACAATCGTAAATGTCTATGCACCCAATCAAGGTGCCACAAAATACATGAGAGAAACATTGGCAAAACTAAAGGAAGCAATTGATGTTTCCACAATAATTGTGGGAGACTTCAACACATCACTCTCTCCTATAGATAGATCAACCAGACAGAAGACCAATAAGGAAATTGAAAACCTAAACAATCTGATAAATGAATTAGATTTAACAGACATCTACAGGACATTACATCCCAAATCACCAGGATACACATACTTTTCTAGTGCTCACGGAACTTTCTCCAGAATAGATCATATGCTGGGACATAAAACAAGCCTCAATAAATTTAAAAAGATTGAAATCATTCAAAGCACATTCTCTGACCACAATGGAATACAATTAGAAGTCAATAACCATCAGAGACTTAGAAAATTCACAAATACCTGGAGGTTAAACAACACACTCCTAAACAATCAGTGGGTTAAAGAAGAAATAGCAAGAGAAATTGCTAAATATATAGAGACGAATGAAAATGAGAACACAACATACCAAAACCTATGGGATGCAGCAAAAGCAGTGCTAAGGGGGAAATTTATAGCACTAAACGCATATATTAAAAAGGAAGAAAGAGCCAAAATCAAAGAACTAATGGATCAACTGAAGAAGCTAGAAAATGAACAGCAAACCAATCCTAAACCAAGTAGAAGAAAAGAAATAACAAGGATTAAAGCAGAAATAAATGACATAGAGAACAAAAAAACAATAGAAAGGATAAATATCACCAAAAGTTGGTTCTTTGAGAAGATCAACAAGATTGACAAGCCCCTAGCTAGACTGACAAAATCAAAAAGAGAGAAGACCCATATCAACAAAATAATGAATGAAAAAGGTGACATAACTGCAGATCCTGAAGAAATTAAAAAAATTATAAGAGGATATTATGAACAACTGTATGGCAACAAGCTGGATAATGTAGAAGAAATGGACAACTTCCTGGAAACATATGAACAACCTAGACTGACCAGAGAAGAAATAGAAGACCTCAACCAACCCATCACAAGCAAAGAGATCCAATCAGTCATCAAAAATCTTCCCACAAATAAATGCCCAGGGCCAGATGGCTTCACAGGGGAATTCTACCAAACTTTCCAGAAAGAACTGACACCAATCTTACTCAAACTCTTTCAAAACATTGAAAAAAATGGAACACTACCTAACTCATTTTATGAAGCTAACATCAATCTAATACCAAAACCAGGCAAAGATGCTACAAAAAAGGAAAACTACCGGCCAATCTCCCTAATGAATATAGATGCAAAAATCCTCAACAAAATACTTGCAAATCGAATCCAAAGACACATTAAAAAAATCATACACCATGACCAAGTGGGGTTCATTCCAGGCATGCAAGGATGGTTCAACATCAGAAAAACAATCAATGTATTACAACACATTAAAAACTCGAAAGGGAAAAATCAATTGATCATCTCAATAGATGCTGAAAAAGCATTTGACAAAATCCAACATCCCTTTTTGATAAAAACACTTCAAAAGGTAGGAATTGAAGGAAACTTCCTCAACATGATAAAGAGCATATATGAAAAACCCACAGCCAGCATAGTACTCAATGGTGAGAGACTGAAAGCCTTCCCTCTAAGATCAGGAACAAGACAAGGATGCCCGCTGTCACCACTGTTATTCAACATTGTGCTGGAAGTGCTAGCCAGGGCAATCCGGCAAGACAAAGAAATAAAAGGCATCCAAATTGGAAAAGAAGAAGTAAAACTGTCATTGTTTGCAGATGATATGATCTTATATCTAGAAAACCCTGAGAAATCAACGATACACCTACTAGAGCTAATAAACAAATTTAGCAAAGTAGCGGGATACAAGATTAATGCACATAAGTCAGTAATGTTTCTATATGCTAGAAATGAACAAACTGAAGAGACACTCAAGAAAAAGATACCATTTTCAATAGCAACTAAAAAAATCAAGTACCTAGGAATAAACTTAACCAAAGATGTAAAAGACCTATACAAAGAAAACTACATAACTCTACGAAAAGAAATAGAAGGGGACCTTAAAAGATGGAAAAATATTCCATGTTCATGGATAGGAAGGCTAAATGTCATTAAGATGTCAATTCTACCCAAACTCATCTACAGATTCAATGCAATCCCAATCAAAATTCCAACAACCTACTTTGCAGACTTGGAAAAGCTAGTTATCAAATTTATTTGGAAAGGGAAGATGCCTCGAATTGCTAAAGACACTCTAAAAAAGAAAAACGAAGTGGGAGGACTTACACTCCCTGACTTTGAAGCTTATTATAAAGCCACAGTTGCCAAGACAGCATGGTACTGGCACAAAGATAGACATATAGATCAATGGAATCGAATTGAGAATTCAGAGATAGACCCTCAGATCTATGGCCGACTGATCTTTGATAAGGCCCCCAAAGTCACCGAACTGAGCCATAATGGTCTTTTCAACAAATGGGGCTGGGAGAGTTGGATATCCATATCCAAAAGAATGAAAGAGGACCCCTACCTCACCCCCTACACAAAAATTAACTCAAAATGGACCAAAGATCTCAATATAAAAGAAAGTACCATAAAACTCCTAGAAGATAATGTAGGAAAACATCTTCAAGACCTTGTATTAGGAGGCCACTTCCTAGACTTTACACCCAAAGCACAAGCAACAAAAGAGAAAATAGATAAATGGGAACTCCTCAAGCTTAGAAGTTTCTGCACCTCAAAGGAATTTCTCAAAAAGGTAAAGAGGCAGCCAACTCAATGGGAAAAAATTTTTGGAAACCATGTATCTGACAAAAGACTGATATCTTGCATATACAAAGAAATCCTACAACTCAATGACAATAGTACAGACAGCCCAATTATAAAATGGGCAAAAGATATGAAAAGACAGTTCTCTGAAGAGGAAATACAAATGACCAAGAAACACATGAAAAAATGTTCAGCTTCACTAGCTATTAGAGAGATGCAAATTAAGACCACAATGAGATACCATCTAACACCGGTTAGAATGGCTGCCATTAAACAAACAGGAAACTACAAATGCTGGAGGGGATGTGGAGAAATTGGAACTCTTATTCATTGTTGGTGGGACTGTATAATGGTTCAGCCACTCTGGAAGTCAGTCTGGCAGTTCCTTAGAAAACTAGATATAGAGCTACCATTCGATCCAGCGATTGCACTCCTCGGTATATACCCGGAAGATCGGAAAGCAGTGACACGAACAGATATCTGCACGCCAATGTTCATAGCAGCATTATTCACAATTGCCAAGAGATGGAAACAACCCAAATGTCCTTCAACAGATGAGTGGATAAATAAAATGTGGTATATACACACGATGGAATACTACGCGGCAGTAAGAAGGAACGATCTGGTGAAACATATGACAACATGGATGAACCTTGAAGACATAATGCTGAGCGAAATAAGCCAGGCACAAAAAGAGAAATATTATATGCTACCACTAATGTGAACTTTGAAAAATGTAAAACAAATGGTTTATAATGTAGAATGTAGGGGAACTAGCAGTAGAGAGCAATTAAGGAAGGGGGAACAATAATCCAGGAAGAACAGATAAGCTATTTAACGTTCTGGGGATGCCCAGAAATGACTATGGTCTGTTAATTTCTGATGGTTGTAGTAGGAACAAGTTCACTGAAATGTTGCTATATTATGTAACTTTCTTGGGGTAAAGTAGGAACATGTTGGAAGTTAAGCAGTTATCTTAGGTTAGTTGTCTTTTTCTTACTCCCTTGCTATGGTCTCTTTGAAATGCTCTTTTATTGTATGTTTGTTTTCTTTTTAACTTTTTTTTTCATACAGGTGATTTGAAAAAAGAAGGGAAAGTTAAAAAAAAAAAAAAAAAAAAAAAAAAGACAAACAAGGGGAAAAAAAAAAAAAAAGATGTAGTGCCCCCTTGAGGAGCCTGTGGAGAATGCAGGGGTATTCGCCTACCCCACCTCCATGGTTGCTAACATGACCACAGACATAGGGGACTGGTGGTTTGATGGGTTGAGCCCTCTACCATAAGTTTTACCCTTGGGAAGACGGTTGCTGCAAAGGAGAGGCTAGGCCTCCCTGTATTTGTGCCTAAGAGTCTCCTCCTGAATGCCTCTTTGTTGCTCAGATGTGGCCCTCTCTCTCTGGCTAAGCCAACTTGAAAGGTGAAATCACTGCCCTCCCCCCTACGTGGGATCAGACACCCAGGGAAGTGAATCTCCCTGGCAACGTGGAATATGACTCCCAGGGAGGAATGTAGACCTGGCACCGTGGGACGGAGAACATCTTCTTGACCAAAAGGGGGATGTGAAAGGAAATGAAATAAGCTTCAGTGGCAGAGAGATTCCAAAAGGAGCCGAGAGGTCACTCTGGTGGGCACTCTTATGCACACTTTAGACAACCCTTTTTAGGTTCTAAAGAATTGGGGTAGCTGGTGGTGGATACCTGAAACTATCAAACTACAACCCAGAACCCATGAATCTCGAAGACAGTTGTATAAAAATGTAGCTTATGAGGGGTGACAATGGGATTGGGAAAGCCATAAGGACCAAACACCACTTTGTCTAGTTTATGGATGGATGTGTAGAAAAGTAGGGGAGGGAAACAGACAGACAAAGGTACCCAGTGTTCTTTTTTACTTCAATTGCTCTTTTTCACTCTAATTATTATTCTTGTTATTTTTGTGTGTATGCTAATGAAGGTGTCAGGGATTGATTTAGGTGATGAATGTACAACTATGTAATGGTACTGTAAACAATCGAAAGTACAATTTGTTTTGTATGACTGCGTGGTATGTGAATATATCTCAATAAAATGATGATTTAAAAAAAAAAAAAAAAAAAAAAAAAAAAACTACAATGGCATGCATTTCACATCCACTGGAACAGCTTCTGTTGAAAAAAAATGGAAAATAACAAGTGTTGGAGAGGATGTGGGCTAAAAGGAACACTCAATCATTGCTTGTGGCAATGTAAAATGGTGCAGCTTCTGTGGAAGAAAGTTTGATGGTTCCTCAGAAAGCTAACTATAGAATTACCATCTAATCAAGCAATCCCACGTCTATGTATATACCCAAAAGAATTGAAAACCAGGACTCAAACAGACATTTGCACACCAATATTCATAGTTGCATTATTCACAATCACCAAAAGATGGAAGCAACCCAAGTGTCCATCAACTGATGAATGGATAAATGAAATATGATATATACATATAATGGAATATCAGTCAGCCATAAAAATGAGTGAAGTCCTGATATAGGCGACAACATGGATGAACCTTGAAGACATGGTGTTGAGTGAAATAAGCCAGACAGAAAAGGACAAATACTGTATCATCTCACTCATTTGAAATAATTAGAATAAGCAAATTCATGAAGTCAGAATTCAGAATAAAGATTACCAGGGGATGGAGTGGGTATAGGGACTGGGCAGTTGGGGTGTGAACTGTACAGGGTTCTTATTCGGAACCATGGAAATAAATGTTTTGGTAATGGATGATGGTGATGCTAGCACAACATTATGAACATAATTAACAGCACTAAAATGTATATCTGAATTTTGTTAAAAGGGGAAATGTTAGTTTGTATGTATGGTAACAGAATAAAAATTTAAAAATCCATGAAACTGTACTACACAAACAGCAAAACCTAATGTAAACCATGGGCTATAGTTAATAGTAGAATTATAAAAATTAACTTTTATCAAGTATAACAACACTAGTGCAAGATGTTGATGATAGAGTGGAATATTGGAATCCTTTATTTTATGCACGATTTTTTTGTAAGCCCACAACTTCTCTAATAAAAAGTGAGAACATTTAAAAGCATATGCTGGGGCAAGATGGTGGACTGGTGAGCTGTATGTTTTAGTTACTCCTCCAGGAAAGTAGGTAGAAAGCCAAGAACTGCATGGACTGGACACCACAGAGCAATCTGACTTTGGGCATACTTCATACAACACTCATGAAAATGTGGAACTGCTGAGATCAGCGAAATCTGTAAGTTTTTGTGGCCAGGGGACCCACACCCCTCCCTGCCAGGCTCAGTCCCATGGGAGGAGGGGCTGTCAGCTCTGGGAAGGAGAAGAGAGAACTGCAGTGGCAGCCCTTATCGGAAACTCATTCTACTGATCCAAACTCCAACCATAGATAGACTGAGACCAGACACCAGAGAACCTGAGAGCAGCCAGCCCAGCAGAGAGAAGACAGGCATAGAAAAAAACAACACGAAAAACTCCAAAATAAAAGCAGAGGATTTTTGGAGTTCTGGTGAACATAGAAAGGGGAAGGGCAGAGCTCAGGCCCTGAGGCTCATATGCAAATCCCAAAGAAAAGCTGATCTCTCTGCCCTGTGGACCTTTCCTTAATGGCCCTAATTGCTTTGTCTCTTAGCATTTCAATAACCCATTAGATCTCTGAGGAGGGCCCTTTTTTTTATTTTTTTAATCCTTTTTTCTTTTTCTAAAACAATTCCTCTAAGAAGCCCAATACAGAAACCTTCAAAGACTTGCAATTTGGCCAGGTCAAGACAAGAGCAGAACTAAGAGAGCTCTGAGACAAAAGGCAATAATCCAGTGGCTGAGAAAATTCACTAAACACCAGAACTTCCCAAGAAAAGGGGGGTGTCCGCTCACAGCCATCATCCTGGTGGACAGGAAATACTCCTGCCCATCGCCAGCCCCATAGCCCAGAGCTGCCCCAGACAACCCAGTGTGACGGAAGTGCTTCAAATAACAGGCACAAACCACAAAACTGGGCGTGGACATTAGCCTTCCCTGCAACCTCACCTGATTGTCCCAGAGTTGGGAAGGTAGAGCAGTGTGAATTAACAAAGCCCCATTCAGCCATCATTTGAGCAGACTGGGAGCCTCCCTACACAGCCCAGCAGCCCAGAACTGCCTTGAGGGGACGGCACTCACCTGTGACATAGCACAGTCATCCCTCAACAGAGGACCCGGGGTGCACAGCCTGGAAGAGGGGCCCACTTGCAAGTCTCAGGAGCCATATGCCAATACCAAGGAATTGTGGGTCAGTGGCAGAGACAAACTGTGGCAGGACTGAACTGAAGGATTAGACTATTGCAGCAGCTTTAAAACTCTAGGATCACCAGGGAGATTTGATTGTTAGAGCCACCCCCACTCCCTGACTGCCCAGAAACACGCCCCATATACAGGGCAGGCAACACCAACTACACACGCAAGCTTGGTACACCAATTGAACCCCACAAGACTCACTCCCCCACTCACCAAAAAGGCTAAGCAGGGGAGAACTGGCTTGAGGAGAACAGGTGGCTCGTGGACGCCACCTGCTGCTTAGTTAGAGACGTGTACTCCACGAAGCTGTAGATCTGATAAATTAGAGATAAGGACTTCAATTGGTCTACAAATCCTAAAAGAACCCTATCAAGTTCAGCAAATGCCAAGAGGCCAAAAACAACAGAAAATTATAAACATATGAAAAAACCAGACGATATGGATAACCCAAGCCCAAGCACCCAAATCAAAAGACCAGAAAGAAATAGATAAATGGGAACTCCTCAAGCTTAGAAGTTTCTGCACCTCAAAGGAATTTCTCAAAAAGGTAAAGAGGCAGCCAACTCAATGGGAAAAAATTTTTGGAAACCATGTGTCTGACAAAAGACTGATATCTTGCATATATAAAGAAATCCTACAACTCAATGACAAAAGTACAGTCAGCCCAATTATAAAATGGGCAAAAGATATGAAAAGACAGTTCTCTGAAGAGGAAATACAAATGGCCAAGAAACACATGAAAAAATGTTCAGCTTCACTAGCTATTAGAGAGATGCAAATTAAGACCACAATGAGATACCATCTAACAGCGGTTAGAATGGCTGCCATTAAACAAACAGGAAACTAGAAATGCTGGAGGGGATGTGGAGAAATTGGAACTCTTATTCACTGTTGGTGGGACTGTGTAATGGTTCAGCCACTCTGGAAGTCAGTCTGGCAGTTCCTTAGAAAACTAGATATAGAGTTACCATTCGATCCAGCGATTGCACTTCTCGGTATATACCCGGAAGATCGGAAAGCAGTGACACGAACAGATATCTGCACGCCAATGTTCATAGCAGCATTATTCACAATGGCCAAGAGATGGAAACAACCCAAATGTCCTTCAGCAGATGAGTGGATAAATAAATGTGGTATATACACACAATGGAATACTACGCGGCAGTAAGAAGGAACGATCTCGTGAAACATATGACAACATGGATGAACCTTGAAGACATAATGCTAAGCGAAATAAGCCAGGCACAAAAAGAGAAATATTATATGCTACCACTAATGTGAACTTTGAAAAATATAAAACAAATGGCTTATAATGTAGAATGTAGGGGAACTAGCAACAGAGAGCAATTAAGGAAGGGGGAACAATAATCCAAGAACAGATAAGGTATTTAACGTTCTGGGGATGCCCAGGAATGACTATGGTCTGTTAATTTCTGATGGATATAGTAGGAACAAGTTCACAGAAATGTTGCTATATTAGGTAACTTTCTTGGGGTAAAGTAGGAACATGTTGGAAGTTAAGCAGTTATCTTAGGTTAGTTGTCTTTTTCTTACTCCCTGTTATGGTCTCTTTGAAATGTTCTTTTATTGTATGTTTGTTTTCTTTTTAACTATTTTTTCATACAGTTGATTTAAAAAAGAAGGGAAAGTTAAAAAAAAAAAAAAGAAAAACAAGGAAAAAAAGATGTAGTGCCCCCTTGAGGAGCCTGTGGAGAATGCAGGGGTATTGGGCTACCCCACCTCGATGGTTGCTAACATGACCACAGACATAGGGGACTGGTGGTTTGATGGGTTGAGCCGTCTACCATAGGTTTTACCCTTGGGAAGACGGTTGCTGTAAAGGAGAGGCTAGGCCTCCCTGTGATTGTGCCTAGGAGCCTCCTCCCAAATGCCTCTTTGTTGCTCAGATGTGGCCCTCTCTCTCTGGCTAAGCCAACTTGAAAGGTGAAATCACTGCCCTCCCCGCTACGTGGGATCAGACACCCAGGGGAGTGAATCTCCCTGGCAACGTGGAATATGACTCCCGGGGAGGAATGTAGACCTGGCATCGTGGGACGGAGAACATCTTCTTGACCAAAAGGGGGGATGTGAAAGGAAATGAAATAAGCTTCAGTGGCAGAGAGATTCCAAAAGGAGCCGAGAGGTCACTCTGGTGGGCACTCTTACGCACACTGTAGACAACCCTTTTTAGGTTCTAAAGAATTGGGGTAGCTGGTGGTGGATACCTGAAACTATCAAACTACAACCCAGAACCCATGAATCTCGAAGACAGTTGTATAAAAATGTAGCTTCTGAGGGGTGTCAATGGGATTGGGAAAGCCATAAGGACCACACTCCACTTTGTCTAGTTTATGGATGGATGAGTAGAAAAATAGGGGAAGGAAACAAACAGACAAAGGTACCCAGTGTTCTTTTTTACTTCAATTGCTCTTTTTCACTCTAATTATTATTCTTGTTATTTTTGTGTGTGTGCTAATGAAGGTGTCAGGGATTGATTTAGGTGATGAAGTACAACTATGTAATGGTACTGTGAACAATCGAATGTACGATTTGTTTTGTATGACTGTGTGGTATGTGAATATATCTCAATAAAATGAAGATAAAAAAAAAGTGAGCTCTCATTAACAAAACAAACAAAGGAAATATGTAAAATCTCAAACCAATAATGTAAGCTCTCACCTCAAGAAACTAGAAAAAGGGCAAACTAAAACTAAAGAGATGGTAAAAAATAATAAAGACAAGAGCAGAAATCAATTAGAAAAGCAATGAAACTCAAGACTGGTTCTTTCAAAAGATCAATAAATTGAAAAACTTATAGAAAACTGACAAAGAAAGAAGACTCAAATTACTAATATTGGGACTTACCCAGGGTTATTTGTTAAGCACTCTGCAAACATCAAAAGGATAATGAAGGAATACTATGAATAACTCTGTACCCAT
Source organism: Choloepus didactylus (assembly GCF_015220235.1). NCBI lineage: Eukaryota > Metazoa > Chordata > Mammalia > Pilosa > Megalonychidae > Choloepus > Choloepus didactylus. Next base: position 28,644,947 of record NC_051323.1, read on the forward strand.
AGATTTGACAACTTAAATTAGATAAACCAGTTCCTCCGAAAGTACAAATTACCTAAGCTCACCCAATATGAAATGGATAATCTGAATAGCCTAAAAGTATTAAATCAAATTCATAACTTAAAAATGCCTAAAAAGAGAAAACTCCAAGCCCAGATGGTTATATTGGAGAACTCTACGAATCTTTTAAAGAAGAATTAACACCAATTCTAGATAGTCTCTTTCAGAAAACTGAAGAAAAGGGAACTTTATCCAATTCATTTTTTTTTTTTTTACTCAAATTGAGTCTTTTCATTTGTAGCTATCAGATGAAGACATTTTCCCTGTTAGATTAACATAAATTTAATGCAAAGGAATATTTCCACTGTATCTCAGATTATTGAAAAATCAAACATTCAGCCTTCACATGCCAAATACTATGTACAAATAATTTTCAAAATCTATGAAGGTATGTAATTATCAGTTTGCAAGTGAGAAAACCAAGGCTCAGAAGTTGTTCAAAACTGCTAATAATTGGTTTAACTGAGCTTCAAATCAAGATCTTCCTCTACTATACAAACACTGCTTCCTCAGTATAGAGTTAATTGGCTCAAAATCATCTAGACCTTTAAATCAAAGGTTTATAATGCAGAACACTTTTAGTATTAAATACAGTTCATTCTACCCTAACAGATTTTGTCTGAAAGGAGCTTATTAAAATGCTGACTTCACTTAATCCTTTTATAAAATATGGACACACTTTACTTCAAGTGGCATTAAGTGAAGTGCAATTCATTCATTTAGTTTTTACCAGATAAGCTGTTAACCTTAAAACAATCTCGATGATAAATGAATTTCATCATTTATTTAGATGTTTAAGCTCTCACACTAGGTTTTTACAAGCTGTTGAACGCTAACAAATTATTTCTCCCACAGAAATATAACCACACATTCCCAGACATTATAAATATATGGTTGAACTACATTAATACACATCACCATTTTATCAATTACATAATAAAACAAATTATCAAGTATCCAAATATTAAGTTACACAACTCAAAAGGCATATAAAATATTAGACGTCTGCTTAATCACTAGCAGAAAACTACTTTATTTTTTTGCAAGATATGTTGAGAAGAGAAGGAAAAAAATCACACTTCTAACAAAAATAATGGTAAAAAACTTCTAATAGATATGGAAAAAAATTACAAGAATTTCAGAAATTTTGATTAAGAATTATTGTAGCTACCCTAACAAAGCATCTCTACCTTTTAAAAAAATATTTACTAAATTAAAGAGCATATTCTATATGATCTGCACAGGACAAAAGCAGCATTTTACTAAAATATTTAATAGCCCCCCTCCCATTCATTTGTTGGGCCCTCCCAGTTAAGTTGCACCCCAAAGTACAAACATTAACCGTAAGGCTTTTTTTTGTCTGGAGACATTAAAGACATGTGCTTCTGTACAATGTAGATTTTCAAAATTGAGGTTTTCTCTAATGTCACAAATTGAGATTTAGAGATAAGACATTAAAATCCAAGAAAATTCAATGGCTGAGCAAACATGCTTATACTGGTACGAATGTGGGAGATACAAACAAAGTGAACAGGCAAATAACTACATAGGCCCTACTTTCAATGTTTGAAATGACTGAAGGAATAAACCACATCAAGTCTAGAATGTTTATGGTTCCTGGGATTTTAAGTTCTGTATAATACTGAAAATATAATACAAGTATTGTGCTGGGTATTTTGGCACCTAATCTCTCTAAATTTTTTATATATTGATAAGATTCTGGCATGGGAAGAGATTTAAAGAAGACTTACAACTCAGTACTGCATGATTTCAGGAAAGGTCAATTGTTACACATGCTAAGCCCATTTTAAAAGCTGACCGGCAAGAATCTATTGCTAAGTGTCCAAATAGGCTGACTGTAACCCAAAGATAGAGGTTGCAATTCTGTCAGACTTGTAGCATGGTAAAACTGCTCTTCAATACTCCTGTGGAAGCTTCATTAGACTTATTGACCAACATGTTGGCTACTATGTATGACAAATTAGATCCTTCCTCTCTCAAGTTCCACTTCCAAGGCAATAGCATCAGGCACCCCAGTTTTATTGAATGCAACAGTCGTTTCTATGACCACTGGAGTCTTTGATGTGCCAGCCACATTTTAGGATGGTACTTCTCTAAATACAAAAGTAGCTTGCTGTTAAAAGCTCCACACTGCTTTTGTTTGATGAACTGTAATGCATCTTCATATTTCATTCCACCTTCAATCAATGCTAGGGCAACAAGCACTGGAGCTCTCCCAAGACCTGCAACACAGTGAACAGCAATGCAGCAACCAGGTTCTTCACGAAACTTAATTTTTACAAGACTTAACCAGTCGTCAACAATCTGGTTGGTTGGTGGTGCACCATCATCAAAAGGCCAGTCAAGAACATGATGCCTTCTTTCTCCACAAGAGCAGTGTCATAAGTTGCTTCAAGTATTCTACTATTGTGGTAACTCCATACTTCTTAAGTTCCTCTATAAGTTTGCTTAAGGTTGCATTTATCCAACTCATTTTATGAAGCCAGAACTACCCTGATATCAAAGTCAGAAAAGACAGTACAAAATAGGAAACTGCATATCAATATTCTTCATAAATATAAATTTTAAAAATCCTTAAAATATTAACAAACAGATTTCAGCAATATATGAAAAGAATTACACAACAAGTGGGGTATATTTCAAAGGTGCAAAACTGATTTAATATTTGCAAATCAATCAATGTAATTCACCATTTGAAGAAGCTAAAGAAAAAAAATTACATAATCGTATCAATCATTGCAGAGAGAACATTTTTCAGAACTGAACACCTATCCATGATAACAAGAAAAATAAGAAAAGAAGGGGACTTCTCCAACTTCTTTAAGAGTATCTACAGCTAGCATCTTAATGGTGATAGGCTGAATCCTTTCCCCCTCAATTGGGAACAAGGCAAAGATGTCCACTCACCACTGCTATTCAGCAGAGTACTGGACATTCTAGCCAGCACAGGCAGTCAAGTAAAGGAAACAAAAGGCATACAGACTGGAAAGAAAGAAGTAAAACTCTCCTTAAATGTAGACCACATGATTGTATATGTAGAAAACCTCAAGAAATCTCTAAAAACAAAACAAAAAAAAACCTCCCAGAACTAATAAGCAAGTTCAGCAAGATCAAACAATCAACATACAAAAGGTAGTTTTAATTCTACATACTAGCATTGAATACATGGGAAGTAAAATTAAAAATGCAATCACAATTGCTCAAATAAATGAAATCCTTAGGTATATGTTATCGATTGAATTGTGTCCCCCCCCCAAGAGACAGGTTCACATCCTAACACCTGGTCTTACAAATGTGAACTTATTTGTAAAAGGATCTTTGAAGATGTTACTAGTTACAATGAGGCCAAACTGCATTAGGGTGGTCCCTAATGCAATACGGCTGGGTTCTTAAAAGCAGAGGACGCAGACAGAAAGAGACAGCCATGTGACAGAGGCAGGGATTGAGTTATGCCACCACAAGCCAAGAAATGCCTTAGATTGCTGGCCACCAACATGAAGCCAGGGGAGAGGCATGGAATGGATTCTTCCCTTTAAGAGGAAGTATGGCCCTGCCAACATCATGATTTTGGACTTCCCACAGTTCTAGAGTTCAAGACATTTCTGATGTTTAAACCTCCTAGTCTTCCCCTTTCTCCTATGTTGAATCTCTTGGCATTTCTGAAAATAGATTCATTCTAACTTCAATCTGGAACAATAATTTGATTCTAGTAGAAAATTATTTCCTTCTTATTGAAGACATTGCAAAATGGAAAAATGGAATAGACGTACTTTTCATACTTCTCCCTGTTCCTCTCTTTGGTGACAACTAAAATTGCTGGGCATTATACATTTTTTAAAAACCGTAAGTATATCCTGAATGATGGAAAAAAGAAGGCAGATGAGAGCTTCTGTTTTTTCCAGTGTCTTGTTAAAAAATGGAAGCTTCCATTTTTCCAGCACCCCATGGCACTGATGGTCTGAATCTTAAAGAAGCTAGACCAGTAGGGTAGAATCATAAATGGAAAAGCCTTCCGGATACTCTTTTGCTAAAAGTAACTTGTGATATCTTTCAGCCCATGCAATGCTTCAGCCAGACTCCAAAGGTTGAGGATCATCGTCTTTGAACTTTCAAATTGGATGAAGTTTTTATTTTTTTCTTTAGCTTTCAACCTCATAGGAGTCACTGTCTGGGAAAAGCTGAATTGCCTGCGCGAATACCACCTGTGGACCAACCCCTAAGGATGCATCTGGAGGTGAACTCTCCTAGGCTTTGTTCTGTACAACTATGGGAAAGGATCCAAAAGATCCTTCAACAAAGATATTTGAATTACCTGGATTCCCAGGTTATTTCATCTTCCATTTTTCTAACCTCATTGCTCTACTTAATTAACCTTCTCAAAAAAGTTATAAAGCTTTGCCTGAATTCTGGTCATAAGTTCTCCACATAGTTTTAATTAACTAAGACAATCAAGAAGATACTGCAAGTGAACCTACACATAGCAATGCCTGACCTAATGAAGAATGTTTCAGAGGCAAGCCCCTAAAGAAAAGGAATTTAGACAAGGAGATGTGGAAGTCATTCTGCCAATACAGCTGATTCTGTGTATCCAAAGGAAAATCTCTCACATGAGTTCTGTGCTGGAGGCTTACTATAGCCAGGTCAAGACTCTGAAATTCTGGCTTGTCATTCAACATATGACACCTTTGGTACATGTACTTGGGGCAGAGACCCAGAAAGTCCACAAGGTTGTTAGGCCTGCATTACCTCCTAAAAGCCTAAATATATTTAGGAAACCTTCACTATGGATTTTATGACCAACCTGTCTTCCCCAAGGATCACTATAATCCTGATAGTGATAAATGTGCTTACCAAAATGGCCCAATTTCCTTCAAAGGTCTCTCTGCCCTGAGGTGTTATCAGTATGTTGCCACCATCAACTGCCCCACAACTTCATCCCTTACCACAGTTCATAATCACAATTGTGTAAAGCACTGCTAAAAAGCTTTCCTATCCTTATTTTCCTATTCATGATTCAAATGATGGAAAAAGAAAAGTATAACCTGAATCCTGGAAAAATATCCCTACTACTACATATGCTATAGACAACACTATTGGTTCCCTTATCTCATCGTTGAAAAAATCTACAAATAACAATCTGCTACATTCATTTACAAGCAATATCACTCCACAGTAATTTTAACTTCCACATGAAGTTACCTGCTGCTTCTCTTGCACCATTGGGTAAAGTTCACAAGTCTTGTTACCAATCAGTAAAATGAACATCAGAGTAAGAAACATAAATAGAGTAAACCTTCTAATCTGTCAATCAATAGACAAAAGCCACTGTGTCAAAAGACACAATCCAAGTTGGAGACACCATCTGACTTTCCTCCAGGACACATCTGTACTATCCATTTTAGCTAAAATTTCCTAGAGCCATTCAGGGTCATAGATAAAACCAACTACCTCACATTCGGCTTAAAATTGTTGAGTCAAAATTCACCCATCTTCCACTGCTCCCTACTTCTCTCAAGTTACTTTCTCACCCCACACTCTAATCACAAAAAATATGCAAGAAATAACAAACTCCCAACAACCCAAGTCTCTTTAAAATTGGCTATAATGGAAATGGTATTGAAGAGAAGAGCAGTTATAAGAACCAGTTTTCTATAACTGGAATGTACTAACACACATTAGTGTAGTTTAAACCCTGCTTCTACCACCCAAATCTATGCCTTTAACTTCAAATATGTACCCAATTACCACACAATATAGAATATAAACCTATAATACATAGACAAATGAAAAAAGTTTCTAAGAAGGCCATAATCAGGGTAGAAGGGGAAGAGATGTAGTCAGCATGGCCACTGTGTGATCCAGTTTTCTTTGTTTTGCTTTGTTTTTATTTTACCCTATCATGCATAAAATGACTGAAAATTATTTATTTATTTTTCCAAATGTGTAGAAGTTTCCCTATAGAAAATGTTGGAAATAAGGCAGAGCAAGTACTTTTCAATCAAAGTTTAAAAAATTGTGTTAAATTATAATTTTTATCATTCTTACATTATCTCAATTTCTTTAAAAACACAAGGAAATTTTACTCTTTTAGATGGAACAGAAGTCTCTGCTTAAAGACTTTGACTTTAATCTGGGGTTTTCAAACATTCAGATGGTTGCATGGCCTTTGGGCACAATACTGATAAAATGTGGTTTTGGTTATTGGCATGCCTGTGAAACAAAGCATTTGGGAGGAGTGACTGACAGGCCAGGAGTGTGTTATAAGGGAAAACCTATGCTTATGTCTGGTTCAGTGACTTTTTAGCCACACCCTACTTGTAAATTGTAAACTGTCACTCAAAGTAGCACAGTCATGTTTTAAACAAGTCAAATTATAATATCCCTACTTGTTTTGTCTTAATGCCTAAAGGTAAATTCAGAAAATGCTTCTATGTTTTGGCTCATAAAAGCATCCACCTGGGAAAAAAAACAAAAACAAACCCTAACAGTAAAGAGCAGTGTGAAGATTTATGACACTTTGCATACATATAAGTTGTATATTTAAACATCATAATTAGTTAACTCTGCTTTCATTGTAGGTTAGTAAATATTTCAGATTGAGGACAAAGAAAATTATTTTATTAATTTTTGGCAGGTTTTGAACCAGTATTTTAAAACAAACTATTAACGATATATGATGAATTAAAATTACTATTAATACCAAAGACTTCACCTGAGACCTTTACTAACTTTATAAAGAACTATGGTACAATCCATGTTTCTAACTTTATACTCAAAACATGCTGCATTTCATGAGAAATACCGTAATAATTTTATGTTAAAATATTAAAATATGTATTCATACCATATATACTTTCCTAACAACGGGACCATTTTGAACTGAAGTAGGGATGCAAACAAATATTAGTTTACTGACTTCTCACTGATAAACTGATAACATTCTAAATATTCTTTCTTGAGTATAAGATTATTTAATCTTAACTGTTCTCAATAAAAGTAATATGAACTCATCAAAAAAAAAAAAACAAAAAACCTGAATACAAAGTATAAAATAGTCAATGAAAATCCTCCATAATCCCTTCCTTTTTCCTTACTTGCAAGAAATAATTTTTGTGGTCTAAATTTCAAACAGCTAATAATTCAGATGTCTAGCTTTTAGATAAGCATTAAAGGTTTTACTCTTTTTACACTGAATTATCAAATTGAGTTCTAATCAGTGCTCAAGCTTTGAGGCAAAGACCTTTCTGTTCAATTGCTTGGTAACTTAGTGTTCAATTGTGACACTTCTAATTTTCCATTTCTGAAGCATATGAAGGCAACCTTAAGGTACATTGGGTCATCTAGACTTTATCTTTGGGTTCAACTGTGGGGTCCTTGGGTTTTTCTTTATTAGGTGGACAAAACCACAAAACTATGTCTCAGGAAGCCTATTTCTTTGACAGCTAAGATAAGCACCTGTAAGTTGATGTTTGAAGCCCAAACTAGTTTTGAAGTAACTAGAAAGAGAAAGCTAACAGTTCAAATTTCAGTCACTTTTCATCTAAACCCATCAATGTGTGCACCGGTGCATTAATTATGTGGCCCAGCACAAAATGATATGTTAGTCTTCCCTTTTACTCTAGATGACAGCTGTGAAGTGAGATTTTAGTTCAGGAAAAAGAAAGCTATTTAAAATACTTCAATTTTTTAGTTGGTTTTGAGAATTTACCTAAGTTATGAATGAAAATGAAAAACTCTGTTAATTGAGAATCAAACCAATTGTTCCCTTGATCACTCTGTTAGAATCAGAATAAAAGGTGGAAGGATTCAAAACTTACATGAATGAACCCAGCTTTTCTAGGTTGGTGAAATATTCTAAAGCAGGGATCCTCAATTTTTTTCTGTGAAGAGCCTGATAATATTTTAGGCTTTGTGGGCCATACAGTCTCTGTCACAGCTACTCAAATCTGCTGTCGTAGCACAAAAGCAGCTATAGACAATATGTAAACAAATGAAAAAGGCTGACTGCCAATAAAACTTTATGGACACTGAAATGTAAATTTCATATAATGTTAACATGCCACAAAACAGTATTCTTCTTTGACTCTTTTTCCAACCACTAAAAATGTAAACCTTTTCTTAGCTCACAAGCCATACAAAAAAAGCAGGAGGTCAAATTTGGACCAGACACAGTTTGGGAAACCTTGGCCTAAAGGATTATTTTGGTCCTTGTTTTATGGTCATCATATACCTATGCTTCCTGTCACCCAGGTATTGAGTTTTTTAAATCTTGTATAATGTATTTCATAGATACAAAAAACCTGTCAGTGTGGAAATGTAAAATGGTGCAACTAATGTGGAAAGCAGTATGGCAGGTCCTCAAAAAGCTAAACATAGAATTTTACAACATAAACATACAACTCAATTCCACTCCTAGGTATATATCCAAAGAAATTGAAAACATGGACTGCAACAGACACTTGTATACCTGTGTTCACACCAGCATGATCCACAGTAGTTAAGAGGTGGAAACAACCCAGGTGTCCATCAACAGATGAATGGATAAAAATGTGGTGCATACATATGATGGAATATTATTAGCTATAAGAAAAAAATGAACTTCTGAGACATGCTGTAACAAGGACGAGCCTCAAAAACATATGCTGAGTGCCAGACACATGGGACAAATAATATATGATTTCACCTTTATGAAATATCTAGAAATAGCAAATTCACAGAGAAAGAAAGTAGGATTAGAGGTTATCAGGGAATGGGAGTAGGGAGTAAGGGGCAGTTGTTGCTTGGTGGGTACAAAGTGTTTGTAAATTTGGGAAAATATAAACCTATCCATGACTTGCCAGAATAAATAAGTGGAAGTAATGCCATTTAAAATCTTTCTCCTAGGTGAGCCTATGTTATTATTATAGTGGTCTTTTCTAGAAGATATCATTTTTCAGTATAAAATCTTTGGTTCCATTTATTCCCTTTTAAAATGTCCTTTGCTACTAAATTCTTAGAAAAAAATATTGCTTGGCAATTTTCTAAATTATCCATTTAGATAAGTGTTAAATATATTTTTGATTTTTAAATTATATTTTCCAAATAATCCATATACATACAAATTCAAAAGATAAAAAGTTTCTAATGTAAAATTCCACTTCCAATCCTATTCTCTAACCATTGTTTCCTCTTCAGAGGCAAGCAATGTTATCAGTTATTTTGTATGTTCTTCCAGAGATTTAAAAATAAATGTGTATGTATATATATGCATATGTTTACAACTATATATGCATATTAAATATATTACATTTATAATTATATATGTATGTTAATTTTAAAACATAATTTTTGATAGCATAACCACCATATTTTAAACTATATTCTTCCTTCTGATGATAAAAGTAATACATACACATTATATAAAATTCAAAAGTTGCTGAAATGTTTAGTTTAGAAAATAAAAGTTCTGTATACTCCCACCCACCAAAAGAAGAATCTTAACATATTGCATATTCATCTAGCTTTTTTCCAAATCTCTACATAATTTTAACAAAAATATGGTCACACATTACTTCCTGTAATAGAACCTGTCTTTTTAGAAAAATTTAACAAAATATTTTATAAAGCTTTCCATGACAGTTTATGTAGCCTGACCTCCATCTCTTTTTTAAAAACGATATTATTCAATTCTATGAATATATTAGAAGCAGCTTAACCAGTATCCCTTTGGTTGATATTTGGGATATTTCCTATTTTTACTAAAATCAGTACTGCCAGAGGATTCTGAAAAGATGGCAATAGCATAGTATTTCCATCACCCTGAAACTTCTCATAAAAATACAAAGACCAGTTAGGAGAGGGAACCCCAAAACATCCACCACAAAACTAGGTAACAGGGTATTCTTGTGAATGGAAAAATATAAACAGGTGGATACAAATCACCAACAGTGACAGGAACTATTAAAAATCTCATGGGAGAAGCAAAGGGAAGGTAGAGGGACCTCTGTGAGAGAGAAAACTCAAAACACTAACTGGAAGATTTTGCAGTACCATCTCACAACAGGAGCAGAAACTACTCAGAATGGTAGCAGGACTCTGAAGGCTCCAATTTGTGTATACAGTGGGACTATGGGAAGCTATGAAGATGCTGGAATGATCTGGATTCTGGAAACTGTGAACCCTCAAAACGAAATCAAAATACTCTTCCTAGACAACTCCCCCAAATCAGAAGAAACATTCGGCAGTGGAACCCTAATTGGGCATAACAAGGACGATAGGAGCAAAGGGAAAAAAGAGGTACATGTTAAAAGGGGGAAGACAGTAGACAACGTTTTTGACTATTCAGTGAATATAACAGACATGGGAACTCTGGGCCTATGAAGATAAAAACACTATCTTGGCCAACCTTGCCTTCATAGTAGGAAAACTCATATCCCGTAAAAATGAACAACAATAAAGAAAAGTTACAAATCCCATACAAAGTTATTTTTAGAAAAATATATTGGAAAGCAGTCAAAAGGGGAAAATTTAGATTGTATATATGATACTAGTTGTTCTAGTTTGCTAATGCTGCAGAATGCAAAACACCAGAGATGGATAGGCTTTTATAAAACGGGGATTTATTTCACTACACAGTTACAGTCTTAAGGCCACAAAGCATCCAAGGTAACACACCAGCAATCGGTTACCTTCACTGGAGGATGGCCAATGGCCTCCAGAAAACCTCTGCTAGCTAGGAAGGCAGCCGGCGTCCGCTCCAAAGCTCTGGCCTCAAAATGGCTTTCTCCCAGGACGTTCCTCTCTAGCAAGCTTGCTCCTCTTCAAAACATCACTCACAGCTGCACTCACTGAGTTTCCTCTCTCTGAGTCAGCTCATTTATATGGCTCCACTGATCAAGGCCCACCCTGAATGGGCGGGGCCATGCCTCCATGGGAACATCTCATCAAAATCATCACCCACAGCTGGGTGGGGCACATTCCAAGCAAATCTAACCATCACCAAAACGTCTGTCCCAGAAGACTACAAAGATAATGGCATTTGGGGGACACAATACATTCAAACCGGCACACTAGTATAAATTTTTTTTTAAAAAGCCAGAGTGGACCCTAATGTAAATATGAACTATAATTAATGGTACAATCATAATAATATTCTTTCAATAATTATAACAAAGGTACCACACTAACACAAGGTGTTACTAATATGGGGGTATTTGGAAACTCGGTATTTTTGTCGTGATTTTTCTCTAAACTTACAACTTCTCCATTAAAAAAATTTATATATCAAAAAAATGATAATACAGAGCAGTATAATTTCCCTGTAACCAAATGAAAGCACTCCTAAAACAGATGAAAACTGAACCTAATATTTTACAATTAAGTTTGAGTAAGTTAATAAAATGATAAAAGTTATGAAAGAACAACTCTAAATTAGAATTAGAGAAACTTAGAAATTAGGTGATTGGAGAAGCAAGATTTTAAAAAGAGATGAAAGAACTAAAGAAATAGTTAAAAGTAAAAGAAAAAAAGATCATTGCAGAAATGATGGTCAAACTAGAAGGATCATAAGACTGAATAAACACAATGCATTAAGATAACTAGAGAATTTAAAGGAGGAAACATTGTTTTGTTTGGGGGGGGCTTTTTTTTAACCTTATCAAAAAAATTTTTTAAAAACCCACACATTTCAAACAAAGGAATAAGAAAAAACAAATAACCTAAAATAACTACATTGCTTCCAACATGTTCCTACCATACCCTAAGAAAATTAACAAACCATAGTCATTCCTGAGCATTCCTTTAACTTTAAGATTACCCTCAATAGCTTATCTGTTCTTATTAGATTATCGTTCCCCCTTCACTAGTTGCTGTCTTATCTCTAGGTCCCCTAAATTCTATAATATGAAACATTTATTTTACCTTTCTCACAGAGTTCACATTAGTGGTAACATACAATATCTCTGTTTTGGTGTCCAGCTTATTTCACTCAGCATTCTGTCTTCAAGGTTCATCCACGTTATCATACGTTTCACCACCTTGTTCCTTCTTACTGCTGCGTAGTATTGCATTGTGTGTATATACCACATTTTGTTATCCACTCATCTGTTGAAGGACATTTGGATTGTTTCTATCTCTTGGCAATTGTGAGTAATGCCGCTGTGAACATCGGTGTGCAAATATCTGTTCATGTCACTGCTTTCTGATTTTCTCGGAATATACCAAGAAGTGGAATGGCTGGATCGAAGGGTAACTCAGTATCTAGTTTTCTAAGGAACCACCTGACTGTCCTCTAGAGTGGCTGTACTATTAAATAGTCCCACCAGCAATGAATAAGAGTTCCAATTTCTCCACATCCTCTCCAGCATTTGTACTTTCCTGTTTGTTTAATGGCAGCCATTCTAATTGGTGTGAGATGATTCTCATTGTGGTCTTAATTTGCATCTCTAGGCTGTGCACTCCATGGGCTTCTCTGGAGGAAGAGTGTGCGCCATCACAAGCCAGCCGAATCCCAAATTCCCTTGAGGAAGCTCTCTGCTGTGGCACTGCGAAGGGGTGTCTCCCAGCCCACTGCAAAGATGGCTGCATGGGGCGTGGAAACTACCCACTTCCGTGATCATCCCCCTGCTGCAGCAGCCTGGCCCTGGCTCCAGGGCTCTTTGCTGCATGTGTGTGAAGGGCTATCACCCACACTGGATACTGAGGAGGGTGCCCAGGGCATGGAAGGCACTCCTGACCCCACTCGACTGCAGCTCCCGCTGCTGGCTCCACTGCCACTTTTCAGGTCTTATGCTAACCCACCTCTGAACACAGTCTCTTGGTTTCTCCCCACAGCGCTTGACCACAAGTGTGGCTGCCTGCCATTTCCCCGACGGCTTTCTGGACCAAACACTCACACAGTCTCTCAGTTTCTCCAAGTACACAGTCCACTATGGATCTAGAAGTCCCTGCCCAGCCAGTGGAACCCTGGAACTGCTATTCTGGAGCATTTTATGTCTTTTATCTAGTGTTTTTCACAGAAGAGAATTTTTCTCTGTCTCTCCTAATCCACCATCTTGGATCTCCCCTCAGGAAACATTTTTTTTTAAATAAGAAAGAGATAAAAAGGATTCAAGAAAAAGTGCTAGATATGCATGACAGGCAGAAAAAGACCCAACTTAAGTTTAACAAAAGTTCCTTAAGAAGGAAACCAAACCAATAGAACAGAATAAACACTCAAAATTCTAATTAAAGAAAAATCTGGAATTAAAAAGAACCTCGAATTATATAATGATAGGGCACATCACATATCAGGGAAAATCATCCCAGGTTGGCCAACACCAAGACATATTGTAATTAAACTATTTGACTTCAAAGAAAATGAAAAGAAATCCTTTCAACATTCAGACAAAAAGGCCAAATCCTTATAAAGTTAAGGAAATCAGATTGTGATTAGACTTTCTGACAGTAACACTTTATGTCAGAAACTCATATAGTAATATATTTAAGATACGCAAGAAAATATGAGCCCAGGAATTTATATTCAGCTCAAACAACCTTTGCATAAGAAGGCTACAGCAATATGCAAACATTCAAGAAATCAGAAAATTTTCCTACGAGCCAGTCCTGGAAATATGCTAGAGAATGAGCTTCAGAAAACCAAAATGACTAGAGATATCTATATAAGGGCTAGTGGTGAGCATTAAAAATGTATCTATCTGTCAAAATAAAGGATGGTTATAAAGGAGACAATGACACAACACAGTACAACTATTTTTAAATGTGGCAGAATAGGAAGAGTAGAATAAAAGTAGAATAAGTAAAATGATTGCCTTATAGATGTTAGCTGGAAGTAAAAGATTGCTTCGAATCTGATATTAAGGGAGAAAAAAGATATGGGTGAAAATGGGTTACTAACTAATTCCAGTATTGCTCATATTAGGGAACCAACAGACCATACTATCCTAAAAAGGATTGGTGCCAAGGGTATTATATAAAGGTATAGATTTAAAGGTAAGTATTAGCATAAATATGTACCTTCCTAAATACTAAGAATTTATATATATACCTGAAATAAGACAGACAGCATAGACTCGTGTGTGTGTGTGTGTATAAAATGAAAACAATATGACAGATCTGAGGTCAAACATAAATATCATATCAGTAAATGTAGTTGGCCTTAATTCATCTATAAAAATTGAAAGTTCAGATTACCTCACAAAGCAAAAATGCAACACTATGCTGCATACAAAAAATATACCTAAAGAGATCTGAGCATGGGGTGGCATGGGGTGGGTGCAGACAGGGAGAGACAGAGATATTGAGATTCATTCAGAAATGTTAAAATTAAAGTGATTTAAAAAAGATACAGAGAAATTAAAAGAAATGAGGGTCATATTCTTGATATCTGATAAGTTAGAATTCAGAACAAAAAGCTTCATAAGGCTAAAGATAGAATTCACAGTGAGGGTGTAAACTCTAAATAACACAGAAATGACTTTTATTAAATAGAAATTACAAGAGATGTAAGGAGAAATCAAGAACTGCACTATAAAAGGAGATTTTAATATTCGCCTCTCACAAAAAATTCAGGACAATAGAGAAGACCTAAACAACATAATTAGTGAGGTAGATCTCATAGATCTATAATAAACTCTGAATTCTGATAGTGGAGGATTTACCTTTTTTTAAAGTTCTCATGGATACATTCAGTTAAAACTGGCCATATATTTGGCACAAAAGAAATCCCAATAAACCTCTGTAAATTTCATATAGAAATTATATTTAAAAAGTCTACCCTTACCTTAAAGGAATAAAACTAGAAATGAATAGCAAAATAAAAATTTAAAAATCCTGCCACTTGAAATTTTAAAACATGCTACTGAAGAATTCTTAGGTCAAGTAAAATTGCAGAAGTTCTTAAAATAATAGAATTTCTGGTATATAGCTAAGAGAGTTATCAGAGGAAAAGTTGTAGCATTTAATACTAATGTCAATAAACATGAAATTCAAAAAATCAAACACAACTTGAAATGCTAGGAAACAACAAAGTAAATTCCCTCTCCTAAAATGCAGAAGGAAGGATGCAATAAAAATTAAAGAATAAAACAATGAACCAGAAAACAAAAAAATATATAATTAATCAATTCAAAATCAGATTCTTTGTAAAAAAAAAAAAAAACCAAACTAAACAAATCAAGAACAAAGGGAAGAAAGCACAAATACCTAAAATCAGAGATGACAAGAGGAATAATTATGCAGGGAAATTTAAAGTATTATAAGAGACTACTTTGCATTACTCTATACAAATAACTAAATAGATGAAATGCATAATTTCTAAGAAAATTGCAACTTACCGTACCAGGATCAAGTCTTTGATGACAAATTACCATAGAATAAAATGGAAAAAAATAATTAAAGCACTCCCCCAACAACATACTCCTGAATCAGATAGTAGGGAAATTCTACCAAACATGTAACAATCAAATGCTGCTTAAACTATTCCAGAGTATTAAAAAGGAAGAAATTTTCAAAATTTTTTTATGAAGAAAGTGTAACATTGATCCCAAACCTATCAAAGATTATTACCACAAAAGCTGTAGTCTATTTTCACAAATATCGATATAAGAAATCTTCAATGAAATATTACCAAACAGAATCGAATAGCACATTAAAAAATAGTATATCATGATAAGCAGGGTTTATTCCAGTTTGCAGTTGATGGTTTTTTACTAGGAAATCCATTAATATAATTTATCATATAATAGTGATAAGTAAAATGACATAATCATCTCCATAGAAACAGAAAAGGCATTTGACAAAATCAGTTCTCCCTAAGTTAACTTGTAAATGTAATTTAACTTGTAAATGTAATTTTTAAATGTAATTTAAAAATTCTATCAGGCTTTTTTTTCTCCCTGAAAACAAGTTAATTGTAAAGTTCATCGGTAAAGATAAACAAGAAAAAAGCAGGAGAATCCTGAAAAAGAAGAACAAGGTGAGGGAACTAGCTTTACAGACATTAAAACATACTATGAAGGCTCTATAATTAAAAGTATGGTATTGGTATAACAGAGTGGAACAGAATAGACAACCCAAAAATGCATAACGAAATTTAGTATATGATAAAGGCAATTCAAATCAGTGGGGAAAAGATGAACTTCAACTTTTTAATAAGTAGCATCTCTGTAACTGAATGACTATGTTATATATTTTTTAAATGATAATATTGGATCCATTCCTGACACCATGATAAATTCCAGAAGAATCAAGGATTTAAATGTAAAGAAATGAAAGCATATAACTACTGGGAGAAAACATGGGTGAAGTCCTGTATAATTGGAAATGGGAGAAACTTTCCTAATCATGCGTGGTAAGCAAAATGGCCACCCCAAAGATGCTGAGACTAATTCCTGGAACCTGTGATCATGCTATATTGTATGGCAAGAGGGACTCTGAAAATGTAACTAAGGTTACAGTCCTTAAAATAGGGAGATTATCCTAAATTATCCAGGTGAGCACAACCTAATCAACTGAGCCCATAAAAGCAGTAAACTTTCTCTAGCTGAAGTCATAGGGATGTGAAGTGTGAGAGGAACTTGACCCACTACTCCTGAGGAGGCCACATGGTCAGCACAAGAAGGAATACAGGCAGGCTCCAGGAGCAAAAACTGGCCACCAGCTGACAGCCAGCAAGGAAACAGGACCTGCTGTACAACCTCCAGGAGCTGAATTCACTCAACAGCCTGAATGAGCTTGCAAGTGGAGTCTTTCCCCCAGCCCAGCCCTCGTAAGGCCTTGAGCAGAGGACCCAGCTAAGCCATGCTGTGCCCAGACTTCTGACCCACCAAAAGTGAGATCACAGCTGGCTGTTGATGTAAGCTGCAGAGCTTGTGGTAATTTGTTATGGCAGCCAGAGAAAACCTCTGTGAGAGGAGTTTGGTTTGATTTATTCACTGGTGTTATCTCCAGCAAAACTGTGCTTCCATGACTAAAAATCCAGAAACAAAAAGGGAAAAGAATGATAAACATATAACCTAAAAATAAAAATTTTTGCAGGCAAAAACCACAATAAGCAAATTTCAAAAATATGACAAATAGGGGAGAATACTTGCAAATTATGTCACAGATGCAAGTTTAATATCTAATATATAAAGAATGTCTAAAAATAAAGAGGCTCACAGACCCATAGAAAATTCCTTAAATGAAAATGTTTCCCATTATATATTAGATATTAGCTCAAAAATAAGAGTAAAAAAATCTTGAAGTATAACATCAAGTCATTTAATGAATTATGGTTTAACAAGACTTCAACTTTACATATTTCCTAATCATATAATATTTAAATATAAAATTTCCATACAGTTTTGAGGAAATGTATAGAAATAGAACAGTAACTAGTATCTCACTAACCATTAAATGTTTTTTTACCTATTTTCAGTATATTTGAGCATGCTGATTGATGTTAGTAGTGTTGATACATTTTTAAAGTCTTTGAGAATCACTTTGATTATTAATGAGAATTCTAATGTTCAGAATTATAGTTTCAGCTTTTTTAATCACATTTTTTTTGTAGAATATAACATATATACATAGAAGTGATAACTTTCCAAGTGCTATTATTTAACAAGTAGTTAGAGAGCAAATTTCAAAGAATGCTATGGATTACAGTTCCATGGTTTCAGTTACTTCCTTATTGTATAATATAACATATATACAAAAAGGTAGTATCTTTCAAAGTAGGATTTAACAAGTAGTTATATAGAAATTTCAAAAAAATAACTCCTATGCCACCTAAATCCCAAAACCCAGAGGCAATATCCTCTTCAAGAACATCAACCAGATGTGTCCCCTTTTCCCATAATGTGGACACCCCTTTTCATCATGAACAAGTTAGGGTGATCACTGCCTAGACATTCCTGAAGATCGGGAAAGTGATTAAACTAGAGGAAGGGGTAGCAACAGACAAGATGGAATTAAACAAAGGATTATGAATACTGAATCTCAATATAATTTTCTTCTTAGTTGCTAGGGTAGAAGGAAAGAATTGAAATAGTGGAACTGTAACCCATAGCATCCTTCGAAATTTGTTCTATAGCTACTTGTTAAATTGTAATTTGAAAGTTATCACCATTAAATTTTAATTGTATAAAACCAAGTGATTTGAAAACAATAAACAAATTTAGTGATTCTTGATATTCACTAAATTTTCTGCCCTGGGACAAGCGATGAAAAATGAAATTTGATCTCATGTAATAAGATTTCTTTTCCCACCAAGTTACTCTGGAATAATATAATGGTTCAAATATCTGCTTTTTCCTATAATGTATTTTGATAACTTATGAACATTAAAATTTAACATACCAGTCAAGATATAGTAATGATGACTGAAAATCAAATTCTTATAAATTACTGTAATGTCAATATATTTACATCTGACCAAAGAATGAGTTATTACAAATTTTTATTTAGGCACATTAACACATATCAAAAGTCTCTAAGGATGACAAAGGAAAACTCTTTATTAGAGATAGAGACAAACTTTCATTCATAAAATACATTATCATTAATAATTTGTGTTTTTTTCTTATTTGTGCTTACATATTTTTCAAATGAAAGCAACAGAACTGTTCAACAAAATATATGCTGCTATTCCTTACACTGGAAGCATGATTTTCAAAGAGATCACATCAACACTTTGAAGAAGCTGAGACCAACATTGTGTGGCCTCACAGCATTAACACTCAAAGAGAAGTTGCCTTTGTTCACCTTTTTGGGTCAAAGCATCACTCTTTCCTCTTGCTCTTTCCTGTTTTTGATAAGTTGCTGGGCAAATTATTATACATACTCAGACTTTTCCCCCATTGTCATCTCAGTCTCTTGCCTATTTCTAGTTTTCAAGATGATAAAAATATTCTTTTCCTTAGGAACAGACAGAAAATACTATATATGAAGAGAGAACAAAAAGAACTAAGTAAACTTGAAGGGAGAATATAAAAATATTTTTAAAGGTTTAGAATAATTCCATAACTTATATGAATATTTAATAATGCTGTGTATTTTTCTCAAGCTATTAATGTATCATAGATTTAGAAATGTTACTGCATGATTTACCTTTTAGTCTAATGCTCTTTCCAGTAATTACAAATTATTAAGTAATAAATTAGCAAAGCTCATGTTGTCACAGGAGCATGACCAGTGTCACTCTTCCATTTATCTGTGCCAAGATTTTCACTTTAAAAAGGTTTCTTTTTAATTAATGGAATATTAAAGGTACTAAGAGTGGGGAGCTGCTATTGAAAATATCAAAAACATGGAAATACCTTTGGAATTGGTTAATGGGTAAAGGCTGGAAGAATTGTGAGAAGCTTGCAAGAAAATGCCTAGATTGTTTTGATGAGACTGTTTGTAGAAATATGGATGCTAAAGGTACTTTTAATAAGGCCTTAGAAAAAAATGATGAATGTGTTATTGGAAACTGGAGGAAAGGTGATCCTTGTTTTAAAATGGTAGAGCACTTGGCAAAATTGAGTTCTGATGCTGGATGGAAGTCAGAATTTAAAAGCAGTGAACTTGGATATTTAGCCAAGGAGATTTTCAAACTAAATGTGGGAAGTGCAGCCTGGTTTCTCCTTGGAGCTTACAGTAAAATGCAAGAGAAAGGGATAAGCTGAGAACTAAACCCCTGGACAAAGGAAACCAGGAATTGATGGTTTGGAAAACTCTGAGTTTCTGGAAAGAGTCCCCAGAGAATTGTGCTCCATGACAGGGTTTGACTGAACATGGATCCAGCCAGCCATCTCAGGGCAAGTCACGG
The DNA here is from genome assembly GCF_015220235.1 of Choloepus didactylus. NCBI lineage: Eukaryota > Metazoa > Chordata > Mammalia > Pilosa > Megalonychidae > Choloepus > Choloepus didactylus. The sequence goes on from NC_051323.1 coordinate 28,664,796, forward strand.
TTGGAAATGCAGTTATTTAGGAAGGATTTGTGGAAAGTTCTTTTGTCTGATGGTTTGGACCCCTGTGTAGTACATACAAAACCAACAAATTTTTTGCATAATTTGTATGAATGGAACCACTGCCAGCCTGGACTAAAAGGGACAGAAAAGGGACAGATTGAAGGAAATATCCCTTCAAGGACAGAATCGTGGAAGCTGACATCTAGACCAAATGCATCTTCTCAGGCCAAAAGAGCGAGCCCACCCATGTGTGGAAAGGGTGAGTCTGCCCCAGGCCTTTCATCCCATTGTTCAGGAAGAGTGCTGCCACCCCAGTTTCCAGAGAGGGTGGAGCGTATGCCTGAGAGATTGCAGAGAATTTGGCCATTGCCCCAATGCTCGAAGAGGGTGGAGCCTTCACTCCAGCGTTCAGGGAGAGCATGGCAGCCACGCAAGTACTTGGAAGGGTTGGGGTTGCTGCATCCTCAGGCCCAAAGAACAAAACACGACTCTCAGACCTTGAAATCTAATGGAGGATGCCCTGCAGAGTTTTGGAATTGTTTGGGACCTGTGACCCATTTTCCTTTGTTTCTCCCTATGGGATGGGATATTTATCCTATGCCTGTCCCTGCATTATATATTGAAAACAGGTAACTTGTTCTCTAGGTTTCACAGGTTCACAGATGGAGGGGAATTGTGCCCCAGGACAGACCACACCCGTAACTGATTTTGATGAAGCTTTGTACTTAGAATTGTTTCTGAAATGATTTCAGGTTTTGGGGATATCGTGATGGAATTAATATATATTGCAAATGGAAGGAACATGTCTTTTTGATGTACAAAGGGAGTGGAGTGTAGTGGTTTGAAGCTGTATGTAACCCAGAAAAACATGTTCTTAAATATAATCCATTCCTATGGGTATGGAACCATTGTAAGTAGGACCTTCTGATGAGGCTACTTCAGTTAAGGTGTGACCTATTCAGAATGGGGTCTTAATCCTATTACTAGAATACTTTATAAGAGAATGAAATTCAGACAGAGAGACAGCCACAAAGAAACCTGGAAGAGAAGGGAGAGATCAGCAGGTGCCACTATGTGCCTTTGTTACCGACTACCTTGTGTGTTGGACCCCTTAAATAGGTCTCCTGTCCGGTGATGCTCGCGCCAATAGAACAAGACAAGATTTGGTAAAGCAGAGTAGGAACTATATTCTTTGATCAAAGAATGGAGAGAGGTGGAATCATGTCCGCATAATACCTTCTCCCCAAAGAGAGGCAAATGGGACTCTTTTATAGGGGATTGGAGTGAAAGGGCAGGGGATCACATCTTGGGCATGCACAGGTAGTCCTCTTTGCACTTGGTACTTTTTGCACATGCACCCCATTGACATCTTGGGCAGAACTGGTTCACATTGGTATTGTGGTTACTGGCATCCTGCACTTAGTTTCTGAAAGCAAGCATAATACAACCAAAAGATTAAGTGTAATTTTCCATGAGCAACCACCTTGATGACGCCTTATCCACTAAACAATCCCTCCTCTGTCTATATCCTGCTTCTCATTCCTGAGGGGTGTTGAGGATAGAAGGTCTGGTTTCTGTAACCGTTTTCCTGCTGAATAGACATTGTCATGGGGCCCAGTAGAGGAGCAGAATCTTTCCCTAGATAGTCTAAGGTATGTGTGATTATTATCCAGCTGAAGCGTTACTTGTTCATAGCCCTGGGCTATGACTATTTGTAGTTTAATAGTTTCTAACCTTTTACTCAGGAAGGAGTTGAGAAGGCAGGGACCGAAGATGAGTACCATTTGGGGGAAGGGATCACATATCCTGCTCTCCACGTGCCACTTGTCTTACTGACATCTAGGGCTTGGATAGCGATTGCAAGCCCTTTCTTATTGATACCTAGAACATGAGTCCCTTCCAAGGCACCATTTCCCTGGGTAAAGCACTTCTGTCATATCACCAGAGATACATCTTTGGGAAAGATGCAAGACTTAGTGTCAAGGTTTGGGCAGAGCATGATGTCATAGTTTTGATAGCCTGAGTGGTCGCTATTCCATGGTTTTTCCTGGCTTAAGAAAGGATTAGCCTGTTGTATATGAAATTGAGTGAGGCAAGTGTTATCTTGGGCTTAAGTGGAGTTCTGTCCACTTATCTGGGGCTCTGTGAAATAAAGTGTGCCTTCAGGACATCACTGCCTTCAGGGGAGTCTGGATCTAGAGTAGTATAGAGCCTTAGACATTCCCTCAGCCTCTTGAGGAAAGCTGTAAGCTTTTTTGGGGTGCCTGGTCTATGCCCTTGATCTTGCTCTGATTTATGGGCTTTTTCCGGTAGCTTTCATCCCCTCACAAGCTTATTTCGGTAGTGTTCTAGCCTCTGTTTATCTTGGTCATCTGAATAGTCCCAACCAGGATCATTGTCCGGGACAACTAGGTTACCCAGTCCCCTTATTGGATGACTGGCATGGGTCTGATTTTCCTCCCTTGCCTTTGTCAGGACTGAGGTCTTTTGTTCTCCGTCAGTAAAGTGTTTAGGGAGAATTATATGTCAGTGTATTCCAATTTATATTGTTTTTGTAGCCCTCTATTTTGGAACAAGGCCATAAAGAATTTAACATACAGGATCTCATCCTACTTTTTGGTTCTTTGGCAGAACAAGTCTAATGGAGGATGGTATTTTAGCTCAGTGAGCCACTCACAGGGCCATATCGCCCTATCATCTAATTTATAATGGGGCCAGGCATCGGTACAGTAAAAACTCAGCTGTTTTTTTTTCTTTTTCTTTTTCTGTTTTGGGCAGGGGACAATACCCAAATGACTTCCAATGCTTAGGATGCATCCCAGTGGACTCTCCTCCAGTATGGAGGTGGACAGTTGAATTCGCATACTGGAGAGTTTCTCCTTGTAATCTGGGACCAGTTATTGAAGGGCAGATTTTCATGGTTTTGGGGGACACAAATCACACGATTTTGCCCAGATGAGGATTCTTATCTGCTCGGCCTGATACTAAGACCAGGCCACCAGAGGGTGTATGGTGATCAACTCCCAGTGGGTCAGGGAACACTATCTACTGGGGGCACTGACAATAAGAAAATGTGTTTCCTTTCCTCTTAGTGCCTAAGTCCACCATGTGCAAGGTGTGACTCTGGAGATGGCTTTGAGGAAGACTCCTAAGGAGGGTTTCCTGGCTTTCTAAGGAGGGTTTCCTGGCTTTCTAAGGTTCTGTCTTAGCCAGCAAAGGTTTTGATTTATAAGACCTGTTACTCCCTATGGAGCTGGAGAGGAGGCAGGACCTTTCTGTGAGAGTCGCCCTGGGCAGGGAAGGTAAGGGAGTCCGGGCCAATCCCCAGCTATACAGAGTGTATGTAATAAGGGGTTCACAGGGCCTACACATGGCTTCCATTGGTGGTGGGCTGGTTCCTCCTGGTGTTGGCTAGAGAACTTCAAGGGCATCTATAGGGGAGAAAGAGTTCCCCAGTGCTCTCCAAGACAGGCAGATTGGAAAGAATCGAGTAGAGATAGAGCTCCTGTGAGATGGCAAGGGCCAGTGTGGTTAGAGAGATGAAAGGGAAGACAGGTGTCCACGTAACACCTTCTCCCTTAAGAAAGGTGAGTGGGACTCTCTTATAGGGGATTGAAGTGAGATGGGGGGTGGGGCATGGCTTGGGCATACATAGGTGGTCTTTCTTTGTACTCAGCACTTTTGCACTTGGTACTTTTTGCACAGGCACCTCATTGCCATCTTGGGCATAACAGGTTCATGTTGGTCTTACTGGCATCCTGTACTTAGTTTTTCAAAGCAAGTATAGCTCAACCAAAAAGTTAGGTGTAATTTTCCAAGAACACCACCCCAATGACACCTTATCCTGGTAACACCTTTACCATATGGCAGAGGAGCCAAGGATCTCAATGCAAGATTTGAGAGTTTAGGAAGCAGCAGAGAAGGATCTGATCTTATTTTTCCCCAACTTAGAACATATCCTTCTAGCCTCACCTCCAGTTCCTTTTTGGTCATACATAAGGTAAACTACTTGCCATTTATCACCTATTCCTAGGTTTTACATGCCTCTGTGCCTTTGTTAACAAAAAGTTACCTTCTTATATTTCTTTTCCTCTCCTCATAAATAAGCTCAGGCTGTAAAAATTACTATCACTGCTCTGTTTTGAGAAAATTAGTAAAAATTACCCAACAATGCAATTTTTTAATAATTAATGTCTGCTTCTTGAAAAGGTTAGTTTTTAAAAAGACGAAATCAAGAGTCATTTTACATATAAAATAAAAAGTCAAGTTAGTACATTAGAGCATAAAATGCAAATGTTCAGTTACTTTTTAAAATTTTTTGCTGACATATTGATTTGCTTTCATGGCCTGTTTCATAAATTTGTAATTATTTTTGTAAGAGCAATGATTGAAATCAAGTTCAAAAGAGAACTCAGTAGCATTTGATAGAGATTCATTCGTGTGTGTGTGTGTGTGTGTGTGTAATTCTCTTCTGAGAAAAAAGCTTATTTTTTTAAAAAAGCACCAAAAACTTAACTCTTCTTTAAGAATTATGATTGGGGGCTTCCTGAATTGTTTAAAACATCAATATGAAGAGTTCTTGTAAACAGTTCAGTTCTTACTGGGTCTGTGTTCCCAGTTCCTTTTAAATTAAAAGGCCTTTATATTATAATTGCTCTGTAAATATACGAATTTTCTTTATATTGTGCAGTGTACACAAAGAAGCCGTCAAATGGCTTATCTTGTACTTATCAACTTGTTTATTTTTATGCCTCCAAAAAAGCTGTATTTTTTTACAAGAGCAGTGGCTACTTTGTAAATATTTTAATGGCTTCTGTTAAGTAGAGCTGTCAGTTTAACAAACAATATTATAAAAGATTTTCATTCTTCCATGTGATTGCACATCTTGAAATGTGTTTTACCCTGAAAATCCTTTGGAGATTTTAGACTGGAAAGGATATCTTCTTTGAAGGTGCAAAGCCAACAAAAGAAGAGATAGATTTAAAGAATAATGTGTAAGATCACCAGGGAAATAGTGCCAGTTATTTCACAAGACAAATATGTAACAGCAATAAGTTCTCTTAGCTGCTGTCTTCTTTTGACTTGGGCAGTTTGTTGAAATGGAAAAGCACTGCTATAGAGCCAGACATTCCAGGTGTGAACTTTGAATCTTTCTTTTGCTACTTAACAGATATTGTCTAGAGCAAGCCAATTAACCTCTTTGACCCTCAGTTTCTGTATCTGCAAATAGGGTAACAATACCTGCCTTACAGGGTCATTTTGAGGGTTAGAGATAATATATGTAAATGACCTAACTCAATAAAGGTGGCAGTTATTCTGTTTTACCCACCTAGCAATCAGGAGTCTCCCAATCATTCTCTAGTTTTTGTCTTTAACATTTTTATTCACCAGCTTATGTCCTCCCTTCTTTCTTTCTTGTCTGCAGAGTTCAAAGTAAAAAGTATTTTAGAGATGATATAATTTAATACTTTTGTTGAAAAAATGAGGAAATAGGAGCTAAGAGATTAAATGACTTGTCCAAGATCACAGATACTGAAAAGCAGAGATCAGAACCTGGTCTCCTGAGTTTTTCAGTTTGTTTGGTTTTTTTTTTCTGGTTATGAAATAGACTTTAATAAAGCAGTGTATATTATTCAGGGTTCTCTAGGGAACCAGAACCAACAGGAGAGTTCTGTAAATATGAGGTTCTATAAGAGTGTCTCACACAACTGTGGGGATGCACAAGTCAAATTCTGTAGGGCAGAATGCATAAGTCCAAATTCTCTAGTGTAGGCAGCAAGTTGGCAACTAACTCTGATGAAGGTCTTTGATGAACTCCCCAGGAGAGGCTGCCTGGCTGAAGAAGTGGTGAATGTTCTCTCTTCTCCCTTAAAAGCCTTCAACTGATTGGACTAAATCCAACTGATTGGATTCTCTCATTGCAGAAGACACTCCCTTAGTTGAGCATAGACGTAATCAGCCACAGATGCAATCAATTGACTGATGATTTAATAAACCAACCTTCTGGTTTATTAACCAGCCAGGAAATGTCCTTGTAGTAACTGTTGGCCAGGTGATGGTGCCCAGTTGTCTGGTCAAGCAAGCACTGGCCTAAGTTGACACGTGAACCTAACCATCACATAGTGCCATCCAGGATGTGAAGGAGCATCTGTAAGACAGGAGATCAAAAACAGTGGGAGACATAAGAAAAGGAAAAAGTTAAAGCAAAAGGATGGAGGTGGTGGGGAGTGTTTTTCCCTTTTATTCTAGAGCAAGACTTGACAAACTTTTTTTGTAAAGACCAGATAGTAAATTTTTCAGGCTTTGCAGGCCCTGTAGTCTCTGTCCCAACTACTCATTTAGTTATGGGTCATATAAAAACTGGGAGAAGTTTGATAACCAATGTTCCAGAGCAAACATGAATGCCTAGAAGACCATAATCCAGATGATAAGTGTTCGGAACAGATGCTCAGCCTCAGTGCGATGGAAACAATAGGAAGGAATAGAGTAAACTGGAATGTGCTGATCCAATAACATGCACAGTAAGCACTCTGGTAGATTGCTGCTCTAAGGAAATGGAGGCCAATGTTGTCAAATATTCTTATATTTCTAAAAAGAAGCCAGAACTCTGGATTTTTGTAATACGTTTACCATTTTTCTTTTTGGCAAGTAATTAAAAATAATTTTTCAATACTTCAGGTCAAACACCTATAAGCTGACTTGGGCACATAGGCTGGCTACCAGTTGAAAACCTTTGTTCTACAAAATAAAACAGACACAACTCTTGGTAATTCCTGCTTTGGGGCAAGCACTTAAATTTCCTCAATTCATTGTCTTTCAGTACAAACTCTTACCCTTTATCCACCAATTAAACATAAAAGTGTGACTATAATGTAATAGGTGACTCAGGCTATAACCATCTTGTGCCCCTTCCCCACCAAAATTCTGCCTCTTTTTAGTTTGTAAATTTAAGAACTTACGCTTTCTTTAGTAGATTTCACCAAAATACTAGTTATGCCCAGAACCTTCCCTGGAATTCAGTAAGCTCAATATTATATTTTAAAAAATAAAACCACAACATTACAGTTATAATCTAAGAGTATCTAACTTAAAACAGTTAAGGTAAATAATGTCAGAATAAAGAGGCTATTAAATTCCTCTTTTTGTTTTATTTTAACTGTTCTTCCCTTCTCCTGAAATTTCCCAAAATTGAAACCATAGTAAATCACTGCTACTGTGGATCTTACTTTCCTTTTAGTCAAGAAAGCACAATTGAAGCATATATGTAAGTACAAAGGCCCCCCAAATAAGTCCTTTAGTATCTCCAAGAATATTTCTCCTCTCTCTATATATTGTAACTATTTCTTTATTTCCCTTGCTCCCCCCTCCCTGCCCTGCTATCAAACAGGGATTATGTCATCTTCATCTTTATATGTCCCAAGCAATAGAGCCATTTGCACAGTGCAAACTCTCAACACATGGTTGCTTACATGAATGAACAAAGAAATCTAATTTTCACATTTGAGAATGGTACCATCTGCAGACTCCATTTATAGGTAGAGATTTATACATTTTCATTTATAGCAAACTTCAAATGGACATGTAATAGTATTCTGGAAAATAAGTATGCTGATAGAAGCACATGCTAGAAAGACCTTTTCATCCTTAAAATAGTAATAACATCTCCAGGCAGAATTTTTTTCCATCTTACCTTTTTTTTTTAATTATAGTAAAATATTTATAACATAAAACTTGACATTTTAACCATCTTTAATGTACAATTCAGTAGCATTTATTACATTCACAATGTTGTGCGACCATGACCACCGTCTGTTAGAACTTTTTCATCACTCCAAACACATACTCTGTACCCATTAAGCAAAAACTCCCTGTTCCTCCCTCCCCTGGCCCCTGGTAATGTCTAATCTAATCTACTTTCTGCCTCTGTAAATTTGCCTATTCTAGATATTTCATTTAACTGGAATCATAAAATATTTGCTTTTTGTGTCTGACTTTTATCACTTAATGTTTTCAAAGTTCATCCATGTTGTAGCATGTATGAGAACTTCATACATTTTTATGGCTGAATAATATTCCATTGTATGTATATACCATATCTGTTTATCCATTCACTCTATCAGTGGACATTTGGGTTATTTCCACCTTTTGGCTATTACGAATAATGCTGCTATGAATATTGATGTATCTATTTGAGTCCTTGTTTTCAATTCTCAGGGGTATATTCCTACAAATGGCAGTGCTGGGTCATACAGGAGTTCTATGTTTAACTTTTTAAGGAACAGCCAAACTGTTTTCCACAATGACTATATTACATTTCCACAAGCAGTGTAAGAGGATTCCAATTTTTCTGCATCCTCACCAACAATTACTTTCTGTTTTATTGTGATGATCAGGATGATGATGATGATGATGACTATCCTAGTGGGGGTGAAATGATATCCCATTGTGGTTTTGATTTGCATTTCCCTGTCAAATGACATTAAGTATCTTTTCATGTGCTTATCGGCCAATTGTAAGTTTTCTTCAGAGAGTTGTCTGTTCAAGTCCTTTGCCCATTTTTAATTAGGTTGTTCGTCTTTTTCTGTTGAGGTGTAGGAATTCTTTATATATTATGGATATTAATTACATATAGTAATCATACATATTATCATAAGTATGATTTGCAAATATTTTCTCCCATTCTGTAGGTTGTCTTTTTATTCTCTTGACAATATTCTTTAATGCACAAAAGTTTTTAATTTTAACAAAATAAAGTTGCATTTTTGTTGCCTTAGAAGATTTCTTCTAAGAGTTTATAGTTTTAGCTCTTATATTTAGGTCTTCAATCGATTTTGAGTTAATTTTTATATATGGTGTAAGGTAAAGGTCCAACTTCATTCTTTTTAATATGGATATTCAGTTTTCCCAGCACCATTTGATAAAAAACTGTTCTTTCCCCCCATTGAATGACCTTGGCACCATTCTCAAAAATTAATTCACCATAGATGTGAAGATTATGTTTCTGGACTATCAATACTAGTTTACTAGTCAATATGTCTACCTTTCTGCCAGTACTCCACTGTTTTGATTACTGTGGCTTTGTAGTCAATTTTGAAATTAGGAAGCATGAGTTCCCCAACTTTATTATTTTTTGAGATTGTTTTGCCTATTCTGGGTCCCTTGCAATTCTGTATGAATTGTAGGATGGGTTTTCCATTTCTGCAAAAAAACCCGTTGGGATTTTGATGGAGATTGCACTGAATCTGTGTATTGCTTTGAATACTATTGTCATCTTAACAATATAAAATCTTCCAATCCATGACCATGAGCTGTCATTCTATTAGGTCCTCTTTAATTTCTTTTAGCAATGTTTTGTTGTATTCAGTGTACAAGTCTTGTGCAATCTTGATTCAATTTATTCCTAAGTATTTTATTCTTTTTGATGATATTGTAAATGAAATTGTTTTCTTAATTTCCTTTTTGGGTTGTTCATTGCTAATGTGTAGAAATAAATCTAATTTGTGTTTATTTATGGGATTTTGATTCCTGAAACTCTGCTGAATTTATTAGCTCTCACAGTTTTGTCATGTGTGGATTCTTTAGAGTTTCCTAGATACAAGATCATATCATCTGCAAAAAGAGATAATTTCACTTCTTCCTCCCCACTTTAGATACCTTTTATTTCTTTCTCTTACATAACTGCTCTGATTAGAACTTCCGGGACTATGTTGCACAGAAGTGGTGAGAGTGGGCATCTTGTCTTGATCTTGATCTTAGGAGAAGAGCTTGCAGATTTTCACCTTTGAGTATTATATTAGCAGTGGATTTTCATAGATGTCCTTTATCATATTGAGGACATTTCCTTCCATTCCGAGTGTTTTTATTATGAAGAGGTATCAGATTTGTCCAATACTTTTTCTGCATCAGTTGAGATAATCATGGTTTTTCCCTCCAACTTATTAATGTAGTGTATTGAATTAATTGATTTTTGCATGTTGAACCACCCTTGCATTCCTGGAATAAATCCCACTTGGTCATGGTATATAATCCTTTTAATATGCTGTTGAATTTAGTTTCTTTGTATTTTGTTGAGGATTTTTGCATCTGTATTCATAGGAGATATTTGTCTGTAGTTTTCTTTTCTTGCAGTAACTTTGTCTGGCTTAGTTATCTGGGTAATACTGGCCTCACAAAATGAGTTAAGAAGCATTCCTTTGTTTTCAATTTTTTTTTGAGGAGTTTGAGAGGAATTGGTGTTAAATCTTTAAATTTTGATAGAATTCATCAGTGAAGCCATCTGGTCCTAAACTTTTATTTGTTGGGAAGTTTTTGATTACTGATTCAATCTTTCTACATATGTAAGTCTATTTAGATTTTCTGTTTCTTCTTGAGTCACTAATATGTGTTTCTAGGAATTTGGCCATTTTATCTAAGTTATGCAATTTATTGTCATACTATTCATTGTATTCTCTTATAAAATCTTTTTTATTTCTGTAAAGTTTGTAGTCATATCCACTCTTTCATTTTGGTTTTTAGTATTTTCAGTCTTCTTTTTTCTTAGTCAGTCTAGCTAAAGGTTTGTTGATTTTGTTCATCCTTTTCAAGAACCAACTTTTGGTTTCATGGATTTTTCTCTATTTTTTTTTTTTATTCCGTTTCATTGATTTCTGCTCTAATCTGTATTTCCTTCTGCTAGCTTGGAGTTTAATTTACTCTTCTTTTTCTAGTTCCTTAAGGTGTACAGTAATTGAGTTGAGATTTATTTTTAAGGTAGGCATTTACAGCTATAAAGTCCCCTCTGACTCTGCTTTCACTGCATCCCATAAGTTTTGGTATAGTATGTTTTCATTTGTTTCCAGGTATTTCCCTTGTGATGGCTTCTTTTACCCACTGGTTATTTAACAGTATGTTCTTTAAGTTCCACATATTTGTGAGTTTTCCATTTTTCCTTTTGCTATTGAATTATAGTTTCATTCTGTTCTATTGGGAAAAGATATTTTGTATAATTTCAGTTTTTAAAATTTATTGACTTGTTTTGTGGTCTAAGATACGGTCTATCCTGAGGAATGTCCCATGTGCACTTGGGAAGGCAGAATTTATTATGGAAAATTGTTTGGGGAAGATAGTCCAGACAATCTATATCTTCTAATGGAACACAGAAGGAAAACTGATAACAATAGGAATTGGGGAAAGGATTCAAATGAGAATAAATATAATAATCTTTTGTCTGTTAAGGAGAAAGTATTTAGTCCTTACCTGCTGTATATAAAATATATATATTATGGTCCTAAGGATTTTTGTGGTTTTTTTTTTTTGTAAGGCTTATGTTTTTTTAAATATATTATATTGGCTTTTTTCACAACTTCATTATTTTTCAAACAATTTTTTAAAACAATGCCCTGTCACAGTTTCAATATTAAAGTATTCTGTATACTTCCTGATGATGTGGAAACAGCAAACTCTCCCTATACACTTTAAATTTCTAATTGAAAGCAAATATTAGAAAAAGATATTGTCCTTTTCTTTTCAAATTGTGTGTGGCATGTGCGACAGTAAAATAATTCACTTCTTACAATATTCCAAGATAATAAAATATTTCAGTAATTGGCTAACAATAAAAAAAGAATCTTTGATTAAGAGAGTGGTAGAAAAAACACTATGAATGGGCAAATGATAAATGAATTTCTAAAATCTGAACTTGAAAACATTCACTATTCAGCTACCAAACTCCCCTGGCTAAGTTTAAGAATGACAAGTCATAGAGGAATGGCTGCAAGATTTCCATTGTGTACTACATAGAAAATTGACAAATAAAATAAAGAAAAAAGTTCCTTTGGAATAGGTGAAAGTTTCCCTCTATGAGACAGTTAGCAGGAACTGTATTTACATTTGACTGATATCTTTATTATTTTTAACAGAACTCCTGGGGCCTTTGGACAGAAGGGATACACTAAACAAAGCTTTTATTGGCCTATCTTTAACACCCCAAGGGGAAGACACATTTCCAGACAACCTTCCTCCCTCTGGTTCAATCCACAGACCCGTTATTCAACAAAGAGAACCGAATGGCTCTTCTCATAGGTAAGATCTGTTGAACTGAGGAAACTGTTCCATCAATGTGAGTATTTAGTATTAAATAATTGTAATATTCCCTGAAAATGCAATCTAATAGTTAAGCAAGAATATTTCAAAACGTCAAGGAAAAAATGCATTTTCTTATAGCTAAGACTGTCTGGTAGTTAGGTGCTACAAGAGCAGGCCTGAGGGAGACAGAAGTGAATTTGAACTGAAAATCATTAGAATGGATGCTATTCCAGGCCAAAATGAAATTACTGTTACATATTAAATTCTATTCTTTTCTATTGTTAAATTGAATTAAATATCATTAATTTTTAGAATATGTAGTTTGGACTATAATTTATGAGATATACTTTTTTAATGCAAATTTGCTATTAGTTTTCAAAATCTGTTAAGTGATAATTTACATATCCAGCTCGCCACAAGAGATATGAACTTTAAAAGTATACAAAATAATAGTGTTAATTATAATATAATTATAATGTTAACTATGATGATACAATGCTCTCCAGCAAGGGTCAGCAGCTTATTGTATAAAGAAATGGGTAATAACTTAAGCTTTGTGGACCATACTAACTCTGTAGCAACAAGTTAACTCTGCTGTTGTAGTGTGAAAGACAAGTCATAAACAAATAATAGTGGCTGTCTTCCAATAAAACTTTATTTACAAAAACAGACAGCAAGCTGGATTTGGCCCTGCAGTTAAACCCTACTCTTTAGGATCCGAACTATATAGAATAGTTGTTAAGAGGCCGCGTTTTAAAATTCACATATATCAATTATACATGCACACCTATAATGCCTTTGAGGAAAATGCCTCAAACTAGATAGATTGATAGTAAATAAAGAGGGTAAGAGGTATGGCAGAGTTTAGAGGTCAACAAACCTCTCCCCAAGAAAGAATTATAAAACTGGACAAAACAACCATTTCTGAGCTCTGGAAATCAAAGGCAAACAACAAATTCAGAAGCACTTATTCATGGAAAACTGCCGTACTTCTAGTAATAACAGTGGGAGTCTTGCTTGGGGCTATTCTTGCTGCTGCTCCCATCACACACACACTAGGTCAGCACGGTAGTTTTACCAGGGTGGGACTGGCTGTGAAAAACTGCAGCTTGGCTGCTAAGGAGGGCTGACTTTATTTGGAGCTATGGGTGGAAAACTCTCCCTCAGCAGCATAGTCAATAAAAGTAGCAAACAAGTAGAAAATGAACTGCAAGAGCTTGCAGTTCTGCCAACCTGGTTGGTAAAAGTGACAGACTGGCAAACTAGCTAGAAGTTTAACAGGGAGGTCCTTGAAATGAGATAACCATAGAGGAGCTGATTAATTAAACTCTCCACACATTCTTGGTGGAGCTTTTTGGCCTCTGATTTTTACTCTGATTTTACCTTGCAGGACCCCAAAATTTCCCAGTATGCTTCTTTCCCTTTCATACTGATTACCAAAGAGGAATTGTGGTCAGAGAATGTGCTTTGAACAAATTCAAATTTTTTTTTAATTTATTGAGGCTTGTTTTATGTCCCAGAATATGGTCCATTCTGGAGAAAGATCCGTGATCACTAGAGAAGAATGTGTGTCCCAGTGACCTGGGATGTAATGTTCTATATATGTCTGTTAAAATCTCTCCTTTCTTTGTTTCTCTGTTGGTAGGGCTCCCTTTAGTATCTGAAGTAGGGCAGGTCTTTTATTGGCAAAATCTCTCAGCATTTGTTTGTCTGTGAAAAATTTAAGCTCTCCCTCAAATTTGAAGGAGAGTTTTGCTAGATAAAGTATTCTTGGTTGGAAATTTTTCTCTCAGAATTTTAAATATGTCATGCCACTGCCTTCTCGCCTCCATGGTGGCTGCTGAGTAGTCACTACTTAGTCTTAATGTTGTTTCCTTTGTATGTGGTGAATTGCTTTTCTCTTGCTGCTTTCAGAACTTGCTCCTTCTCTTCAGTATTTGACAGTCTGATCAGAATATGTCTTGGAGTGGCTTTATTTGGATTTGTTCTATTTGAAGTTCACTGGGCATTTATGCTTTGTGTGTTTATTTTGTGTAGAAGGTTTGGGAAGTTTTCCCCAACAATTTCTTTGAATACTCTTTCTAGACCTTTACCCTTCTCTTCCCCTTCTGGGACACCAATGATTCTTAAATTTGGATGTTTTATTTTATCTATCATATCCCTGAGATCCATTTCAATTTTTTTCCCCATTCTTTCTCTTCTTCTTTCATTTTCTGTTCTGTGGTCCTCGAGGATGCTGAGTCATTGTTCATCTTCCTCTAATCTTGTATTATGAGTATCCAGAATCTTTTTAATTTGGCCAACAGTTTCTTTTATTTCCATAAGAGCTTCTATTTTTGTATTTACTCTTGCAATGTATTCTTTATGTTCTTCTAGGGTCTTCTTTATGTCCTTTATATCCTGTGCCATGCTTTCATTATGTCTTTAGTTCTTTGATTAATTGCACCAAGTACTGTGTCTCTTCTGATGTTTTGATTTGAGTGTTTGGGTTCTCCATATCATCTGGTTTTATCATTATGCTTTAAGATTTTCTGTTGTTTTTAGCCTCTTGGCATTTGCTTTACTTGATAGGGTTCTTTCAGGTTATAAAAATTACCAATCTCTAATTTGTCAGATCTACAGCTTGGTGGTGTACACTTTCTCTAACTAGCCAGCAGATGGTGTCCACAAGTCACCTATTCCCTTCAAGTCAGTTGTCCCCAACTTTGTCTTTGTGGTGTGTGGGGATCTGATTCTTGTGGGGTTCAATTGGTGCACTAAGTTTGGGTGTGTTGTTTGTGCTGTCCACCCTTAATGTGGGGCATGTGTCTGGGTGGTTAGGGAGGCAGAGCAGCTTTAATAATCAAACCTCCCAGGTGTTCCTGGAGATTTAAGGCTGTTGCAAGAGTCTAAACCTTCATTTCAGTCTTGCCACAGATTGTCTCTGACGCTGACCCACAAATCCTTGGTATTGGTATAGGGTCCCTGGGATTTCTTAGTGGATCCCCCTTCTCAGCTGTGCTCTTCCAGGACCTCTGCTGAGGAAAGGTTGTGCCATGTCACAAGTGCACACCGGCCCTCCAGGGAAGCCCTGGGCCACCAGGCCATGCAGGGGCATTCCCAGCCTGATGTAAAGATGGTTGAATGGGGCGTGTTAATTTCCCCCTTTCGCACAGCTCCACCTTCCCAGCTCCAGGATAATTAGCTGTGGGTACACTAAAGGCCACTGTCCACAGCCGATATTGTGGCATGTGTGCGGTGCTGCGGGAAACACTCCCCGTCACACTGGGTTTCTTGGCACGGCTCTGGGCTGTGGGTCTGGCCCCAGGCAGGAGCATCCCCAGCCCACTGGGGAGATGGCTGCAAGGGGCACGGTTTCTTTCTCCTTTTGGCTCCCTTCTGCCCCCCTGGCCCCAAGACAATCAGCAGCGGGTGTGGGAAGGGCTATGCTCCATGCCAGACACTGAGGCATTGGTACAGCCCGCTCCTGCCATGCTTCACTGCGCAGTTCTCCCCATCATATCCGCAGCCGCTCCCAGGTTTTTTTTTTTTTAGAAAGAACTAGTGCATCTCCAAACGCCAACCCACAGTTTCCCCACACCACAGTGCGGCCGCCGGACTTTCAGCTGGCTCACTCACTCATTTCAGAAAGCAGACTCCCGGTTTCACCAAATGCATGGTCCCTGTGGATTTAGCAGACCTTGTCCAGCTGGTGCATTGCTGGAACTGGTGTTCTGGGTCACTTTCTGGTTTTTATCTAGTATTTTTCACAGAGGTGTTTTTTTGCCCTGTCTCACCTAGCCGCCATCTTAGGTTCCTCCCAGCCAGTACTTTTAAGCCCTTTCCTTGTAGCACATACTCTGATCTACCAGCACACCAGAACAGGAAAGATCATGCGCTTGGATTTGGTATTTTCTCCATTTTATTTACAATTATTTTGAAGTTCAAACACTCTCTGTATTTGAGTCATCCCACAGGCATGGTTTTGATGTCGTTTCATTGTTTCTGTCCTGATGTTCTATGTTGTTTAAGGAGGAAGCACTGGGAGCAGGTTGATAGGCAGTCATTATCATCTGAAACTACTTGGAAGTCCTACCTCTTTATTTATTTTTTAAAAGCAATTTTACTGAGGTATAATTTACAAATACCATAAAATTCACTCATTTTAAGTATATGATTCAATGATATTTGGTAAATTTACAAAGTCATACAACCATCACCACAGTCCAGTTTTAGTTGTGCCCATTTACAGTCAATTCCCGTTCTCCAGCCCCCAGCCCAAGGCAAATATACTCTGCTCTCTCTAAGGAAATTTCATATAAATGAAATCATACAATCTGGAATTTCATTTAATGGAGTCAATATGTTGTCTTTTATGTCTGGCTTTTTTTAACTTATATTTTGACAATTCACACATTGCAGCATGCATCAGTAGATAATTACTTTTTAATTGCTAAAGAGTATTTCATTATATGGATACACCAAATTTTATTTATCCATTCACCAGTTATTGGGTATCTGAATTATTTCCATCTTAGGGCTGTTAAGAATAATGTTGCTGTGAATAGTATTTGAGTGGACATATTTTCATTTCCCTTAGGTAGATGTCTAGGAGTTCAATTGCTGGGTCATATGCTAATTTTATGTTTAACTTGTTAGCTTTAAGAAATTGCCAACCAGTTTTCTAAAGTAACTGTAGTATTTTACGTAACCATCAGCAACTGGATGAGGGTTACAGTTTCCCCACATCCTTACCTAAATTTGGTACTAGCAGTTTTTTTATTATAGCCATTCTAGTGGGTGTATAGTAGTATTCTTAATACAAGTCTTTTATCAGATACATGATTTTCAAATATTTTCTCCCAGACAGTGGTCTGCCTTTTTATTTTCTTACTAGTGTCTTTTGAAGTCCAAAAGTTTTAAATTTTTGTGAAGTTCAGTTTAGCGATTTTTTTCTTATTGATTATGCTTTTGTGTGCCATATGTAAGAAATCACTTTTTGAATACACAAAGATTTTCCTATAATTCCCTCTAGAAGTTTTAGCTCTTACATTTAGAGTCGTTTTGAGTTCATTTAGGGGTATATAAGGGTCTAAGTTCTTCTTTTTATATATGGCAATCCAACTTTCTCAGCAGCACTATTTTGTTGAGAAGACTCCCTCCCCACTCCCCATTGGATTGCCTTTTGTCAAAATCAATAGACCATAAATGGAAAGGTATATTTTTGGTTTTGCTACTCTGTTCCATTGATCTATATATATATTCTTATGACAACAAGTGCATAAACTTTGCAATACTAAGAAAGAGGGCTCTCTACTGAACTAGGTAGGATCCCACAAAAATATACCCTAATACCATAAAAATGAACAGGAATAAAAGATGAACAGTTCCTATCAGTGTTACCTGAAAGAAAAAAACAGAGAATGAAAACCAGCACACACCAACACAGATCAACTGAGGAAAATTCTTCCCCCAAAAACAATCATGAAGTACAAGCAAACTGTGAGACAACAGTCTAAATGGAATTAAATATACTCAAGAAGCTGGGCACATGAAAACCTACCCTAATTAGAAAGACAATACCAAGGAAAAAATGGAAAAAGAAAGATGGAACAACATGAACAAAGAAGGAAAGAGAAGAAAGAAAAGGGAAAAACAGGAAGAAATAAATAATATTGATTGAACTTAGAGGAAAAAGACAATATTATCTCAGAAATAAAAAAAATGAATTACAGGGTATCCAAAGGAGAACAAATTCAAATGAAAATGTAATAAAAAGCATTGAAAATGGCAGAAAATGAGATGAAGAGGTAAAACAAGTCAGAAAGCAAGTAATGGAATGGAAGATAGACAGAGAAACAATAACATTTGTATTACTGGATTCCTTGAAGAAGAGAAATGAAACAATGGAACAGAATTACTCTTTAGAACTAAAGATAATGTTTCATAAATTTAAGAAAATCTTGAGTCTATGTATTAAACGGGCACACCAGGTGCCTGAGAAAATTATCTCAGAACAGTCAATTCCAAGACATATCCTAGTAAAACTATAAGATTTCAAATATAAATTTAAAAATCTTCAAGGCCTCCAGGTAAAAAAAAAATCAAATAAGCTTAAAAAAATCAAATAAGCTTACAAAGGAAAAGAATTAAACTGGCATTAGCCTTTTCAAAAACAAAATACAAAGCAAGGCAGTAGTGAACCAGCATTTTTTAAAACCTCTATTAAAAAAACAGCCAAGCATTTTATATCCATCAAGTTCTCCTTCCAGTTATTAATTTTATAGAAAATAGTTTTCATGTTTCATAGGAATTATGTTCCAATGATCCCTTCTGAGGAATGTACTAGAAAAGGGCTTCATCCAACCATGAGATGACTGGGAAAACGTTAACAAAAGGACTGATTATGTGTGTTTATATAAATGTAGATGAAAGCAAAAGGGGTTGAGGGTGGAAGACTAATGTACAAATATTGTATGTTGTGACAAAGTAGAGATGACACAACTAAAAAATTGTAGAACAGGGAAGAAAAGTAGAACAAGCTCACTGATTGTTGTATAGACAATAAAAGTTAAAAGATGCAAATAAACACTGATATATAACACAATAAAAGGATAAATGAGAAAAGAACAGAATAAGGGCATTAGAAAATATATCAGTACAAAGTGACCACTAGAACAAATACACAAGCCTTCCTAAATACCAATTTCTTTTTTAAAATTAGAGCAAAGGAAACACATAGAAGAGATATCAAAATTCATACAATTGTAAAATATTATGACAGAGTTGAGACCAAGCATATCAGTCATATCAATAGGTGAACTTAACTCACCTATTAAAAGAAAACAATTTTCAACTTGCTCACAAAGGAAGACTCAGTTATATGCTGTGTATAAAAGATATATCTAAAATAAATTAATTCAGAAAGGCTAAAAATGAAAAAATGGATGCGAAAAGGTATGCCAGGCAGATGAAAATAATAAGAAAGCAAGGGTAGCAATCCTGATTATAAACAGAATAGAATTCAAGCCCCAAAGCATTAACTTTGACAAAGACAGACCTTTCCTTTTCTAATGCTCACAGGCAAATTTCACAACAAAGATATAACCTTTATGAATATAATACACAAAGTAATACAACAACCAGCTCTATAAAGGAAAAACCACAAGAGCTGCAAGGAGACATAGATAGCTACTAATAGTAGGACACTGAGCTCATCATTTATATTACAAAACACAAGTAGGGGAAAAGTAAGGAGAAGGAATGCCTGAACAACATAATAAAATCCTACACCATGATAATAGAAAATAAATTTTTTCCCAAGACCCCAAGTCCTATAAGGCAGAATTATTACAAACAATGTTCCCTGGTCACAATGCAGTAAAACTAGATATGTTTAACAAGAACACGTCCCTCCTTCCAGAAATTTTAAAACCTTCTGTTAAACAACTGTTGGGTGAAAGTGGAAATACAATATGAAATTTCTAAAAAATAACAATAATGAAAACACTACCTACCAAAAACTATGGGATATGTTTAGTGCTATCAGTTTTTCTCTGATCACTACTATAAAGACTTTTATCAGGAAAAATGAAAGAATAAAATAAATGAACTGCCACTTCAAAAACCTTACAAATAACATGACACTAAATCAAAATAAACCACAAGGAAGGAAATAATAAAGATAAAAATAAATTAATTAGGCAAAGCAGGGATTGGAAAACTTTTTCCTACATGGCTAGAAAGTAAATGTTTTAGGTTAGGGGACATATGTTCTCTGCCACAACTACTCAACTCTGTTGTAACACAAAAGCAGCCATAGTACATAAATGAATGGAAGTGACTATTCCAATAAAACTTTATTTACCAAAGCAGATGGTAATTTACATCCCCAGGCTGACCCTTAAGGTGGAGGATAGAAAAACAGTATACCTATTTTAGATACCAAATCCTCACGTTTTTGAAAAAATTAACAAAATAGACCAACTTGATCAGGTTCATTTGATCAAGACAAAAGAAATAAAACACAAATATACAAAATAAGAAATAGCAGAGAGGGGAGGAATTAACCATTGAAACAAGAAATTTTTTAAAAATAATAAGAGACTCCTTGAAGACTTCTTTGCAAATAAATTTGAAAATCCAGATAACATAGATAATTTCCTAGGTAAACAGAGATTGCCAAAAGTGACCACCCTATAAATTTAGAAATCTGAAATAGACCAATTTCCATAAAAGCAGTGGAGTAAGTTAAGAAACTACCCCCCATGAAAAAGCATCAGGGCCAGATGATTTGATCGAAGAATTCTGCCAAACCTCCAAATATCAGATGTTCCACATGCTCTATAAATTATTCCAGAGCAATGAAAATAAAGGAAGAAAGTTACAAATCAATATCAGTCATGAATATCAATGTAAACATACTAAATAAAATATCAGCAAACAGAATCCAATACCTCATTAAGAAATACATCAAAGTTGATTTTCTGTTACCAAATCCATTAATATCATAGACCATGTTTATAGATCTAAGGTTTTTAAAAAATCATACTATTATCTCCATAGATGTTGAAAAGCCTTTGACAAAATTCCACACAAATTCTTGATAAAAATACTCAAAAAAACTGTAATTGGGGAATACTTTCTTAGCATGATTTTATATATATATATATATATATATATATATATATATATTTTATCATGCTAATGTCTACTTTCTTAGACATATATATATATTCTATCATGCTAAGAAAGTAGACATTAGAACTACTAAGTTATATATATATATATATAACTTAGTCCTAATGTCAGTATCGTACTTAATGGGGAATCACTCAAGGCATTTATGCTAAGATTAGAAACAGAGCAAGAATGTCCACTATCTCTGCTAATATTCAACATTGTACTAGAGGTGTCAGCAAATACAGTTAGATAAATTAACTAGAGCAAAGATTGGCAAACTGTGGCCCATGGACCAAATCTGATCTGATTTGTTTTTGTGAAGTGTGTTTTATTATGTTTTATTGGAGCACTGCCATGCCCATTTGTTTATTTATTGTCTATAGTTGATAGTTGAGACAGAGATTGGATGACCCACAAAGCCTAAAATACTATCTTTTCAGAAAAAAATTGCTTGCCAACCCCTCAACTAGAGACATACAAATTAGTAAGGAAATAAAACTGCCTGTATTGGCAATGATACGACAGTATAGCTGAAGAACCCTAGAAAATCAATGATAAAAGTAACTCAAAACGGTTAAAAAATTCAGTTAGGTAAAGGATATAAAATGAACATACAGAAATCAATACCTTTGTATACAACCAATAACTAGTTGAGGACATAATTTATAATATCAACAAAGACTAAATAAGGAATAAACTTAACAAGAGTTGTGCAAAATCTACATGAGGAAAATTTTAAAACCCTTCTGAAAGGCATAGCCTTGGACAAATGGAAAGACATCCCCTCTTTCTTGGATAGATGACTCAACATTATAAAGATGTCAGTTCTCATTAAGTTAATTTGTAAATTTAATGCAATTCCAATGAAAATACCGGCAAACCTTTTATGGAGTTAGATAAGTTGGTATTAAAGTTTATATGGAAAAACCACCGAAAGAAAAACTATGAGGGGGAACGAATCCTATCAGACATTAAAACATACTGTAAATCCTTACAACATGTGTCACATTTGTAATTTTATTCTCTTATGTGATTATTTAATCACTATCTGCTTCCCATTAACCTTTACACTTCATGAGGTCAGGAACCACCCTGGATGTTTTATGTCCCAAACCCTACCACAATGCCTGGAGCATACTTGGCACATGGTAGGTGCGTAATCTATTTCTATCAACCCCACTGCTTTCTTGGAGCTCTCACTCAGGTGTGTGTGTATGTGTGTGTGGGGGGAGGGGTGGATTATATAGATGAACAACAAGCAAAAATATGTAAATGAAAGTATTTCAGTTAATGGTAATTACTTGGAAAAATGCAAAGGCTTGGCGATACAGGAAATCCTCACTGAGAAGGAACTATTCGAGTTAGTACCTGAATGACAAGAAGGCATCTACGTGAAGATGTGGCCAGGTGACAGAGCATTCAGGGAAGGAAACAGCACATGCAGTGGCCTTAGGGTGGGAACAAGTTTGAGTAACAGAGAGAGAGCCAATATAGCTGAATGGCAGTAAGGGATGGGGGATGGCAAAATACGTAAGGCCTCTGTAGGGTATGTAGTCTAATTGCATGAGAAGCCATTGAAGGATTTGAAGTGTGTAGTAGGCAGCATGTCCTCCCCAAAATGTCCACATTCTAGTACCTGAAATTTGTGAATATGTTATATGACAAAGGGAATTAAGGTAGCAGATAGAATTAAGATTGCTAATCATCTGACCTTAATATAGGGAGATTATCATGTATTATCCAGATGGGCCAAATACAGTGTAACAGGCATCCTTAAATGTGGATGAGGGAGGCAAAAGGCTATGTTTGAGTGATAAATTGGGAGAAGGACTTAACCAGTCATTGCTGGCACTGAAAATGGAAGAAGGGGACCATGAACCAAGGAATGCAGGCAGCCTCTTGAAGTTTGAAAGGCAAGGAAACAGAATTTCTCCTACAGTCTCCAGAAAGGAATGTACCTTGCTGACACTTTGATCTTAGTCCACTGAGACCCACTTCAAATTTCTGATCTTAATCAAACGGTACTTAGTTTAAGCCACTAAGTTTGTGGTCATTTGTACAGCAGTAATAGGAAATGAACGCAATGTCAGGATGTGGTCTGCATTTTCAATAGATCGCTTTGAATGACCAGGGCTGACTTAATAGGGAAAACTACCTTGATATCAGGAGAAGGCTGATCTCAGGTCTGTTTTTGCACTTCACCATCTGAACAATGAAGCTCAGAGCTAAATGTGAATACTAAAATTGTAGGTGGGGGAGTTTCGCTACCCAAAGAGTCTTAAAATTTTTGTTTTAATTTCTCCATCAATGGGCAAAGAAAGTTTAACTGGAGACAAGAAGAAAAGAAATAGTCTGAAGTAGTTCAGTAATGTTTTACTTCTAGGAGAGAGAGAGAGCAAGTAAGAGAACAGGAAGGCAGCATGGCCCACAGCCTAGGTTCACTCACCTGCAATTAATGATGTGTCTGGCTTTGTTCACTGTTGTATCCACACCAGCCACAGAGTTGGCATTCAACAGATATTCCATAAATGAATGAATGAACCATAAAAGATCAGGCTAGTTTATAAATCATTCTCAATTTTAAGTCCTTCCCATTCTTTACATGGTTGCAAATCATTGAGCAAAATTTTAATTTCTGTATAATTAAAACTGAATTAATTTGAATTAAACATAATGCAGAAATCAACTGATAACTGATTTTGAATAGACTCCACTGTGCTTGAGTACAAACTTACTAGACTGTAAACTGTATGAGGGCATGGATATTTGTCTTTTTTTTTTTTTTCCACTGGTGCATCCTCCAGAACCTAGAAAAGTGCCTGGCATGTAACAGATGCTCAGTAAATAATTTTTAATATAAAAATAGAGGAGGCAGGGCAAGATGGCAGACTGGTGAGCTGTATGTTTTAGTTACTCCTCCAGGAAAGTAGGTAGAAAGCCAGGAACTGCGTGGACTGGACACCACAGAGCAATCTGACTTTGGGCATACTTCATACAACACTCATGAAAACGTGGAACTGCTGAGATCAGCGAAATCTGTAAGTTTTTGCGGCCAGGGGACCCGCGCCCCTCCCTGCCAGGCTCAGTCCCAGGGGAGGAGGGGCTGTCAGCTCCGGGAAGGAGAAGGGAGAACTGCAGTGGCAGCCCTTATGGGAAACTCATTCTACTGATACAAACTCCAACCATAGATAGGCTGAAACCACACACCAGAGAATCTGAGAGCAGCCAGCCCAGCAGAGAGGAGACAGGCATAGAAAAAAAACAACACGAAAAACTCCAAAATAAAAGCGGAGGATTTTTGGAGTTCTGGTGAACATAGAAAGGGGAAGGGCCCTGAGGCGCATATGCAAATCCTGAAGAAGAGCTGATCTCTCTGCCCTGTGGACCTTTCCTTAATGGCCCTGGTTGCTTTGTCTCTTAGCATTTCAATAAGCCATTAGATCTCTGAGGAGGGCCCATTTTTTTTTTTGTTTGTTTGTTTGTTTGTTTTAATCCTTTTTTCTTTTTCTAAAACAATTACTCTAAGAAGCCCAATACAGAAAGCTTCAAAGACTTGATATTTGGGCAGGTCAAGTCAAGAGCAGAACTAGGAGAGCTCTGAGTCAAAACGCAATAATCCAGTGGCTGAGAAAATTCACTAAACACCACAACTTCCCAAGAAAAGGGGGGTGTCCGCTCACAGCCATCATCCTGGTGGACAGGAAACACTCCTGCCCATCGCCAGCCCCATAGCCCAGAACTGCCCCAGACAACCCAGTGTGACGGAAGTGCTTCAAATAACAGGCACACACCACAAAACTGGGCGTGGACATTAGCCTTCCCTGCAACCGCAGCTGATTGTTCCAGAGTTGGGAAGATAGAGCAGTGTGAATTAACAAAGCCCCATTCAGCCATCATTTCAGCAGACTGGGAGCGTCCGTACACAGCCCAGCAGCCCAGAACTGCCCTGGGGGGACGGCACTCACCTGTGACATAGCACAGTCATCCCTCAACAGAGGACCCAGGGTGCACGGCCTGGAAGAGGGGCCCACTTGCAAGTCTCAGGAGCCATACGCCAATACCAAGGACTTGTGGGTCAGTGGCAGAGACAAACTGTGGCAGGACTGAACTGAAGGATTAGACTATTGCAGCAGCTTTAAAACTCTAGGATCACCAGGGAGATTAGATTGTTAGAGCCACCCCCACTCCCTGACTGCCCAGAAACACGCCCCATATACAGGGCAGGCAACACCAACTACACACGCAAGCTTGGTACACCAATTGGACCCCACAAGACTCACTCCCCCACTCACCAAAAAGGCTAAGCAGGGGAGAACTGGCTTGTGGAGAACAGGTGGCTCGTGGACGCCACCTGCTGGGTAGTTAGAGAAAGTGTACTCCACGAAGCTGTAGATCTGATAAATTAGAGATAAGGACTACAATTGGTCTACAAATCCTAAAAGAACCCTATCAACTTCAGCAAATGCCACGAGGCCAAAAACAACAGAAAATTATAAAGCATATGAAAAAACCAGACGATATGGATAACCCAAGCCCAAGCACCCAAATCAAAAGACCAGAAGAGACACAGCACCTAGAGCAACTACTCAAAGAACTAAAGATGAACAATGAGACCATAGTACGGGAGATAAAGGAAATCAAGAAGACCCTAGAAGAGCATAAAGAAGACACTGCAAGACTAAATAAAAAAATGGATGATCTTATGGAAATTAAAGAAACTGTTGACCAAATTAAAAAGATTCTGGACACTCACAGTACAAGACTAGAGGAAGTTGAACAACGAATCAGTGACCTCGAAGATGACAGAATGGAAAATGAAAGCATAAAAGAAAGAATGGGGAAAAAAATTGAAAAAATCGAAATGGACCTCAGGGATATGATAGATAATATGAAACGTCCAAATATAAGACTCATTGGTGTCCCAGAAGGGGAAGAAAAGGGTAAAGGTCTAGGAAGAGTATTCAAAGAAATTGTTGGGGAAAACTTCCCAAATCTTCTAAACAACATAAATACACAAATCATAAATGTTCAGCGAACTCCAAATAGAATAAATCCAAATAAACCCACTCCGAGACATATTCTGATCACACTGTCAAACACAGAAGAGAAGGAGCAAGTTCTGAAAGCAGCAAGAGAAAAGCAATTCACCACATACAAAGGAAACAGCATAAGACTAAGTAGTGACTACTCAGCAGCCACCATGGAGGCAAGAAGGCAGTGGCACGATATATTTAAAATTCTGAGTGAGAAAAATTTCCAGCCAAGAATACTTTATCCAGCAAAGCTCTCCTTCAAATGTGAGGGAGAGCTTAAATTTTTCACAGACAAACAAATGCTGAGAGAATTTGCTAACAAGATACCTGCCCTACGGGAGATACTAAAGGGAGCCCTACAGACAGAGAAACAAAGAAAGGACAGAGAGACTTGGAGAAAGGTTCAGTACTAAAGAGATTCGGTATGGGTACAATAAAGGATATTAATAGACAGGGGAAAAATATGACAAACATAAACCAAAGGATAAGATGGCTGATTCAAGAAATGCCTTCATGGTTATAACGTTGAATGTAAATGGATTAAACTCCCCAATTAAAAGATATAGATTCGCAGAATGGATCAAAAAAAATGAACCATCAATATGTTGCATACAAGAGACTCATCTTAGACACAGGGACACAAAGAAACTGAAAGTGAAAGGATGGAAAAAAATATTTCATGCAAGCTACAGCCAAAAGAAAGCAGGTGTAGCAATATTAATCTCAGATAAAATAGACTTCAAATGCAGGGATGTTTTGAGAGACAAAGAAGGCCACTACATACTAATAAAAGGGGCAATTCAGCAAGAAGAAATAACAATCGTAAATGTCTATGCACCCAATCAAGGTGCCACAAAATACATGAGAGAAACACTGGCAAAACTAAAGGAAGCAATTGATGTTTCCACAATAATTGTGGGAGACTTCAACACATCACTCTCTCCTATAGATAGATCAACCAGACAGAAGACCAATAAGGAAATTGAAAACCTAAACAATCTGATAAATGAATTAGATTTAACAGACATATACAGGACATTACATCCCAAATCACCAGGATACACATACTTTTCTAGTGCTCATGGAACTTTCTCCAGAATAGATCATATGCTGGGACATAAAACAAGCCTCAATAAATTTAAAAAGATTGAAATTATTCAAAGCACATTCTCTGACCACAATGGAATACAATTAGAAGTCAATAACCATCAGAGACTTAGAAAATTCACAAATACCTGGAGGTTAAACAACACACTCCTAAACAATCAGTGGGTTAAAGAAGAACTAGCAAGAGAAATTGCTAAATATATAGAGACGAATGAAAATGAGAACACAACATACCAAAACCTATGGGATGCAGCAAAAGCAGTGCTAAGGGGGAAATTTATAGCACTAAACGCATATATTAAAAAGGAAGAAAGAGCCAAAATCAAAGAACTAATGGATCAACTGAAGAAGCTAGAAAATGAACAGCAAACCAATCCTAAACCAAGTAGAAGAAAAGAAATAACAAGGATTAAAGCAGAAATAAATGACATAGAGAACAAAAAAATAATAGAGAGGATAAATATCACCAAAAGTTGGTTCTTTGAGAAGATCAACAAGATTGACAAGCCCCTAGCTAGACTGACAAAATCAAAAAGAGAGAAGACCCATATAAACAAAATAATGAATGAAAAAGGTGACATAACTGCAGATCCTGAAGAAATTAAAAAAATTATAGGAGGATACTATGAACAACTGTATGGCAACAAACTGGATAATGTAGAGGAAATGGACAATTTCCTGGAAACATATGAACAACCTAGACTGACCAGAGAAGAAATAGAAGACCTCAACCAACCCATCACAAGCAAAGAGATCCAATCAGTCATCAAAAATCTTCCCACAAATAAATGCCCAGGGCCAGATGGCTTCACAGGGGAATTCTACCAAACTTTCCAGAAAGAACTGACACCACTCTTACTCAAACTCTTTCAAAACATTGAAGAAAATGGAACACTACCTAACTCATTTTATGAAGCTAACATCAATCTAATACCAAAACCAGGCAAAGATGCTACAAAAAAGGAAAACTACCGGCCAATCTCCCTAATGAATATAGATGCAAAAATCCTCAACAAAATACTTGCAAATCGAATCCAAAGACACATTAAAAAAATCATACACCATGACCAAGTGGGGTTTATTCCAGGCATGCAAGGATGGTTCAACATAAGAAAATCAATCAATGTATTACAACACATTAACAAGTCAAAAGGGAAAAATCAATTGATCATCTCAATAGATGCTGAAAAAGCATTTCACAAAATCCAACATCCCTTTTTGTTAAAAACACTTCAAAAGGTAGGAATAGAAGGAAACTTCCTCAACATGATAAAGAGCATATATGAAAAACCCACAGCCAGCATAGTACTCAATGGTGAGAGACTGAAAGCCTTCCCTCTAAGATCAGGAACAAGACAAGGATGCCCGCTGTCACCACTGTTATTCAACATTGTGCTGGAAGTGCTAGCCAGGGCAATCCGGCAAGACAAAGAAATAAAAGGCATCCAAATTGGAAAAGAAGAAGTAAAACTGTCATTGTTTGCAGATGATATGATCTTATATCTAGAAAACCCTGAGAAATCGACGATACAGCTACTAGAGCTAATAAACAAATTTAGCAAAGTAGCAGGATACAAGGTTAATGCACATAAGTCAGTAATGTTTCTATATGCTAGAAATGAACAAACTGAAGAGACACTCAAGAAAAAGATACCATTTTCAATAACAACTAAAAAAATCAAGTACCTAGGAATAAATTTAACCAAAGATGTAAAAGACCTATACAAAGAAAACTACATAACTCTACTAAAAGAAATAGAAGGGGACCTTAAAAGATGGAAAAATATTCCATGTTCATGGATAGGAAGACTAAATGTCATTAAGATGTCAATTGTACCCAAACTCATCTACAGATTCAATGCAATCCCAATCAAAATTCCAACAACCTACTTTGCAGACTTGGAAAAGCTAGTTATCAAATTTATTTGGAAAGGGAAGATGCCTCGAATTGCTAAAGACACTCTAAAAAAGAAAAACAAAGTGGGAGGACTTACACTCCCTGACTTTGAAGCTTATTATAAAGCCACAGTTGCCAAAACAGCATGGTACTGGCACAAAGATAGACATATAGATCAATGGAATCGAATTGAGAATTCGGAGACAGACCCTCAGATCTATGGCCGACTGATCTTTGATAAGGCCCCCAAAGTCACTGAACTGAGTCCTAATTGTCTTTTCAACAAATGGGGCTGGGAGAGTTGGATATCCATATCCAAAAGAATGAAAGAGGACCCCTACCTCACCCCCTACACAAAAATTAACTCAAAATGGACCAAAGATCTCAATATAAAAGAAAGTACCATAAAACTCCTAGAAGATAATGTAGGAAAACATCTTCAAGACCTTGTATTAGGCAGCCACTTCCTAGACTTTACACCCAAAGCACAAGCAACAAAAGAGAAAATAGATAAATGGGAACTCCTCAAGCTTAGAAGTTTCTGCACCTCAAAGAAATTTCTCAAAAAGGTAAAGAGGCAGCCAACTCAATGGGAAAAAATTTTTGGAAACCATGTATCTGACAAAAGACTGATATCTTGCATATATAAAGAAATCCTACAACTCAATGACAGTAGTACAGTCGGCCCAATTATAAAATGGGCAAAAGATATGAAAAGACAGTTCTCTGAAGAGGAAATACAAATGGCCAAGAAACACATGAAAAAATGTTCAGCTTCACTAGCTATTAGAGAAATGCAAATTAAGACCACAATGAGATACCATCTAACACCGGTTAGAATGGCTGCCATTAAACAAACAGGAAACTACAAATGCTGGAGGGGATGTGGAGAAATTGGAACTCTTATTCATTGTTGGTGGGACTGTATAATGGTTCAGCCACTCTGGAAGTCAGTCTGGCAGTTCCTTAGAAAACTAGATATAGAGCTACCATTCGATCCAGCGATTGCACTTCTCGGTATATACCCGGAAGATCGGAAAGCAGTGACACGAACAGATATCTGCACGCCAATGTTCAGAGCAGCATTATTCACAATTGCCAAAAGATGGAAACAACCCAAATGTCCTTCAACAGATGAGTGGATAAATAAAATGTGGTATATACACACGATGGAATACTACGCGGCAGTAAGAAGGAACGATCTCGTGAAACATATGACAACATGGATGAACCTTGAGGACATAATGCTAAGCGAAATAAGCCAGGCACAAAAAGAGAAATATTATATGCTACCACTAATGTGAACTTTGAAAAATGTAAAACAAATGGCTTATAATGTAGAATGTAGGGGAACTAGCAATAGAGAGCCATTAAGGAAGGGGGAACAATAATCCAAGAAGAACAGATAAGCTATTTAACATTCTGGGGATGCCCAGGAATGACTATGGTCTGTTAATTTCTGATGGATATAGTAGGAACAAGTTCACAGAAATGTTGCTATATTAGGTAAGTTTCTTGGGGTAAAGTAGGAACATGTTGGAAGTTAAGCAGATATCTTAGGTTAGTTGTCTTTTTCTTACTCCCTTGTTATGGTCTCTTTGAAATGTTCTTTTATTGTATGTTTGTTTTCTTTTTAACTTTTTTTTCATACAGTTGATTTAAAAAAGAAGGGAAAGTTAAAAAAAAAAAAAAAAAAAAAACAAGGAAAAAAAAAAGATGTAGTGCCCCCTTGAGGAGCCTGTCGAGAATGCAGGGGTATTCGCCTACCCCACCTCCATGGTTGCTAACATGACCACAGACATAGGGGACTGGTGGTTTGATGGGTTGGGCCCTCTACCACAGGTTTTACCCTTGGGAAGACAGTTGCTGCAAAGGAGAGGCTAGGCCTCCCTATGGTTGTGCCTAAGAGCCTCCTCCCGAATGCCTCTTTGTTGCTCAGATGTGGCCCTGTCCCTCTAGCTAAGCCAACTTGAAAGGTGAAATCACTGCCCTCCCCCCTACGTGGGATCAGACACCCAGGGGAGTGAATCTCCCTGGCAACGTGGAATATGACTCCCGGGGAGGAATGTAGACCTGGCATCGTGGGACGGAGAACATCTTCTTGACCAAAAGGGGGATGTGAAAGGAAATGAAATAAGCTTAAGTGGCAGAGAGAATCCAAAAGGAGCCGAGAGGTCACGCTGGTGGGCACTCTTACGCACACTTTAGACAACCCTTTTTAGGTTCTAAAGAATTGGGGTAGCTGGTGGTGGATACCTGAAACTATCAAACTACAACCCAGAACCCATGAATTTCGAAGACAGTTGTATAAAAATGTAGCTTATGAGGGGTGACAATGGGATTGGGAAAGCCATAAGGACCACACTCCACTTCGTCTAGTTTATGGATGGATGAGTAGAAAAATAGGGGAAGGAAACAAACAGACAAAGGTACCCAGTGTTCTTTTTTACTTCAATTGCTCTTTTTCACTCTAATTATTATTCTTGTTATTCTTGTGTGTGTGCTAATGAAGGTGTCAGGGATTGATTTTGGTGATGAATGTACAACTGTGTAATGGTACTGTGAACAATCGAAAGTACGATTTGTTTTGTATGACTGCGTGGTATATGAATATATCTCAATAAAATGAAGATTAAAAAAAAAAAAAAAGATGCTTAGTACCCACCATAAAAATATATATATATATATGTATATATATATAAGAGTATATATCTGGTATTAAGTGTGTAATGTAGGCATTTTAAACAATCAGGAACTTGCAAATTGAAGCAGTTACATCTAAGGTATATATGCTTTATTTTAAAGCATTAGTTTGTGAATTGACTGAGACTTTATATGTCATTAATATCATTACTCAGATGCTTGTTTTTTTTCATATTTTTGACTTGGCAATTAAGAAAAAATAAGTTACACAACTGAAAGAGCAGTTTAGAAAGAAAAAAATAAAATATATATAGAATGAGAAAGGGAGTTTGTAAGTAAAATAAATGATCCTAGCACTAGACTAAAAAATAACTTTATGGGGAGAACCTAGAAGATGATGGCTAGGTGAGACAGGGCTAAGGAACACCTCCGTGGAAAACACTAGATAAGGACCAGAGAGTGACCCAGAATACCGGTTACAGCGATGTGCCAGCTGGACGAGATCTGCTAGTTCCCAGGGGCTGTATACGTGGTGAAACTGAGAGTCTGCATTCTGAAACGAGTGAGTAAGCTGGCTGAAAGTCCCGCAGCTGCGCGGCGATCTGGTGAAACCAGGGTTTGTCATCTGGAGACCAACAGGCTCTTTTAATAAAAAAAAAAAAAAGAAAAGAAAAAAGGGGAAAAGCCAGGAGCAGCTGCAGGTGCGATCGTGGGAAACACGCAGTAAAACACAGCAAGTGGGGGCTGGGCCGGCCTCTCGGTGTCTGGCCTGGAAGATAGCCCGCTGCAGATATCCCTGGGGCCAGGGGAATGGAGCAGAGAGCCAGAAGCTGAAAGAATCCCCCCGGCTAGCAGCTCGCTCCTGGGAGGGCTGGATAAATTTCTGCCTGGGGCTGTGCCCACAGCCCAGAGCCCCGCCAGTTGTCCCGGAGCTGGGAAGGAGGAACTTTGCGAGGAGGGGGGTGTGGAGACACCCTGTTCGGCCATTTTTGCATCAGGCTGAAAGCGAGCTGGCTCGGCCCGGTGGCCCGGGGCTTCCCTTGAGGGATGACACGCGCTGATGACGTAGCACAGCATTACCTCAACCAGAGGTCCTGGAGGATTGTGGCTGGGCGGGGGGACTTGCTCGGAGATCCCAGAGACACTACGCCAAGTCCGGTGGTTTGTGGGTCATCGAGAGAGAGTGGCTGGGGATGAAATGAAATGAAGGCTTGGACTCTTGCGGCAGCCTTGAATCTCCAGGAACCGGGGGGATTTGAATATTGAGGCTGTCCTTCCTCCCTGACCACCCGTACAAGTGTCCTGCATTCAGGGCGGACAGCTCCAGCAACACACCCAGGCTGAGTTCTCCGGCTGGACCCCACAAGAATCGTTTCCCCATATAACGCGGGGACAAGGTGGAGAACTGACTTGAAAGGTATAGGTGACTCACAGACGCCATCTGCTGGTTAGTTAGAGAAAGTGTATGTCACCAAACTGTGTTTCTGAAAAATTAGATAGGGTTATTTAATTTGTGTAAAAAACAAAACCTGTCGAGCAGAGCAAATGCCAAGAGGCCAAAAACAACAGAAAATCTCAATGCATATGATAAAACCAGACGATATGGAGAATCCAACTCCAAACACACAAATCAAATTATCAGAAGAAATGAAATTCCTCGCAGAATTAATCAAAGAAACACAATCGAGGAACGAAAGCATGGCAAAGGATTTAAAGAATATCAAGAAGACCATGGCCCAGGATATAAGCTACATAAAGAAGACCCTAGAAGAGCATAAAGAAGACATTGCAAGAGTAAATAAAAATTAGAAGATCTTATGGAAATAAAAGAAACTGTTGGTCAAATTAAAAAGACTCTGGATACTCATAATACAAGATTAGAGGAAGGTGAACAATGTCTCAGTGTCCTAGAAGTCCACAGAACAGAAAATGAAAGAACAAAAGAAAGAATGGAGAAAAAAATCAAAA
The DNA here is from genome assembly GCF_015220235.1 of Choloepus didactylus. NCBI lineage: Eukaryota > Metazoa > Chordata > Mammalia > Pilosa > Megalonychidae > Choloepus > Choloepus didactylus. Next base: position 28,698,168 of record NC_051323.1, read on the forward strand.
AAACAAAATGGATCTCAGGGATACGACAGATAAAATAAAACGTCCAAACTTAAGACTCATTGGTGTCCCAGAAGGGGAAGAGAAGGGTAAAGGTCTAGAAAGAGTATTCAAAGAAATTGTTAGGGAAAACTTCCCAAACCTTCTACACAATATAAATACACAAAGCATAAATGCCCAGTGAACTCCAAATAGAATAAATCCAAATAAAGCCACTCCAAGACATATTCTGATCAGACTGTCAAATACTGAAGAGAAGGAGCAAGTTCTGAAAGCAGCAAGAGAAAAGCAATTCACCACATACAAAGGAAACAACATAAGACTAAGTTGTGACTACTCAGTGGCCACTATGGAGGCGAGGAGACAGTGGCATGACATATTTAAAATACTGAGAGAGAAAAATTTCCAACCAAGAATACTTTATCCAGCAAAACTCTCCTTCAAATTCGAGGGAGAGCTTAAATTTTTCACAAACAAATCCTGAGAGACTTTGCCAATAAAAGACCTGCCCTACTTCAGATTCTAAAGGGAACCCTACCAACAGAGAAACAACAGAAAGAAGAAAGAGATATAGAGAATTTTAACAGAAATATATAGTACCTTACATCCCAAAGCACCAGGACACTCATTTTTCTCTAGTGATCACAGATCTTTCTCCAGAAGGGAGCATAAGCTGGGACATAAAACAAGCCTCAAGAAATTAAAAAAAATTTTTTGAATATACTCCAAGAACATTCTCCAACCACAATGGAATACAAATAGAAGTCAATAATTTTTGAACTGTAACTCCACTATTTACTTCCTACATGATATAATTTACACAAACCCTAATGACAAATCAGTGGTTTTGAACTCAATGTAAAATATGTAATTTTATACAACTATATAAAGGTAGGGGAATGGAGGAGTATAGAAACATAGTTTATGTGTCCTATTGAAGTGGAGGTGGTATCAAAGAAAAACAGGATTGTTATGGATATAAGAGGTTAATTTTAACCCCCACAGTAAACACAAAGAAACTATCAGAGAATGTAACCATAGAGATGAATTGTAGAGTTCAGGTTAAGAGAAATGGGGGACGCAATGAGGAGTTAAGAAATGAGGGTGGAGTTGCTGTTTGAGGTGAAGGGAAATTTCTAGTAATGGATGGTGGGAAAGAGCATTACAACATTCTAAAGGTGATTAATCCCACTAATGGAAGGCTAGGGAGGGGGTGGAATGGGAAGATTTAGGCTGTATATATGTTCCCACAACTAAAAAAAAAAAAAAAAACTCTAAATAGATGATTGAATGCCAAGGATGAACTTGGATGGAATTAGAGGATAGAGGACAGGTGGCTCAAAGGGACACAGTTGAGACATAAGGTAAAGGAAATATAGAATGTAAGCTTTGTATCATTGTTGAACCTGTTGTACTTCTTAGCTGCGCTTAATGGGATTGCATTAAAGAATGTTCTTGTTCATGGGAAGTGTATACATGAATTATAGTGTATGTTCAAGGATGTGTGCAGCTAGCTCTCATATGTTCAGAAGACAGAGCAATAGATGATGGATGATAGGTAGGGAGGGAAGGAAAGAAATAGCGATGTGACAGTATGTTAAAGTTGGTGGATTGAGCTATCGGGGGAGGGGGGTCAGGGTATGATGGAATTCTATGTATGGGGTTAGTATTGTTATTGCAACTGTTCCTATAACTTTGAATTTATTTCAAAATAAAAAAAATGACAAAAAAGATTTATCAACATAGCTGTAGTTAATTCATCTATATGCTGCTTGTCCTTCATGTTGGCTTCCATGAGACTCACCACATGGTCTTTTAATATATGTAATACATCAGCCAACAGACGATGATTTAAGTCAGAAAGTTTAGATACTGTGGGTGTTGAATTAGCCATCCTAAGGCTTCCTTTCTGAAGTCTGAGTGTTAAGCTTTTTCATCCTCATTTTAAGTGACAAGGATTTACTTCCTTTTGTTTGACATTATTTGTATTTTAGATATGTTGACTTTGTTAACTAATCTCCATATCTTATTTTCAGTTGGAAGTGCTTTAATATTAATAGTATTAATCTCTATTTGAGATAAAAAAGTACATTTATTGAGCTAACCACACTCTCTCTACATGATGTTTTTTACCTTCTGCTATGCATTTCTGATATAGTGAGTTTACCTTATATTTAGGCTCTACAGTTTTCTGTTTCTGTTTACATATTGTTTCAGGGAACATTTTAGAATATGCTAATTGTCCCCAATCACTTTTAATTTCAGAGACAGTCCATTTTGGCTAATAAAGGCAGAATTCACCTGGAGAAGACTGTGATTCATATTGACATTGAACTTGGTCTACTTGTGTATTGTTTGAGTCATAGAATTGTCTCCAAAATTGACATTCATAAAGATGAATATTCTTAGTTTTAATAAAGTTAACACATTCTGGCAAAAAAAAAAAAATAACTTTATACTTGGTAACCAACTGCTCCAAACTGTTTTTCAAATAAGTCAGTTTCTCTGATGGTCAGAATTTTCTCATTTGTATAAAATTATCCCCTTCTAGGTCTAAAATTTTTTATTGTAGTACAAATAAACCTTGTATTTGCAGATTTTTCTACTTTTATATTTATTGTTATAAATTAATTGCCATACTGGTTAGTTTACTGCCATTTAGTGTATCTGAATTCATACCTAAAAAACTCCAAACAAAATACCCTGTTAAAAGTTCCTAAATTTTGGTTTATTTGATTCATACCTAGCAATTTGCCTTTAAGGTAGGAACAGACAAAAAATTCTGTTCTATTCAGAATCCTTATGTGTGCCTATAAACAATATTGCTGATGAAAATTTTTGGTGTTTACAAAACAAAGAAAATTGTCAACAGAATGCCTGGCAGTAGACTTAACAGAAAAAAAATTTTACAGCCTATAATTCATGAAGATTGGCTCAAAACAAACTGTCCCTGCCAACAGAAAATCTGACAATTATTCTGTTGTCTAATTTGGCTCAGCCTAAGTTGACCTTGTTTATTCATCTCAGTCTTTTAATTCTTGATAACTTGGCATAAGAGGAGAACATATGGCATCTGTCTAGGAAGTCCATTTCTGTATCTTGAACTGAGATAAATGGAGAATATACTGAGCATTTCCAATTTGTTGAGCTCTTAAAGTAGCTTTAAATATGTATTAGAACTGGTTAAGTTCATATTATCCCCACTAGACATTTTATGTGTGTCGCCTATAAAACTACAGATCTTTTTCTAAGCCTCAGGAAACTGGCCAACTTTAAACATATTTCCAAAGAAGACAGACAATCTTAAGCTCATTTAAAACATAAAAATGAAAGGATGTCAGCAATTTGGCAACCCAAAGATCAGTTTACAGGTTTTCACTGAATCTGTAGCTATGTTTAAGAAACCTGATCAAGATAATGTAAGAAAGATAATGGGAGCTGAAGAGCAAAAAGAATATTTCCATTTTCTCTCCAGCCTTATCTGTTCTCCAGTGAAGTTTCTTAGTTCCTTTTTCTGACCCACTACAGTTTATTCTGAAAGACAAGTTACATTTTACTGTGGCTTTAATATGATTCATGAAGAGCTTTGAGGAAAGAAGCCGCTTTACAGATTTACAGCTCTTTTATGGAATCACTGTTTTCAAATACTAGCACTACAACTAGAAAAACAAAAACTTCAGAAAATCAAAATCTCCAAAAGTTACCTATTTTACAGGGTAGTGTTTTGGTTTTGAATGCATCCTTTTCATTTTATTAACCAATTCAAATGAAAAACAGGAAAGTATAATTTCATTGATTGTCAGATATTGGGGGAAAAACAGTATTTCTTGAAGAGCAGTTTTCATACTTAACTAAAAAAGAGAAATTACACAAGGATGATGAAATGAAAAGAATGCCAAAATAAAATAAATTTATTATCAAATATTAGTTGAAGTCCTTGGAAAAAATGAAAAAGCCCTTGAATTTTTTTTTTTAAATCATGTATGATGTGAAATCAAAGTTGAAGTTAAAGATGGTCTATCTCCTCTTAAATGACTTGGTCAGAAAAACTAGGACTGCTTCCCTTTCCTCAAAATCAAATTGATTTACTATTTGTTCCTCCTAAGAATTTGTGCAGTTTAAATTATGACATAATTCATGTAAGATAAGCTTATCTGTTTTTATATTTGTTGTTTTTTTAGTGCATTTTTAATTGTGAACTTTAAAATATATATATAACAGTGATAACTTTCAAAGTACGATTTACCAAGTAGTTAGCAAATTTCAGAGAATGTCATGGGTCACAGTTCACAACTTGAGCTGTTTCTAGTATTGTCAAATATAACATACATACAGAATGGTGTTAACTTTCGATGTGCAACTCAACAAGCAGTTATATATGTAATTTCAAAAACTGTTACGGGTTAGCGTTCCAGTTCTTTCCTTATTATGCAATATAAGATATATACAGAAAGGTGAAGGCTTTCAAAGCATCTTATTGTCACCATTGACTCTGATTTTCAACCCCATTTAAATGGATTTACTTTAAGGGGCTTTTTTAATGAAAGTATTTATCTTTGGGTCTGGACCTGAAACTATGTTAAAATATTTAAACCTGTGGTTTCAAAATTATGAAATGTATGCCACTGGGGACCAGGTAAAAAAAATGTTTATCTGCTTTTACGGTCTCTTCATGATTTCTTTGGGTCTATTTTTATGCCTCCGCTATATATTTTTTGATCTTTCTGTGTCAAGAAAGATGAAAAAAGGTAAAGAAATTAAAACTTTCAGGGAAGGAATTACAGAAAACAATCTAAGAAAGAGATATACAAAATTTATAACTAAATAATAGATGCTTTTGGTTTTGCTCTTTCACGTAGAACTGAAAGCAGAGCTGGTCAAGGATACTGAATTGCATTCTACAGTTGTGGTAGATCCCCAGGAAAATCTCCCAAATGGAGCCTGAGACACCCTAATACCATCCTGCAATATTTTCTCCTTCCAGACCATGTCTATATTACTCATGATTCAAGGTACACCAAGATCTGTGTGATTCATCCCAGAGATAGGCTGCATATCTGAAACAAGGAAGAACAAATCCCCTATATTTAGAAATTATGTTGTTGTTTTTTTTTCCTTTGCTGAAATATGTTTCTCTAAACAAATTTGTGGAAAATTGTTGCTTTGTATTACAAATAATGCATAGTAGTTGGTGGTGTGTACTTCCTAGTACATCACATCATAAGGTATATAATGACTTTTAGTCATGCCAAGATTGACCAATGGATTCTTCATTATAAAATTCCCCATAAACCTTTCACCTAATGTTTTGGAATTCATTGGTGAAAGTTGACTAGTTTATTATTTTATGAGGGCAATTTTCTAATTCTGTCATTCCTTCTGTATTCATTAACTGGAATTCTTCTATACAGAAAAGGTTTCTTTATCAACTATATAGTTTCTGTGAAAGGTAGAGTCAATGGTTGATGATCTCCCTAGATTTATCAGTTTTCAGAGTAATGAATTTATGTCCTATCAACCTCTAGCGGTGACTACTATTTGGGGGAAGGGAGGTCATATGAATTTTAAATGATTATGCTCGATGTGTTTCAAACCATGGGGCAACTTATTCTGATTTATAAAATTTGACTACCAGAAAGAATAAGTTGTTCAGAAAATGATTTTGGCAGAATATATCAAAAGCCTTCAAATATCATAACTTTAAATTTCATTTTTGGAATATATATATAGAAATGTCCATCACATTGTTATCATAAAAGAAAACAACCTAAACAGCCATTAGAGAACTATTAAATAAATTAAAATGTGTCCAAATAATGGAATACCATACAGCCATTAAAAATCATGATTTTCAAATTATGAATTGAGATAAGTTGGACACTTCTCTGTGTCTCTCCCCTTCAAAATAGGAAAAAATGCTGGCAAGAGTGCAAGCTGTAGCTATTTGCAGACATTGAAAATTAAATACTGGCAGGTGGATTGAGGAAGAAGACAAGAATTTGAAATAACTCTAAACTGCTGGTAAGTTTACCAGTCGTCCCCCCCCATCTCCCACCACCACCACCCCGCCGTGGTCACTGCCACTTGGACCTGGAAGCAGATGCAGCCACAGATGCGTGTGGCAGCATGGGGTAGCTGGAGCTGCAGCCTTTTGCTAAACAACCAAAAAGGGGAATCCCAAAGAACCAGAAAATACCAAAGGAGATTACAGATACAGAGGTGTTTAGGAAAGTGACCCCAGGGCTTACTCTATGCTGTGCATGCAAGGATTGGATCCTAATTGGCACAGAAAAAAAATTTGAAATCTACACTAACAAACAATCACCTAGGTCACAGATTGGCCACTGGGTGGCACACACAAAGATAGCTCCAAATAGTACTTGTAAGGCTTTGAAAACTGAACTGACATTGGAACCACAGCTCACAGAGGGTGGATTGGAACTTCTACCCTACACCTACCCCATGTTGCTTGCCTACAAAAACAAAAATATTAACATTCACCTAAGAATTTCGAATAAATATGTCAAAATGAGCAGGATACAATCCAAAAATACTCAACATATAAACCAGGAAATCTCAACTTGAGAAAAGATAATCAACAGACAACAATGCTGAGATGACAAATGTTAGAATTACCTGATGGAACGTAAAAGCTTTTATTAAAATGCATCAAGGATCACAAAATCTCTTGAAACAAATGAAGAAATAGAAAATATAAGGAAGAAATATGAAATATTAGAATTCAAAAATACAATAAAGAGAATTTTTAAAGACATTGGATGAGTTCAATAGCAGAACGAAGATGACAGAGTAGAGTAGGTGCACTTGAAGACAGACAGTAGAAATTAACAATCTGAAAAACAAAGAGAAAAAAATAAACACTGAGAACAATCAACAGAGCCTCAGTGATCTGAGAAAACATTTGTGCCATCAGAGTCCAAGGAGGAGAAAAGCACAAAGAAATAATGGCTGAAAATTTCCCATCGTCGGTAAAAAGCATAAGACTTCAAATTCAAAAATCTCAGTAAACCCAAAACAAGATAAATGCAAAGAAATTCCTGTCCATACTCATCATAATTAAACTTTTGAAAACTAAAAGTAAACAAAAAATCTTTAAAGCAGCCAGAGAAAAATTACACTTCCAATGATTACATATTTTTATTCAGAAACCCTGGAGATCAGAAAGAAGATGCACAACACTTATTTTAGGACTAAAAGAAAAGACTGTCAACACAGAATTCTATATTTGTTGAAAATATCCTTCAGAAATTAAGGTGAAATAAAACATTTGCAGATGAAGGAAAAAGAAGAGAATGTGTTACCAGCAGACCTGCTCATAACATTGTCTAATTGAACAAAAAGACTGAAAGGTAAAGGAATCTATATAATGATGAGAATTCTACATTCAACTTGATTTGGTAAAATACTGATTCTAAGTAGACTTTGGAAAGTTAACTATACATATTGTAATCCCTAGATCAACCATTTTTTAAAAAATACAAAAAGTAAATCTTTGAAAACACACACAAAAAATAAATTAAAATAGAATTATTGAAAAAAGTTAGAAAACCCCAAAAGAAGGCAGGGAAGAGAAAAACCAAGGGGACAAAAATAATAATAATAATAAAATATTAGACTTAAATGCAAACATTTCAGTAATTACATTAAAATGAAAATGATCTAAACACACCAATTAAAAGGAAAATATTATCAGAATAGGTTTTTTTTAAAACTCACTTCAAATATAATGATATGCCTAGGTTAAAGTAAAAAGGTAGAAAAGATATTCCATGTAAAAGGTAAGCTGAGAGGACTGTGAGAAGATGGCAGAGAAGGAAGCTCCAAGAATCAGTCCCTCCACCAGAGCAACTACTGAATGGGCAGGAACTGTTCAAATCAGCTATTTTTGAAACTCTGAGTCAAGTGGAACACTGCGCAGATTCCAGGGAAAAGTGGAAGAAAGTGGGTAGTAAATAGTGGTAAATAACCAGTGAATTTCACTCTCCATGCCCCCATCCCTCAGCCTAACAACAGGCAGCAGGGGGGTCCTCAGCCCCAGCACCTGGCACAGCTTGCTGGTGCCAGGAATATAAAGACCTAGATCCTCAATATCTGGGGGAAGAGGTCTGATCGCTAATCACTGCTTTTGATCAGCTACTGCAGATGGCTGGGGGTAGGCTCTGAGGGAAGCCACTGTTCCAACCAGCCTCAGGCATAAAAAGCAGAAGAGCCTCAAAGACAATGTCTTTTCTTAAAGCTATGGAAAACATTTAAAGGGCTGCATTAACTGGGCAAGTGCTAAATCAAGAAAAGACAACTTCAAAAAGCCATGGGAGAACCTTCTGGCACCTGTGCTTGCCATTCTTTCATGCCCTCCCCAGCAGAGTGTGAAGCCAACCTGCACTCCTACTGTGTGTTCCTGGCCTTGTTCCAGCTGGGAAGGACTGACCTAGGAAACTCCTCTTAGTTCCTGCCTCCCCTCAGAATTTGCCCTTCAGGCAAAAGCAGCTGGGAACAGCTAAAGCAGTGTAAGAAACAACTGAGTCAGATGGCCTAGGGTGAAGACTTACCTGCTTTAAGTACTACAGTAGAGTACCTGGGAGAAGGAAGAAGTCTATTTCAAAAGGACTAGGGGGAGGGGCATTCAAATTCCTATTAACAGGGGAACTCCTAAGGCCACTAGCAAGCACAAGCTCAGAATAAAACACAAGCTCAGAAAAGACAGGAAGGACCCTGAACTCTGCATTTACTTTGAGCTGACCTTCTTGGTAGGAAGGACAAACCCTGAAGGAGATCACCTCAGCCAACACAAAGCCAATTTGCAAAAACAGTGAAAGTTTTTTGTTTGTTTGTTTGAATTGGTTTGTTTGGTTTTGTTACTTCCTGGTACTCAAAGAAGTCATAATGCAAGGTGGATAAACTCAAGAAACAGACAGCTCAGGGATGAAATCCCAGAGTTAACACTTTAAAGTACTAAAATGTACAGTGTGCAACAACAGATTACAAGATAAAGAAACAGGAAATGATGGCTCATCCAAAAGAAGAGCATAAAAAAACAGAAATCAGCAATGAAAAAGACCAGACTGTGACAAACCAAAGACTTTAGAAAAAATTATACTCTATTTGCTCAAGGAGATGAAGAAAAATACAGAAAAGAACTAAAGGATATCAGGAAATTAATGAAGGATCAAAATGAGAATCTCAATAAAGAGATAGAAATTTTTAAAAGGAATGAAACAGGCCCACTGGAGTTGAAGACCACAGTAACTGAAATGAAAAATTCCCTAGCAAGTTTCAACAACAGATTGGAGCTGGCAGAAAAAAGAATTAGTGAACTCAAAGACAAGACACCTGAAATGAGTCAGGCTGAGGAGCAGAAAGCAAAAATAGCCTAACAGACCTGTGGGGCACCATAAGGTGTACCAATATATGCATATGGGAGTCCCCCAAAAAAAAGAAGGAAGAGAGAAAGGGGAAGCAGGAATATTCAAAGAAATAATGACAGAAAACTTCCCAAACTTAGCAAAAGAGGTGATGCGCATCCAAGAAGCCCAACAAACCCCAAACAGGATAAACTTGAAGGGAACTACACCCAGACAGATAGTAGTAAACTATTGAATGCAAAGGAGGAGACAGTTCTGAAAGAAAAAGCAATGTGTTACCTACAAAAGGAGTCACAATTAGATTGTTATTTTCTCATCAGAAGCCATAGAAGCAAGGCAGTGGGATGAAAAACTTAAAATGCTGTGAGAAGACAATTGCTAACTATGAATTTTATAACTGGCAAGACTTTCTTTGAAAAATGAGGGAGAGATTAAGACATTCTCAGATAAACAAAAGCTGAAGGAGTTCATTACCATTAGACTTGCCCTATAAGCAATGCTAAAGGGAGTTCCTCAGGTTGAAAAGAAAGGACACTAAACAGTGGATTGAAGCAGCATAAAGAAATAAAGACCTTCAGTAAAGGTACCCATATGGGTAATTATAAAGGCCAGTACTATTATATTGTATTTTTTTAGTATGCAACTTCACTTCTTACTTCCTACAGGCACTAAAATGCAAATACATAAAATTTAATGATACATCTATGATTTTGGATACACAATGACCAAAGATATAAATGGTAACAGTATTAAAAAGGGTTGGGGGATGGAAGGGTATAGGAAAAGTGTATGCTTGAAGTCAAGTTGGTATCAACCTAAGTATGATTGTTATATCTTTAGTATGTTAAATATTAATCCCATAGTAACTTCAAAAAAAGTATGTGAAAAATAGATTCAGGAAGAAATGATAAGGGACTCAATATGGTACAATACAATAAATCAAATAAATATGAAAGTAGGTATTAATGGAAGAATGGAGGGTCAAAAAGTTATAAGATTTACAAAGACAAAATACCAAAATAGCAGAAGGAAGTACTGCATTATTAGTAGTTTCTTTAAATGTAAATGGATTAAACTCTCCAGTCAAAAGGCCGAGACTGACAAAATGGATAAAAAAACATGACTCAACTATATGCTATTTACAAAAGACTCACTTTAAATTCAAAGACATAGCCGGTTGAAAGTGAAAGTAGTAAACCATGCAAGTAGTAACCAAAAGTGAGCTGAGGTGGCTAAACTAATATCATATAAAATAAACTGAAAGTAAAACAAACAAACAAAAATACTGTTATGAGGGACAAAGATAGTCATTATGTAGTAAAAAGGGGGTCAATTCAACAAGAAGGCGTAACAGTTATAAATATATATGCACCTAACAGCAGAGCCCCAAAATATAAGAAGCAAATATTGTGAGATTGAAGTTGAAAATACTGGTTCTATATAAATAGTAAGACTTCAGTACACCACTTTTAATAATGGATAGAACATGTAGCTAGAAGATCAATAAGGAAGTAGAAGACTTGATCAATACTATAAGCTAACTAAAACTAACAGATGTGTAAGGAACACTTTACCCAATAGCAGCAGGATACATATTATTCTCTAATGCACATGGAGCATTCCCCAGGATAAGACCATATGTTAGGTAACAAAACAAGGCTCAAAAAATTCAAAAATATTGAAATCATACAATGTATTTTCTCTGACCACTATGGAATGAAGCTAGAAATCAGTAACAGAGGGAGAAATGTAAAACCCACAAATATGTGGAAATTAAGCAATATACTCTTAAATTACCAAGTATCAGAGAAGAAATAAAAATGGAATATCTTGAGGCAAATGAAAATGAAAACAAAACCTATGAAAAGTTGTGGAATGCAGCAAAAGTATTGCTGAGAGGCAAATTTATAGCTCTAAATGCTTACATTAAAAAAAGAAAGATCTCAAGTCAGAGATCTAACCTCACTCCTGGAGGATCCAGAAAAAGAAGAGCAATCCAAACCAAAAGGGAGCAGAAGGAAGAAAATAACAAATATTAGAGTGGAGATAAAGGAAATAGAGAATTAAAAAAAAACCAATACAAGAAACCAAATGTTGATTCTTTGAAAATATCAACAAAACAATTCTTTAGCTAGACTGACAAAGAGAAAGAGAGGACACAAATAACTGAAATCAGGTATGAAAAGGAGGACTTTACTACTGACCTCACAGAAATAAAATGACTACAGAGGATACTATGAACAACTGTATTCCAAGTTGGATATTCTACATGAAATGAACAAATTCCTAGAAACACACAAACCACCTACACTGACTCAAGACAACAAACCAATAACTAGTAAAGAAAGTGAATCAGTAATCAAAAACTTCCCAAGAAAGAAGAGCCCAATACCAAATGGCTTCACAGGTGAATTTTACCAAACATTCCAAGAAGAATTAGCACCAATCCTGCTCAAACTCTTCCAAAGCTGAAGAGGAGGGAACACTCCACAACTCATTCTATAAGGTCAACATCACCCTCATACCAAAGCTGGGTAGATGCCACAGGAAAAGAAAATTACAGGTCAATATCCCTCCTGAATATAGATGTAAAAATCCTCAACGAAATACTAACAAACCAAATCCAACAACACATTAAAGAAATGGTACACCACGATCTGGTGGGATTTATCCCAGGTATGCATGGGTGGTTCAACATAAGGAAATCAATTAATGTAATACAATCTATTAACAGAACAAAGGGAGAGAACCACAGCCTCTACCCATTACCCAATTCCAAAGCAGTTTCCATATTTTAGGTATTTGTAACAGCAACACCCCATTCCCGGTACAAAAAACTGTTTTAGTTCCTATCTGCTACAACAAATACCAAGCAATTGGTTGGCTTAAACAATGGGAATTTATTGGCTTATGGTTTCAAGGCTAGGATAAGTCCAAAATCAAGGCCCCATCTAACAATAGCAGAATACACATCCTTTTCAAGAGCACATGAACAGTCACCAAGACAGACCATATCCTATTCTCTGATCATAATGAAATTTAAATAGAAACCAATAACAGAAACATATACTGAAAAATCTCCAACTACTTGAAAATTTAAAAACACACTTCTAAATAATCCAAAGAGGCAGTCTCAAGGGAAATTAGAAAATATTACAAACTGAAAAATAAATTACAACATATCTAAATTTCTGGGATGCAGTTAAAGAAGTTCTTAGTGGAAATTTTATACTGTTAAATGTTTATGTTAAGAAGGAAGAACGGTCTAAAATGTCACCATAAGAACCTAGAAAAAGAAAAGCAAAATAAACTCAAAGCAAGCCAAAGACAGGAAATAATAAAGGTAAGAACATAAATCATTGAAATTGAAAACAGAAAAAAAAAAAGAGAAAATCAATGAAATTGACAAATTGACAAAACTCTAGCCAGACTGACAAAAAAAGAAAAGACATTATTGATATCATGAATGAACAAGGAGACATCATAGTAGACCTCACAGATGTTACAATGATAATAAAAGAATTGTGTAAACAGCTCTACAGATATAAATTTGACAATGTGGGTCAAATGGACTAATTCCTTGAAAACCACAAATGACCAAGCATGCCTAAAATGATACATATTAACCTGAATACTCCTATAACTATTAAAGAAATTCTGAAAAATGTTTCACTGCTGAATTCTACCAAACATTTAGAGACAGGATAAAATTCTATACAATCCCTTCAAGAAAACAGAATATGAAGGAACACTTCCCAACTCTTTTTCTGAAATTACCCTTACCCAGAGTACAAGAAAAAGAAAACGACAAACCAGTCTCTGTCATTAATATAAAAGCAAAATTCCTCAGCAAAAGATTAAGAAACATGATTCGGCAATGTATGAAAAGAACAATACACCATGAACAAATGGGGTTTATCCCAGGAAAGCAAGGTTCTTTCAATATTCAAAAATCAATCAATGTACTCTACCATATTAACAATCTAAAAAAGAAAAAGATCAGATAGTCAGTTCCACCAATGCAAAAAAAAAGCATTTAACAAAATTAACCATTCATGATTTAAAAAAAAAAAAAACACTCATAAAACTAGGAATAGAAGCAAACCTCCTCACCCTATACAGAGTATCTACAAACCAACAACAACAAAATTAAAAACACACAAAAACTACAGCTAACATCATACTTGTTAAAGACTGAATGCTTCCCCAAGATTGGAAATAAGAGAAAGATGTCCACTCTCACCACTCTTACTCAACATTGTACTGAAGGTCTTAGCCAATGCCATAAAAGAAATGAAAAATAAACAGCTTGTAAATTAAGAAATAAACCACCCATATTCACAGACAACATGACTGACTGCATAGGTAACTCCAAGGAATCTACCAAAAACGCCTACAAATAATAAGTGAGTTTAGCAAGTTCATAGGATACAAGGCCAACTTATAAAACACAACTGTATTTTTGTATTTCTATATAGTAATAATGTTCAATTGTAAATTGAAAAAAAAATTTTAAAAACACAATAGCTCCAAACCTTGAAGACATAATGCTGAGCGAAATAAGCCAGGCACAAAAAGAGAAATATTATATGCTACCACTAATGTGAACTTTGAAAAATGTAAAACAAATAGTTTATAATGTAGAATGTAGGGGAACTAGCAATAGAGAGCAATTAAGGAAGGGGGAACAATAATCCAAGAAGAACAGATAAGCTATTTAACGTTCTGGGGATGCCCAGAAATGACTATGGTCTGTTAATTTCTGATGGATGTAGTAGGAACAAGTTCACTGAAATGTTGCTATAGTATGTAACTTTCTTGGGGTAAAGTAGGAACATGTTGGAAGTTAAGCAGTTATCTTAGGTTAGTTGTCTTTTTCTTACTCCCTTGTTATGGTCTCTTTGAAATGTTCTTTTATTCTATGTTTGTTTTCTTTTTAACTTTTTTTTTCATACAGTTGATTTGAAAAAAGAAGGGAAAGTTAAAAAAAAAAAAAAGAAAGAAAAAAGACAAACAAGGAAAAAAAAAAAAAAAAAGATTTATTGCCCCCTTTAGGAGCCTGTGGAGAATGCAGGGGTATTCGCCTACCCCACCTCCATGGTTGCTAACATGACCACAGACATAGGGGACTGGTGGTTTGATGGGTTGAGCCCTCTACCATAAGTTTTACCCTTGGGAAGACGGTTGCTGCAAAGGAGAGGCTAGGCCTCCCTGTATTTGTGCCTAAGAGTCTCCTCCTGAATGCCTCTTTGTTGCTCAGATGTGGCCCTCTCTCTCTGGCTAAGCCAACTTGAAAGGTGAAATCACTGCCCTCCCCCCTACGTGGGATCAGACACCCAGGGAAGTGAATCTCCCTGGCAACGTGGAATATGACTCCCGGGGAGGAATGTAGACCCGGCATCGTGGGATGGAGAACATCTTCTTGACCAAAAGGGGGATGTGAAAGGAAATGAAATAAGCTTCAGTGGCAGAGAGATTCCAAAACGAGCCGAGAGATCACTCTGGTGGGCACTCTTACGCACACTTTAGACAACCTTTTTTAGGTTCTAAAGAATTGGGGTAGCTGGTGGTGGATACCTGAAACTATTAAACTACAACCCAGAACCCATGAATCTCGAAGACAGTTGTATAAAAATGTAGCTTATGAGGGGTGACAGTGGGATTGGGAATGCCATAAGGACCAAACTCCACTTTGTCTAGTTTATGGATCGATGTGTAGAAAAGTAGGGGAAGCAAACAAACAGACAAAGGTACCTAGTGTTCTTTTTTACTTCAATTGCTCTTTTTCACTCTAATTATTATTCTTGTTATTTTTGTGTGTGTGCTAATGAAGGTGTCAGGGATTGATTTAGGTGATGAATGTACAACTATGTAATGGTACTGTAAACAATCGAAAGTACAATTTGTTTTGTATGACTGCGTGGTATGTGAATATATCTCAATAAAATGATGATTAAAAAAAAAAAAAAAACACAATAGCTCCAAAATAAATGAAATACTCATGTATAAATCTCACAAAACATGTATAGGATCTGTATACTAAAAACCATAAAATGCTTCTTAAACACATAAAAAATGGCCAAAATAAATGGAGAGGCATACCATTGTTTATGGATTAGAAGACAATATGTAAAGATGTCAGTTTTCTTCAGATTGATCTACAGGTTTAACAGAATTGTAATCAAAATCGCAGCAGGGATTTTGTAGATACTGACAAGCTGATTCTAAAATTTATATGGAAAGGCAAAGAAACAAGAATAGGGAAAATAATGTTGGAGGAATCACAGAAGATGATTTTAGGACTTACGCTAAAGCAGAGGTGACAAACATTTTCTCTGAAGAGCAATTTAATAAATATTTTAGGTTTTGTAGGTTTATAGGGTCTCTCTTACAACTACTTAACTCTGCCACTGTAGCATGAAAGCAACCAGAGACAATACTAAATGAATGGTTGTTGGTGTGTTTCAGTAAAACTGTAACAAAAATAGTCATACGCTGGATTTGGCCCATGGACTGTGGTTTAGACCCTGCTCTAAAGCTGTATTTATCAAGAAATTGTGGTATTAGCTAATGGGTAGACACACATATTAATGAAACAGACTGGAGAATCCTGAAATAGACCCACAGAAAAATGCCCAACTGATTTTTTTTTTCCATTTTTATTGAGATTGTTCAGATACCATACAATTATCCAAAGATCCAAAGTGTACAATCACTTGCCCCTGGGTACCCTCATACAGCTGTGCATCCATCACACTTAATTTTTGTTCAATTTTTAGAAACTTTTCATTACTCCAGACAAGAAATAAAGTGAAAGGTGAAAAAAGAAAAAAAGAAAAGGAAACTCTAAACCTCCCCTATCCCTAACCAACCCCCTCAATTGTTGACTCCTAGTATTGATTTAGTACGTTTGTTACTGTTTATGAAAAAATGTTGAAATACTACTAACTGTACTATATAGTTTGTAATAGGTATATAGTTCTTCCCTATATGCCCCTCTATTAACTTCTAATTGTATTGTCATACATTTGTTCTGGTTCATGGAAGCGATTTCTAGTATTTGTACAGTTGATCCTGGACATTGCCCACTATAGGATTCAGTTTTACACATTTCTATCTTTTGACCTCCAACTTTCCTTCTGGTGACATATATGACTCTGAGCTTCCCCTTTCCACCTCATTCACACACCATTCGGCGCTGTTAGTTATTCTCACATCTTGCTACCAACACCCCTGTTCATTTCCAAACATTTAAGTTCATCCTAATTGAACATTCTGCTCATACTAAGCAAGAGCATCTACATTTCTTCCACAAGGCAGGAGGGAGAGTCAAAGAAGGCAGAGAGGCAAAAGAAAGAAGAAACAAAAAAAAAATGACAGCTAGGAAGCAGCAAAAGGAAAAATAACCTTAAATCAAAGTAGAATAAAGAATCAGACAGTACCACCAATGTCAAGTGTCTAACATGCCTCCCCTATCCCCGCCTCTTATCTGCATTCACCTTGTATATCACCTTTGTTACATTAAAGGAAGCATAATACAATGATTCTATTAGTTACAGTCTCTAGTTTATGCTGATTGCATCCCTCCCCCAATGCGTCCCCATTTTTAACACCTTGCAAAGTTGACATTTGCTTGTTCTCCCTTGTAAAAGAACATATTTGTACATTTTATCACAATTGTTGAATACTCTAGATTTCACCAAGTTACACAGTCCCAGTCTTTATCTTTCCTCCTTTCTTGTGGTGTCTCACATGCTCCCCATCTTTCTCTCCCAACCGTATTCATAGTTACCTTTGTTCAGTGTACTTACATTGTTGTGCTACCATCTCCCAAAATTGTGTTCCAAACCACACACTCCTGTCTTCTATCACCCTGTAGTGCTCCCTTTAGTATTTCCTGTAGGGCAGGTGTCTTGTTCACAAAATCTCTCATTGTCTGTTTGTCAGAAAATATTTTGGGCTCTCCCTCATATTTGAAGGACAGCTTTGCTGGATACAGGATTCTTGGTTGGTGGTTTTTCTCTTTCAGCATCTTAAATATATCACACCACTTCCTTCTTGCCTCCATGGTTTCTGCTCAGAGATCCGCACATAGTCTTATTAAGCTTCCTTTGTATGTAATGGATTGCTTTTCTCTTGCTGCGTTCAGGATTCTCTCTTTGTCTTTGACATTTGATAATCTGATTATTAAGTGTCTTGGTGTAGGCCTCTTCATATCTCTTCTGTTTGGAGTACGCTGCGCTTCTTGGATCTGTAATTTTATGTCTTTCATAAGAGATGGGAAATTTTCATTAATTATTTCCTCTATTATTGCTTCTGCCCCCTTTCCCTTCTCTTCTCCTTCTGGGACACCAATGATATGTACATTATTGTACTTTGTTTCATCCTTGAGTTCCCGGAGACGTTGCTCATATTTTTTCATTCTTTTCTCCATCTGCTCCTTTGCGTGTAGGCTTTCAAGTGTTTTGTTCTCCAGTTCCTGAGTGTTTTCTTCTGCCTCTTGAGATCCGCTGTTGTATGTTTCCATTGTGTCTTTCATCTCTTGTGTTGTGCCTTTCATTTCCATAGATTCTACTAGTAGGTTTTTTGAACTTTTGATTTCTGCCGTATACATGTCCAGTTCTTCCTTTACAGCCTCTATCTCTTTTGCAATATCTTCTCTAAACTTTTTTTAATTGATTTAGCATTAGTTGTTTAAATTCCTGTATCTCAGTTGAAGTGTACGTTTGTTCCTCTGACTGGGCCATAACTTTGTTTTTCTTAGTGTAGGTTGTAATTTTCTGTTGTCTAGGCATGGTTTCCTTGGTTATCCAAATCAGGTTTTCCCAGACCAGAACAGGCTCAGGTCCCAGAGGCCCAACTGATTTTTGACAACAGTACAAAGGCAATTTAGAGGAGAAAGGATAGTTTTCAACAATTGCTGTAACAATTGGATATCTATGTGCAAAACAAACAAAAAACCCGAACCTCACATCTTACTAAAAAATTAACTCAAAATTGTTCATAGACCTAAATTTAAAATATAAAACTATAAAACTTTTAGGAGAAAAAATAGCAGGAAATCTTTGTGATCTGTATTAGGCAAAGAATTCTCACATGTAATACCAAAAGCATGATTCATAAAAGAAAAAAAAATTGATAATCTATACTTCATAGAAATTTGTGCTCAAAATTTTGCTCATCAAAAGTCACTGTTAAGAGAATAAAAAGACAAGCTACCAACTGAGAAAAAATATTTTCAAATCACAAAATGTATCCAAAAATGACTTGTATCCAGAAATTAAAAAAAAAAAAACTCTCAAAACTCAACACTAAGAAAAAAAACCTAATTAAAATGGGCACAAGACTTGAATAGAAACTTCAATAAGGGGGTATATAATTACAAATAAGCACATGAAAGACTTCAACATCATCATCCATTAGTGAAATACAATTAAAACCATGATGAGATACTCCTGTATATCTATTAGAATGTGTACAATTATTAAAAATATTAAAAATACCAAGTGCTGGTATGGATACAAAATAATAGCAATCTCACATTGCTGATGAGAATACAAAATGGTACAGCCATTATGGAAAAATTTAGTAGTTTTTTATAAAGTTAAATATATATTTATCATATGAGCCAGCAATTTCATTCCTATTTGCTCTAGAGAAATGAAAGCTTATATTCCCACAAAAACCTGTACATGAATATTTGTACCAGCTTTATTCATAATTGCCAAAAACTGGGGGAAGAAATATCCTTTAATGGGTGAATGGATAAACAAACTGGTATATTATACAACGGAATACTGCTCAGCCATAAAACAGAGTGAATTTTTGATACATATAATTATTTGGATGAATCTCAAGGACATTATACTAAGTGACAGACAAAAGCTAGTCACAGAAGTTTATACTCTGATTCCAAGTTTATTACATTCTCAAAGTCAAAACTGTAGTTAAAGAGAAAAGATAAGTCCCAAAACCCAGAGACACCAGTCTCTTCAAGAACATCAACCAGCTGCATCCCATTTACCCATAATGTCGACACCCCTTTTCAATATGAACGTGTTAGGGTGGTCATTGCCTAGATATTCCTGAAGACTGAGACAGTGATCAAATGACAGGGAGGGGTAGCAACAGACAAGATAGGATTTAACAAGGATTATGACTACTGAATCATTATATAGATATTTCTTTTTAGTCTCTAGTGTATTAGAACAGCTAGAAGGAAATAACTGAAATTGTGGAACTGTAACCCATACCATACTTTGAAATTTGCTCTATATCTACTTGTTAAACTGTACTTTAAAAGTTATCACTTTTTGGTACATATGTTATATTTCACAATAAAAAATGTTTTTTTTTAAACAAACTATAGTTATGGAGAAAAGACAGTGGTTGCGAGGAGTTAAGGGGAGGGGAGGGTATGACTGTAAAGGAATAGTAGGAGGAAGTTTTTTTGGCATGATGAAACTGTTCTATATTTTGATTGTGGTGGTAATGAAACAAATCTATATGTGTTAAAATTCATAGAACTAAAACAATTTTCATGTATAACTTAAACAAAAATATGATTATCATATAATAAGGGAAAGAGGATGATATAAAATTTTATGACAGTATATGTCAACTTTATTTTTTTTTTAATGGAGCATAATATTAAATGTAGGAACTAACTATCCAGAGAAGAATTGTGGATATTTGGATTATGTTCTTATTCTTTTTTTGTGTGTTTTTTGTTTGTTTTCTACACTCATAGTGTATTACTTTTTAAATTAGGAAAGTAGAATTTATTTAATATAAAACATTTAGTGTTCATTTCAATTTTGTAATATCTAAGAGCTCAGAGTATCACATTTCCATAATTGTTGCTCCTTAAAACCATGTGTATATAAACTACTTTATCTGTATGTTAAAATTTCATTAAACTACTCTTCAAAATGTCCTGTAAAATAGTTAATAGTGGGAAAATTAAAAGTGGAATGCCACACTTTTTATTAATATAATGGTGTTCATCGTTGAAAATTTCCAGAGAAATTTTATGTTTTTTAAAAAATTCGTAAGTTTGAAAATATTCAATAATTTAAAAATCTATAACTTATATTTTAACCCTGTAATTTTCTTTTTAAATTCTTTTTCCAATAAATAATCTACGCACTACAGGCAGATGACTTACAGAAGGAGTGAACTTGAAAAAGACATCTGCACTGAATCTTTGATGCCGAAGAACTATAATACAGAAGGTAATGGTATCCAAAGTATTCTAAGTGTAACAGAAAACATAGTTAGAGCTTGCAAGAGCTTTAAATAAATGAAAAAAAAAAAAAAAAAGAGAACTCCGAGCATTTCCATTTGGTATGTTATAATAAGACCACTCTTGGTTGATGTAATGTAAAATACTTGTTTATAACCAAGTCACCTGATTATAACCAAGGCTAAATTTTCATGAGCATACAAATCATTTGGAGATCTTGTTAAAATGCTGATTCTGATTCAGTAGGTCTGTTGTGGGACCCAAGATTCTGCATTTCTAACAAGCTCTCTTGTGGACTTTATGCTGCTGGCCTGTGGACCACATTTTGAGTATCTAGGCTCTGGATCACTAAGAAAAATGGCCTGTTACTGTCCAATTTAGTAGGAAAGAAATAAATGTAATACAAAGTTGCCATGTGATATACTCCCTAAAAATGATAGTTAAAAAAAAAAAAGGCATGACGAGGTAGTAAAGCAATACTTACAGCCAACATGTTTAGCTGTACAGATTGCCTTCAAAGATAAGTAAAATTTCAACATGTGGAAGAAATTGCATAAGCAATTATGGAGATAGCACAAATAATATACAAATGACTGTCTTTGAAGGGACAAAAATAATTAACATTTGAGTGTTCTTACTATGTCCCCTTCTCACTGTCCCCTAAAGATGAGTCTTGCTTGGGCACTCGATCTCTTGCCTTTTCCTCTAAAAAGAGGTCTAACTCTACAAAAGGAAGTAGAGAAAAGGACAAGAGAGGCATGCAAAGTTAAGAGATGTTATTTGTATTGTTTTTTCAAGAAGAAGCCAGGGAAGGAAACTCATGAAAGCAGCTTCAACACCTGAGGGAAATGGATAGTAAAGAACAAGAATTTTTAAGAAGTATCACTGTGGTCTATATAGTCTCCTTCATGGTATTTGAGAAATGTAAATGAATTGAGTTATTTTGAAATTAGTGTTTGTTACTAGATTTTGTTATTTTGACAATGACAGTCTTTGTACTGGACAGTGGATCATGGCCTTATACATGTCATAACTCAGTGATGCTAAAGTGTAAAGAAGTAGTGAAGGACACGGCACTGGGATGGAAGATACAGATTTGTGGAGAGGCTTTGGTGTATGACGAGAGTTTACATTTTTTTTTCAATAGGTAGCAGTAACGTTTTGAAAGGTGAATGATATAATTAAGCACATGGTATAAGAATATGTTGGCCTCATCTCAGGTTGACTGAAATGAGAAATAGAAGGAAAAACCAGGTACCAAGCTTATTACAGTAATTTGTGAATACTGTATATCTTACTGATATGGGAACAGAAAATGAAACATGAAAGAGATTATGATAAGAGATTCAACATGACTGTTGGATTCCTTTATCCAACAATTCAACAAATATTCATTGAATGCCTATTGTGTGCCAAAAACTGTATCATACAGTGGAAATACAAAGGTAAAAGACATTGTCCCTGTCTATAATGTGTTCATATTAAAGAACTGTGATTTAGGTATAGTAGAATGCTTTGATGCATTCTCCATACCGCCATTAAAGTGACCTTAAACTGTTTAGACCTTTTATAATCTGTTCACATCAGCTCCATACAACCTTATTTTCCATTATCTCCACAATTTTTAACTGCTTCTACTTCCTCATTTCCCCAAAACATATTAATATGCTAATACTTATGTGATTCCTCCTACACAATTTGTCAAAAAATATTCACTTTGAAAGTGACTGTTTCCTACTTACTAATTCTAAGGATCTTTTTACCAGATTTCCTCCACATGACCTGTAGTAGCATTTGATATTATTGGTTACTCCTTCCTTGAAATTCTCTTATCTTTGCCTTCTTGTATTCTAGCCCACTGCATCCTTTTTTGTCCTGCTTAGATCTTGATCAACTCTAGTAACCATTTTAGAAATAGTATACAGATAAGTTCAAAAGAATTTTAAACTACCTATTCTAAGTTGCTAGATAACACATCAAGTTCTCTATTTCTGCTTTATTATGTGTGAACTGCCACACATAAGTACCAAAGGATGAATGCAGGAAGAACAAACAAATTAATGATTATGGGTCCTGCTTATCCTTGTATGTTTGTTGCTAATATTGATGGTGCTATTTAATAAAATGTAAGCCTTATAGGGCAGAGATTTTGTCTTTTTATCTTCGTTGATGTAGTCTCATTCTAGAACAGTGTCTGGCACATTGCAGGAAATCAATATGTATTTGTTTAAAACATGAATGAATGAAGTTACTGCCAAAAGTAAATAAATTATTTCTGAATTTGACAAGTATAGAAAATTTTTAAAATTCTAATTGGGTTACATCTTAAAATGGCTGTTTATACTTAATGCAGGGGTGTTTCTCTCCCACCTGCCGCACCCTCTTCCAAAATTCTTACTAAATAATATCACTTTATAATTTTCACTGAAGCACCTAGGATCAGTTGACAGCTCCCTATATTGACAGCTGTAATAAAGACAAAAGATTTTATTTAACCTTATAGAAGGTTTTCCACTATTCTAGAAGTTTAAATGGAACCTCAGGTAGTTAAATTTCAAACACTCTATTTTGTTTCAGATAACCTGCTATTAATAGAGATATAACCAGGACTGCTGATAAACACAAACATAATATACTTTCCTGGCACTTTGTCTCATTTAGAGAGGTTTTAATCAGTTCAACCAGGAAAACAGAACCTCTGTGAGTATTATGGAATGACAGATTTGTTATAAAAATAAGACCTTATACAATTGTGGGAGAAGCTGGAAGTAAGGATCCAAATGAAAGAGCTGCAGGATCACAGAAAAGTCACTAACTAGTCCTCTTAAAGCCAGGCTTGATCGCCACCAGACTAGGACTATGAAGGAGAGTTTGGTGGAAAGGTTAATGGAAGGCCGTTGACTGCATCTGATGGTGGTGCTGGGTTCAACATTGTTCAGCAGGGCCTGTATGTGAGAAGAAGAACTGGATGTGGAACTAGAGAGAGCACTGGCACCTTTGTGTCTATCTCTGACCATGACAACCTTGAGAGTAATCACAGCTGTTTCAAATCTTAATAGTAAAGCAAACAGTTATTGAGCACTCACAATGTGCCACGCATTCCATTAGGTGCTTTAGATACTGTGCTAAATTAGCTGCCCTTCATTTAAAGAATAACTCTCACTTAGTTTCTTAATTTAAATAGAAATAAATCTCTAAGTAACCTGTAAAGGAGAAAATTCATAGAAATGAATTAGCACTTAAAAAGGAGAAGTATTACTACTATAGTTGGGAAAAAAGACTGTCTAGACCAGGGGTCAGCAAAGTACAGCCCACTGGCCAACTCCTGGCTGCCACCTGTTTTTGTAAGATCCATAAACTAGAATGATTTTTACATTTTTAAATGGTTGAAAAAAAGCAAAAGAACAATATTTTGTGACACATGAAATTACATGTGATTCACTTTCAGTGTCCATAAATAAAGTTCTCTGAGAACACAGCCACACTCATTCTTCTATGTATTGTTTATGGTTGCTATACAGCAGCAGAATAGAGTTGTGCTTGGAACACTGCAAACTACAGTGATGCAGTTATAAACCCACAGCATTTCAAGTGCCACAAGTTTTGTTGTACCATGACATTTTATTTTATTTTTATAACTAGTGCATGTTGATTACATCAAAACAAGAAAAGAAAAATAGACTTCAAATATCGTTTCAGGCTCGGAAAGTTTAGATTATTTTGTTCCAAGTTAAATGGCAAAACATTGTGTTTATTATGCAGTGAAACTATAATTGTACTAGAAAGAATAAAATGTACATTGACATTATCAGATACAGGACTCATCACAATATCCCCAACTCACAGACAAGCAAAAGTCAGAAAAATTAGAAAATTTAAAATGAAATATCTCATCATGACAAAATTTCTTCACAAAAATAAAAAAAAAAAAAAAAATGAAAATAAGGCAGCAGATAAAGTAACTTTCTGGTAGCCAAGCAAGAAAAGCCATTTACTAATAGCAAGTTAATTAAATCATGTTTGATTGCAGTAGTTGAAGAAATGTGTCCTTCAAAAATAAATTTAAGACTGTTGGCTCTTCACCTAGTATAGCTGCTGAAAAGATAAGGACAGGAAGAAGATGACGGCATAGAGAGAAGTAGAAGTTAGTTAGTCCCCCTGGAACAACTAATAAACAACCAGGAACAACTAGTAAATAATCTGGAATAACTGCTGGGGACAAATGTGACTGTCCACACATCATAAACCAACCTGGACTGGGAGGAATGCCCGAGATCACAGCATAAAATCTGTAAGTAAAAACTGCAGACCTGAGCTGGGGGCCCCCTCCCCCCATGGCAGCCCAAAATGCAAAGCCTCACTGTGCTGCTCTCTGAACAAGCTCCAACTGGGGTTTTAATTAACAAATGTTGACTGCTCAATACAAGCTATGAATCCCCAACAAGCAGACCGAGGCTTTTGGTGATGACTGACCTTGGAGAGCCAGAGGACCAGGTGCTATCTCTGGCTGATGGGTGAAATTGAGGATGGCTGCAGAGTGGCCCTGAAGAGGGGCTTTCTGTCCCTTTTACAGCTCAGTTGGAGAAAGCTTCAGCCATTTTCAGTTCCCAGCGCTCTGACCCAGACAAGGCAGAGATGGCAGAGTCAGAGAGACTATTAGAATGCAAATGATGTCTCCACAGGGGGTGTATCTTCCCTAAGAGGAGAGAGGTGTTGCCAAGCTCCAACTACCCACCTTCCATTCAGAACCAGACCCAGGAGCCTGGGGGAAAACAGCCACAAGCCACACCTCCTTATACCAATTGGGAGTGACAGGCTGACAGGTGCCACCGGCTAGGCAAAAAAACACAGTGGCTTCAGGCCTTGTGTATCAATCTTCTAAGACACACACCCTCAGGGAGCACTGATGCTATTGCCTCCTTCTGAAACCTGAGCCCATTCTGGTCTGGGAAAATCTGACTGGGGTATCCAAGGAAACCAGATGCCTAGACAACAGAAAACTACAACCTACACTAAGAAAAACAAAGTTATGGCCCAGTCAAAGGAACAAACTTACACTTCAACTGAGATACAGGAATTTAAACAACTAATACTAAATCAATTAAAAAGTTTAGGGAAGATATGGCAAAAGAGATGAAGCTTATAATGAAAATACTGGGCGTACATAAGGTAGAAATCGAAAGTTCGAAAAAACAACTGGCAGAATCTATGGAAATTAAAGGCACAACACAAGAGATGAAAGACGCAATGGAGACATACAACAGCAGATCTCAAGAGGCAGAAGAAAACACTCAGGAACTGGAGAACAAGACACCTAAAAGTCTATACACAAAAGAACAGATAGAGAAAAGAATGGAAAAATATGAGCAATGTCTCCAGAAATTGAATGACTACATGAAATGCAGGAACATACATGTCATGGGTATCCCAGAAGGAGAAGAGAAGGGAAAAGGGGCAGAAGCAATAATAGAGAAAATAATCAATGAAAATTTCCCATCTCTTATAAAAGACATAAAATTACAGATCCAAGAAGTACAGCATACTCCAAACAGAATAGATCTGAATAGGCCTACTCCAAGACACTTAATAATCAGATTATCAAACCTAAAGATAAAGAGAGAATCCTGAAAGCAGCAAGAGAAAAGAGATCCATCACATACAAAGGAGGCTTGATAAGACTATGTGCAGATTTCTCAGTAAAAACCATGGAGGCAAGAAGGAAGTGGGGTGATATATTTAAGATACTGAAAGAGAAAAATCACCAACCAAGAATCCTATATCTGGCAAAACTGTCCTTCAAATATGAGGGAGAGCTTAAAATATTCTCTGACAAACAGACAATGACTGAGTTTGTGAACAGGATACCTACTCTACAGGAAATACTAAAGGGAGCACTACAGACAGAAACGAAAAGACAGGAGTGAGAGGTTTGGAACACAGTTTTGGGAGTTAATAGCACAACAATGTAAGCACACTGAACAAAGATGACTGTGAGTATGGCTGAAAGAGGAAGGTTAGGAACACGTGGGACACCAGAAGGAAAGAGGAAAGATAAAGACTGGGACTGTACAACTCAGTGAAACCTAGGGTGCTCAATGATTGTGATAAAAGGTAAAAATATGTTTTTACACGAGGTAGAACAAATGGATGTCAACACTGCAGGGTGTTGAAAATGGCGTGGGATTGGGGGAAGAATACAATCAATGCAAACTAGAGACTATAATTAACAGAAACATTGTCTTATGCTTCCTTTAATGTAACAAAGGCAATATACCAAAGCTAAATGCATATGGGACAGAGGACATAGGGGAGGGGTATGGGAGTCTTGGCATTGGTGATGTTGTCTGACGCTATTCTACTTTGGTTTAATGCTATCTTTCCTTTTGTCACTTCCTAGCTGTCATTTTTTTTTATCTCTTTCTCTTTTTTTCTTTTATCTCTCTACCTTCTTTGACTCTTCCTCCTCCTCTGTGGAAGAAATGGAGATGTCCTTATATAGATAGTGGTGATGGTGCTGAATACATAAATGCATAACTATATAGGCAGCCATCGATTTCTTTACTTGGGATGGAATGTATGGTGTGTGAACAAAATTGTTTAAAAAAAAAAATGGGGAGAACCTAAGATGGTGGCTAGGTGAAACAGGGCAAAAAAACACTTCCATGAAAAATACTAGATAAAAATCAGAAGGTGACCCAGAATACCAGTTTCAGCAATGAACCAGCTGGACAAGGTCTGCTAGAAGCACAGGGGCTGTACACTTGTTGAAACTGGGAGTCTGCATTCTGAAATGAATAAGTCGGCTGAAAGACCCACAGCTATGCTGCGGTGTGGGGAAGCCGGGGGTTGGCATTTGGAGATGGACTGGTTCTTTTAAAAGAAAAAAAAGGGGGGAAACCCAGGAGCAGTTGCAGTTGACGGTGGGAACCATGCAGTGAAGCATGGCAGGAGCGGGCTGAGCCGGCCTCTCGGTGTCTGGCATGGAAGATAGCCCACTGCAGATTCCCTCAGGGCCAGGGGAGCAGAGGGGAGAGCCGGAAGGAGAAAGAAACCCCGCTGCTTGCAGCTGGCTCCCTGGTGGCCTGGAGACACTCCTGCCCGGGGCTGTGCCCAAGCCCAGAGCTGCGCCAGTTGTCCCGGAGCTGGGAAGGAGGAACTGTGCAAGGGGGGACGGGTGCTGAGACGCCCCATTCAGCCATCTTTGCATCAGACTGAGAGCGCCCCTGCATGGCCTGGCAGCCCGGGGCGTCCCTTGAGGGACAGCGCGCACTTGTGATGTAGCACAGCCTTTCCTCCGCAGAGGTCCTGGAAGATCACAGCTGAGAAGGGGGGCCCACTCAGAAAACTAAGGGATGCTCTGTCAATGCCGGTGGTTTGTGGGTCAGCGACAGAGAGGGTCTGGGGCAGAACTAAAATGAAGGCTTAGACTCTTGCAATGGCTTTGAATCTCCGGGAACACCTGGGGGGTTTGAATATTAAAGCTGCCTGCCTTCCTAGCCATCCGGACACACGCCCCACATTCAGGGCAGACGACTCCAGCAACAAACCCAAACTAAGTTCACCAACTGAAACCCACAAGAATCATTTCCCCACACACCACCAGGACACAGTTGAGGAGAACTGACTTGAGGGGTATGGGTGACTCGCAGATGCCATCTGTTGGTTAGTTAGAAAAAGTGTACGCCACCAACTTGTATTTCTGAAAAATTAGATTGGTATTTTTTTTTTTACAACTTGAAAGAACCCCATCAAGCAAAGCAAATGCCATGAGGCCAAAAACAACAGAAAATCTTAATGCATATGATAAAACCAGACAATATGGAGAACCCAATCCCAAACACCCAAATCAAAATATCAGAAGAGACACAGTGCTTGGCACAATTAATCAAAGAACTACAATCAAGGAACGAAAACATGGCAAAGGATATAAAGGACATGAAGAAGACCATGGCACAGGATAAAAGGGACATAAAGAAGATCCTAGAAGAGCATAAAGAAGACACTGCAAGAGTAAATAAAAAGAAGATCTTATGGAAATAAAAGAAACTGTTGGTCAAATTAAAAATACTCTGGATACTCATAATACAAGATTAGAGGAGACGGGGGCAAGATGGCAGACTGGTGAGCTGTATGTTTTAGTTACTCCTCCAGGAAAGTAGGTAAAAACCCAGGAACTGCGTGGACTGGACACCACAGAGCAATCTGTCTTTGGGCATACTTCATACAACAATCATGAAAACGTGGAACTGCTGAGATCAGCGAAATCTGTAAGTTTTTGCGGCCAGGGGACCCGCGCCCCTCCCTGCCAGGCTCAGTCCCGGGGGAGGAGGGGCTGTCAGCTCCAGGAAGGAGAAGGGAGAATTGCAGTGGCTGCTCTTATCGGAAACTCATTCTACTGATTCAAACTCCAACCATAGATAGACTGAGACCAGACACCAGAGACTCTGAGAGCAGCCAGCCCAGCAGAGAGGAGACAGGCATAGAAAAAAAACAACACGAAAAACTCCAAAATAAAAGCAGAGGATTTTTGGAGTTCTGGTGAACACAGAAAGGGGAAGGGCGGAGATCAGGCCTTGAGGCGCATATGCAAATCCCGAAGCAAGGCTGATCTCTCTGCCCTGTGCACCTTTCCTTAATGGCCCTGGTTGCTTTGTCTATTAGCATTTCAATAACCCATTAGATCTCTGAGGAGGGCCGTTTTTTTTTTTTTTTGTTTTTTTTTTAAATCCTTTTTGCTTTTTCTAAAACAATTACTCTAAGAAGCTCAATACAGAAAGCTTCAAAGAATTGAAATTTGGGCACGTCAAGTCAAGAGCAGAACTAAGAGAGCTCTGAGACAAAAGGCAATAATCCAGTGGCTGAGAAAATTCACTAAACAACACAACTTCCCAAGAAAAGGGGGGTGTCCGCTCACAGCCACCATCCTGGTGGACAGGAAACACTCCTGCCCATCGCCAGCCCCATAGCCCAGAGCTGCCCCAGACAACCCAGTGTGATGGAAGTGCTTCAAATAACAGGCACACACCACAAAACTGGGCGTGGACATTAGCCTTCCCTGCAACCTCAGCTGAATGTCCCAGAGCTGGGAAGGGGGAGCAGTGTGAATTAACAGAGCCCCATTCAGCCATCATTTGAGCAGACTGGGAGCCTCCCAACACAGCCCAGCAGCCCAGAACTGCCCTGGGGGGACGGCACTCACCTGTGACATAGCACAGCCATCCCTCAACAGAGGACCCGGGGTGCACAGCCTGGAAGAGGGGCCCACTTGCAAGTCTCAGGAGCCATACGCCAATACCAAAGACTTGTGGGTCAGTGGCAGAGACAAACTGTGGCAGGACTGAACTGAAGGATTAGACTATTGCAGTAGCTTTAAAACTCTAGGATCATCAGGGAGATTTGATTGTTAGGGCCAGCCCCCTCCCCGACTGCCCAGAAACACGCCCCACATACAGGGCAGGCAACACCAACTACACACGCAAGCTTGGTACACCAATTGGGCTCCACAAGACTCACTCCCCCACTCACCAAAAAGGCTAAGCAGGGGAGATCTGGCTTGTGGAGAACAGGTGGCTCGTGGACGCCACCTGCTGGTTAGTTAGAGAAAGTGTACTCCACGAAGCTGTAGATCTGATAAATTAGAGATAAGGACTTCAACTGGTCTACAAACCCTAAAAGAACCCTATCAAGTTCAGCAAATGCCACGAGGCCAAAAACAACAGAAAATTATAAAGCATATGAAAAAACCAGACGATATGGATAACCCAAGCCCAAGCACCCAAATCAAAAGACCAGAAGAGACACACCTAGAGCAGCTACTCAAAGAACTAAAGATGAACAATGAGACCACAGTACGGGATATGAAGGAAATCAAGAAGACCCTAGAAGAGCATAAAGAAGACATTGCAAGACTAAATAAAAAAATGGATGATCTTATGGAAATTAAAGAAACTGTTGACCAAATTAAAAAGATTCTGGACACTCATAGTACAAGACTAGAGGAAGTTGAACAACGAATCAGTGACCTGGAAGATGACAGAATGGAGAATGAAAGCATAAAAGAAAGAATGGGGAAAAAAATTGAAAAACTCGAAATGGACCTCAGGGATATGATAGATAATATGAAACGTCCGAATATAAGACTCATTGGTGTCCCAGAAGGGGAAGAAAAGGGTAAAGGTCTAGGAAGAGTATTCAAAGAAATTGTTGGGGAAAACTTCCCAAATCTTCTAAACAACATAAATACACAAATCATAAATGCTCAGCGAACTCCAAATAGAATAAATCCAAAAAAACCCACTCCGAGACATATACTGATCACACTGTCAAACATAGAAGAGAAGGAGCAAGTTCTGAAAGCAGCAAGAGAAAAGCAATTCACCACATACAAAGGAAACAGCATAAGACTAAGTAATGACTACTCAGCAGCCACCATGGAGGCGAGAAGGCAGTGGCACGATATATTTAAAATTCTGAGTGAGAGGAATTTCCAGCCAAGAATACTTTATCCAGCAAAGCTCTCCTTCAAATTTGAGGGAGAGCTTAAATTTTTCACAGACAAAGAAATGCTGAGAGAATTTGCTAACAAGAGACCTGCCCTACTGGAGATACTAAAGGGAGCCCTACAGACAGAGAAACAAAGACAGGACAGAGAGACTTGGAGAAAGGTTCAGTACTAAAGAGATTCGGTATGGGTACAATAAAGGATATTAATAGAGAGAGGGAAAAATATGGCAAACATAATCCAAAGGATAAGATGGCCGATTCAAGAAATGCCTTCACGGTTTTAACGTTGAATGTAAATGGATTAAACTCCCCAATTAAAAGATATAGATTCGCAGAATGGATCAAAAAAAATGAACCATCAATATGTTGCATACAAGAGACTCATCTTAGACACAGGGACACAAAGAAACTGAAAGTGAAAGGATGGAAAAAAATATTTCATGCAAGCTACAGCCAAAAGAAAGCAGGTGTAGCAATATTAATCTCAGATAAAATAGACTTCAAATGCAGGGATGTTTTGAGAGACAAAGAAGGCCACTACATACTAATAAAAGGGGCAATTCAGCAAGAAGAAATAACAATCGTAAATGTCTATGCACCCAATCAAGGTGCCACAAAATACATGAGAGAAACATTGGCAAAACTAAAGGAAGCAATTGATGTTTCCACAATAATTGTGGGAGACTTCAACACATCACTCTCTCCTATAGATAGATCAACCAGACAGAAGACCAATAAGGAAATTGAAAACCTAAACAATCTGATAAATGAATTAGATTTAACAGACATCTACAGGACATTACATCCCAAATCACCAGGATACACATACTTTTCTAGTGCTCACGGAACTTTCTCCAGAATAGATCATATGCTGGGACATAAAACAAGCCTCAATAATTTAAAAAGATTGAAATTATTCAAAGCACATTCTCTGACCACAATGGAATACAATTAGAAGTCAATAACCATCAGAGACTTAGAAAATTCACAAATACCTGGAGGTTAAACAACACACTCCTAAACAATCAGTGGGTTAAAGAAGAAATAGCAAGAGAAATTGCTAAATATATAGAGACGAATGAAAATGAGAACACAACATACCAAAACCTATGGGATGCAGCAAAAGCAGTGCTAAGGGGGAAATTTATAGCACTAAACGCATATATTAAAAAGGAAGAAAGAGCCAAAATCAAAGAACTAATGGATCTACTGAAGAAGCTAGAAAATGAACAGCAAACCAATCCTAAACCAAGTAG
The DNA here is from genome assembly GCF_015220235.1 of Choloepus didactylus. Lineage (NCBI taxonomy): Eukaryota > Metazoa > Chordata > Mammalia > Pilosa > Megalonychidae > Choloepus > Choloepus didactylus. Next base: position 28,730,552 of record NC_051323.1, read on the forward strand.
AAGAAAAGAAATAACAAGGATTAAAGCAGAAATAAATGACATAGAGAACAAAAAAACAATAGAAAGGATAAATATCACCAAAAGTTGGTTCTTTGAGAAGATCAACAAGATTGACAAGCCCCTAGCTAGACTGACAAAATCAAAAAGAGAGAAGACCCATATAAACAAAATAATGAATGAAAAAGGTGACATAACTGCAGATCCTGAAGAAATTAAAAAAATTATAAGAGGATATTATGAACAACTGTATGGCAACAAACTGGATAATGTAGAAGAAATGGACAATTTCCTGGAAACATATGAACAACCTAGACTGACCAGAGAAGAAATAGAAGACCTCAACCAACCCATCACAAGCAAAGAGATCCAATCAGTCATCAAAAATCTTCCCACAAATAAATGCCCAGGGCCAGATGGCTTCACAGGGGAATTCTACCAAACTTTCCAGAAAGAACTGACACCAATCTTACTCAAACTCTTTCAAAACATTGAAAAAAATGGAACACTACCTAACTCATTTTATGAAGCTAACATCAATCTAATACCAAAACCAGGCAAAGATGCTACAAAAAAGGAAAACTACCGGCCAATCTCCCTAATGAATATAGATGCAAAAATCCTCAACAAAATACTTGCAAATCGAATCCAAAGACACATTAAAAAAATCATACACCATGACCAAGTGGGGTTCATTCCAGGCATGCAAGGATGGTTCAACATAAGAAAAACAATCAATGTATTACAACACATTAAAAAACTCGAAAGGGAAAAATCAATTGATCATCTCAATAGATGCTGAAAAAGCATTTGACAAAATCCAACATCCGTTTTTGATAAAAACACTTCAAAAGGTAGGAATTGAAGGAAACTTCCTCAACATGATAAAGAGCATATATGAAAAACCCACAGCCAGCATAGTACTCAATGGTGAGAGACTGAAAGCCTTCCCTCTAAGATCAGGAACAAGACAAGGATGCCCGCTGTCACCACTGTTATTCAACATTGTGCTGGAAGTGCTAGCCAGGGCAATCCGGCAAGACAAAGAAATAAAAGGCATCCAAATTGGAAAAGAAGAAGTAAAACTCTCATTGTTTGCAGATGATATGATCTTATATCTAGAAAACCCTGAGAAATCAACGATACAGCTACTAGAGCTAATAAACAAATTTAGCAAAGTAGCGGGATACAAGATTAATGCACATAAGTCAGTAATGTTTCTATATGCTAGAAATGAACAAACTGAAGAGACACTCAAGAAAAAGATGCCATTTTCAATAGCAACTAAAAAAATCAAGTACCTAGGAATAAACTTAACCAAAGATGTAAAAGACCTATACAAACAAAACTACATAACTCTACTAAAAGAAATAGAAGGGGACCTTAAAAGATGGAAAAATATTCCATGTTCATGGATAGGAAGGCTAAATGTCATTAAGATGTCAATTCTACCCAAACTCATCTACAGATTCAATGCAATCCCAATCAAAATTCCAACAACCTACTTTGCAGACTTGGAAAAGCTAGTTATCAAATTTATTTGGAAAGGGAAGATGCCTCGAATTGCTAAAGACACTCTAAAAAAGAAAAACGAAGTGGGAGGACTTACACTCCCTGACTTTGAAGCTTATTATAAAGCCACAGTTGCCAAAACAGCATGGTACTGGCACAAAGATAGACATATCAATGGAATCGAATTGAGAATTCAGAGATAGACCCTCAGATCTATGGCCGACTGATCTTTGATAAGGCCCCCAAAGTCACCGAACTGAGCCATAATGGTCTTTTCAACAAATGGGGCTGGGAGAGTTGGATATCCATATCCAAAAGAATGAAAGAGGACCCCTACCTCACCCCCTACACAAAAATTAACTCAAAATGGACCAAAGATCTCAATATAAAAGAAAGTACCATAAAACTCCTAGAAGATAATGTAGGAAAACATCTTCAAGACCTTGTATTAGGAGGCCACTTCCTAGACTTTACACCCAAAGCACAAGCAACAAAAGAGAAAATAGATAAATGGGAACTCCTCAAGCTTAGAAGTTTCTGCACCTCAAAGGAATTTCTCAAAAAGGTAAAGAGGCAGCCAACTCAATGGGAAAAAATTTTTGGAAACCATGTATCTGACAAAAGACTGATATCTTGCATATACAAAGAAATCCTACAACTCAATGACAATAGTACAGACAGCCCAATTATAAAATGGGCAAAAGATATGAAAAGACAGTTCTCTGAAGAGGAAATACAAATGGCCAAGAAACACATGAAAAAATGTTCAGCTTCACTAGCTATTAGAGAGATGCAAATTAAGACCACAATGAGATACCATCTAACACCGGTTAGAATGGCTGCCATTAAACAAACAGGAAACTACAAATGCTGGAGGGGATGTGGAGAAATTGGAACTCTTGTTCATTGTTGGTGGGACTGTATAATGGTTCAGCCACTCTGGAAGTCAGTCTGGCAGTTCCTTAGAAAACTAGATATAGAGCTACCATTCGATCCAGCGATTGCACTTCTCGGTATATACCCGGAAGATCAGAAAGCAGTGACACGAACAGATATCTGCACGCCAATGTTCATAGCAGCATTATTCACAATTGCCAAGAGATGGAAACAACCCAAATGTCCTTCAACAGATGAGTGGATAAATAAAATGTGGTATATACACACGATGGAATACTACGCGGCAGTAAGAAGGAACGATCTGGTGAAACATATGACAACATGGATGAACCTTGAAGACATAATGCTGAGTGAAATAAGCCAGGCACAAAAAGAGAAATATTATATGCTACCACTAATGTGAACTTTGAAAAATGTAAAACAAATGGTTTATAATGTAGAATGTAGGGGAACTAGCAGTAGAGAGCAATTAAGGAAGGGGGAACAATAATCCAAGAAGAACAGATAAGCTATTTAACGTTCTGGGGATGCCCAGAAATGACTATGGTCTGTTAATTTCTGATGGATGTAGTAGGAACAAGTTCACTGAAATGTTGCTATATTATGTAACTTTCTTGGGGTAAAGTAGGAACATGTTGGAAGTTAAGCAGTTATCTTAGGTTAGTTGTCTTTTTCTTACTCCCTTGCTATGGTCTCTTTGAAATGTTCTTTTATTGTATGTTTGTTTTCTTTTTAACTTTTTTTTTCATACAGTTGATTTGAAAAAAGAAGGGAAAGTAAAAAAAAAAAAAAAAAAAGAAAAAAGACAAACAAGGAAAAAAAAAAAAAAAAGATGTAGTGCCCCCTTGAGGAGCCTGTGGAGAATGCAGGGGTATTCGCCTACCCCACCTCCATGGTTGCTAACATGACCACAGACATAGGGGACTGGTGGTTTGATGGGTTGAGCCCTCTACCATAAGTTTTACCCTTGGGAAGACGGTTGCTGCAAAGGAGAGGCTAGGCCTCCCTGTATTTGTGCCTAAGAGTCTCCTCCTGAATGCCTCTTTGTTGCTCAGATGTGGCCCTCTCTCTCTGGCTAAGCCAACTTGAAAGGTGAAATCACTGCCCTCCCCCCTACGTGGGATCAGACACCCAGTGAAGTGAATCTCCCTGGCAACGTGGAATATGACTCCCGGGGAGGAATGTAGACCCGGCATCGTGGGATGGAGAACATCTTCTTGACCAAAAGGGGGATGTGAAAGGAAATGAAATAAGCTTCAGTGGCAGAGAGATTCCAAAACGAGCCGAGAGATCACTCTGGTGGGCACTCTTACGCACACTTTAGACAACCTTTTTTAGGTTCTAAAGAATTGGGGTAGCTGGTGGTGGATACCTGAAACTATTAGGCTGCGGCCCGGAGCCCATGAATCTCGAAGACAGTTGTGTGGAAGTGTGGCTTATGAGGGGTGACAGTGGGATTGGGAGTGCCATGGGGACCAAACTCCACTTTGTCTAGTTTATGGATGGATGTGTAGAAAAGTAGGGGAAGCAAACAAACAGACAAAGGTACCTAGTGTTCTTTTTTACTTCAATTGCTCTTTTTCACTCTAATTATTATTCTTGTTATTTTTGTGTGTGTGCTAATGAAGGTGTCAGGGATTGACTTAGGTGATGAATGTACAACTGTGTAATGGTACTGTGGACAATCGAAAGTACAATTTGTTTTGTATGACTGCGTGGTATGTGAATATATCTCAATAAAATGATGATTAAAAAAATAAAAAATAAAAAATAAAAAATTAAGTGAGAGGAAAGGGTACTAACAAATAAGATAGGATTTAACAAAGGTCTATGAATACTGAAACTTTATATAAATATGTATGTATTTTTAGATGCTGGGGTGTTAGAATAGCTGGAAGGAGGTAAACGACATGGTGGACCTGTAACCTATAACATCCTTTGAAATTTGCTCTATAGCTACTCATTAAATTGTGCTTTGAAAGTCTTCACCTTTCTGTATCTACCCCATATTTCATCATAAGGAAAGAACTGAAACTGTGGAACTGTGACCCATAACAACTTTTGAAATTACTATATAACTGCTTGTTGAGCTGTACGTTGAAAGTTAACACCTTTCTGTATCTATATTTTACAATAATGGAAACAGCTGAAGTTGTGGAACTGTGACCCATGACATTTGTTTGAAACTTGCTCTCTAACTACTTGTTAAATTGTACCTTGAAAGTTACCACTGTTATGGATATATAGTAAAGTTGACAATAAAAATGCATTAAAAAAAAAAAAAAAAAAAAAGATTAGAGGAAAGTGAACAATGTCTCAGTGTCCTAGAAGTCCACAGAACAGAAAATGAAAGAACAAAAGAAAGAATGGAGAAAAAAATAAGAAAAAACCAAAATGGATCTCAGGGATACGACAGATAAAATAAAACCTCCAAACTTAAGACTCATTGGTGTCCCAGAAGGGGAAGAGAAGGGTAAAGGTCTAGAAAGAGTATTCAAAGAAATTGTTAGGGAAAACTTCCCAAACCTTCTACACAAAATAAACACACAAAGCATAAATGCCCAGTGAACTCCAAATAGAACAAATCCAAATAAAGCCACTCCAAGACATATTCTGATCAGACTGTCAAATACTGAAGAGAAGGAGCAAGTTCTGAAAGCAGCAAGAGAAAAGCAATTCACCACATACAAAGGAAACAACATAAGACTAAGTAGTGACTACTCAGCGGCCACCGTGGAGGCGAGAAGGCAGTGGCATGACATATTTAAAATTCTGAGAGAGAAAAATTTCCAACCAAGAATACTTTATCCAGCAAAACTGTCCTTCAAATTTGAGGGAGAGCTGAAATTTTTCACAGACAAACAAATGCTGAGAGACTTTGCTAATAAAAGACCTGCCTTACTTCAGATACTAAAGGGAGCCCTACCAACAGAGAAACAAAGAAAGGAGAAAGAGATACAGAGAATTTTAACAGACATATATAGAACCTTACATCCCAAATCACCAGGACACTCATTTTTCTCTAGTGATCACAGATCTTTCTCCAGAATGGACCATATGCTGGGACATAAAACAAGCCTCAAGAAATTAAAAAAAAAAAAATGAATATATTCAAAGCACGTTCTCTGACCACAGTGGAATACAAATAGAAGTCAATAATTTTTGAATTGTAACTCCACTATTTACTTCCTACATGATATAAAATTCACAAACTCTAATGACAAATCAGTGGTTTTGAACTCAATGTAAAATATGTAATTTTTGACAAGAACTATATAAAGGTGGGGGAATGGAGGAGTATAGGAACATAGTTTATGTGTCCTATTGAAGTTAAATTGGTATCAAAGAAAAACAAGATTGTTATGGATTTAAGAGGTTAATTTTAAGCCCCACAGTAAACACAAAGAAATTATCAGAGAATATGACCATAGAGATGAAAAGTAGAGTATGGGTTAAGAGAAATGGGGGGAAAGGGCAATGGGGAGTTAAGAAATGAGTGTAGGATTGCTGTTTGAGGTGAAGGGAAATTTCTAGTAATGGATGGTGGGAAAGAGATAGCATTACAACATTCTAAATGTGATTAATCCCACTAATGGAATGTTAGGGAGGGGGTGGAATGGGAAGATTTAGGCTGTATACATGTTTCCACAATTGAGGAAAAAAAAAAAAAAAGTCTAAATAGATGACAATTGAATGCCAAGGATGACCGTGGATGGGATCTGAAGATGGAGGACAGGAGGCTCAAAGGGACACAGTTGAGACATAAGGGGAAAAAAAAAAAAAGGAAATACAGAATATAAGCTTTGTATCAATGTTGAATCTCTTGTACTTCTTAGCTGCATTTAATGGGATTGCAAAAAACAATATTCCTGTTTATGGGAATTGTATATGTGAATTATAGTGTTTGTTCAAGGATGTGTGCAGCTAGTTCTCATATATTCAGAAGACAGAGCAATAGATGATGGATGATAGATAGGGAGGGAAACAAATAGTGGTGTGACAGCATGTTAAAGTTGGTGGATTGGGGTATCGGGAGGGGAGTCAGGGTATGCTGGAGTTCTGTGTATGGGGTTTGTATTGTTTTTGCAATTGTTCCTATAACTTTGAGTTTATTTCAAAATAAAATAAAATAAATGGGTTGATGAAGAAACCTGAGGGCACTATATTGAGTGAAATAAGACAGACAAGGACAAATATTGCAGGGTCTCACTGATATGAACTAGTTACAATATGTAAACTCATAGACATGAAATATAAGTTACAAGGATATAGAATGGGGCTAAAGAGTGGGGAGTGGTTGCTTATTATGAGCAGAATGTTCAACTAGGGTGAACTTAAATGTTTAGAAATGAACAGAGGCGACAGTAGTTGTGAGAATGACTAACAGTGCTGAAAGGTGTGTGACGGTGGTGGAAAGAGTAAGCTCAGAGTCATGTATGTCACCAGAAGGAAAGCTGGAGGTTAAAAGATGGGAATGTATAAAATGTGAATCTTGTGGTGGACAATGTCCATGATTAACTGTACAAATACTAGAAATATCTCATGAACTAGAGCAAATGTATGACACTATAACTAGAAGTTAATAATAGAGGGGCATACAGGTTAAAAATATACCTATTGCAAACTATATACTACAGTTAGTAGTATTTTAACATTCTTTCATCAACAGTAACAAATGTACTATACCAATACTATGAATGAATCAGGGAGGGGTAGTGGTTAGGGGTATGGGAGGATTTGAGTTTCCTTTTTTTTTTTTTTTTTTTGTCTTTCTTTCTTTTCTGGAGTAATGAAAATGTTCTAAAAATTGGGAAAACATTAATTGTGATGGATGCACAGCTGTATGATGACACTGTGGGCAATAGATTGTACACTTTGGATCTTTAGATAATTGTATCGTATGTGAACAACCTCAATAAAAATATAAATATATATATATATATATATAAAGTTAAGGACATTGGGAGCAACGTCAATAGTTGATTTAAAAACAAGACAAATGATTTTGAGAGGTTTTTCTTGGCTTTTGAACAATCGACGTGTCACGGATACTGCCCTTATTTTGAGAAGTCAGTGCCAAGTTTGAAGTGACTGAGAATTAGCTTCTATAAGCAGTCTATGTGGAACAAGTGAGGGCAAAAATATTTTCAAAGAAGCTAAGTAAACACTAATTCAGTATGACCTACAGTGAAATCTGCTGAGATGAGTTACAACTGATGGTGATAAAAATGTATGTAGAGGAGAAAATGGCTTCATTGGAGAAATTCACAAAGTTTATGAAAATATAAGGTGTTTAAAGCCTGTTCATTGTATTTATTGTTCATCAACAGGTACTTTGCAGAAACTATTTAAATCTATCATGCATTATTGAACCAGTAGTGTCAATGAAGAATTCCATTTGGATTTAACCATCATCAGTTCCATGAATTTTTGTCAGAAATAGAAGCTGAATATCCTGACTTGACCCTTACCACACTGAAGTTTAATGCCTTAGCAGTGGTAAACTTATATTGTGACTTTTTTTTTTAGCTCAGAGCTGAGAAAGAAATTTTTTGGAATGAGAACCACCATCAACCACTATTATCAAACTCAATGGCTTTGGAAATTAGTTTTTGCTGCATAGTTGACAATGTTTCTTAACGAATTCAACCTAAATTACAAGGCAAAACAGCACTTACAGTGAAATATACTGAAGTAAGGCCATTTCAGTGTTAATTAATGCTGTGTGAATCACAAGTAATGTCAAGTTGTGCCATCAAGAGTTAAAACAAGAAATGATATTCAACATTACCACACAAATTTGCAGTGGATTATGTTTTCAGAACTCAGCAAGAATAACCAACTATCTCAATTTTAGCACTGAAAGTCCCACATGCTGGGAAACTCCTTAGTCCCAAAAAACAGAAACAATTGATCTTGCCAATTCCAGCTATGTTTTTTGGACATGGATGCAAATAAAAAGGAAAATTCTGTACTTAAAAATCCATTCAGCTGTGCAATTGAGGAGCGTTCACCAAATCTTAAATTGGAAGTGGTTAATTTGCAATGTAATGACATACTAAAAGGCAAATATAAAGAGAAGAATCTAATAGAAGTCTACAAAATAATATGCTAGTCATAGATTGATATCAGTATTTGGAAGCACTTATTTGTGTAAAAGGGCATTTTCAAGATGAAATACCTAAAATCCCACTAGAGATCGGCATTAACAGATAAATGTTTGCAGTCGATTTTGATGAGAACACTAACTTTGAACCCCAATTAAATGAAATGCTAACCCTCTATAAAAGAATTCCATTCCTCTCATTAGTAGACATATATTACAAAAAATTTTACTCAATTATATTTTGAAATTTGCCAATAAAAATTTGTGGAAATTTGTTTTCTCTCTTGTTATATAAGTACTTACATAATATATTCAATTTTGTCTCTTGACTCACAAAGCCTATATGCACTAGCTGGCCCTTTTCACAGCATGGGCCCCTGTCTAGACTACGACAGAGTTATGGGGTGGAGACTGTCATAGTTGACAAGAAACTGAATGAGGCAGTAAGATTGGCTTTTATTAAAAACAATAAACAGGACTAGTATATATTTAGTATATATTTAAAAGACTATAATATACCAGAATCCAAAGCAATCACTTCATTACGCCAATCTAATAGAGTATTATATCTATCTGTTCTCATAGATCTTAACACTTCTACTACAGAGATTAGTTTTCCTATATATGAAAATTGATATGGATTCAAGTAAAACTGACAGTGAATATGGTGAAACTTAGTGTCCATTTTAAAAAGTTAAAGGAAGTTGTTTAGCTAAAGAATGTCAAGACTATAGGGATAATAATATGATTTAAAACTACACAAAGTACTCTGTGGTGTTTTTATGGTCTATGGAAGACCAATAAAAAACACACTTAAATTAAAGCAGGTAGTTTAAAAAAGATTTTATTGACCATTGGGGAGACAAAACATTGAACATGGTTTCCAAGAGAAATTGTGGATTTTATATTCCTAGAAATCTTCAAGAAGAGAATAATCATCTTACTCTAGGATTTAACTTTCTTATTCTAGGATTTAACTACAAGGGCCAATACATTTTTTTTAAAAATTCAGATGTCCTATGAAAACATCACTACCCAGATTTCACAGCATGTTAGAAACATTATGAAATTTCTGAACTACATAGCTAAATAAAACATCTCAAACTCTATAAAAATGCCCAAAATAGCAAGTAATTTAGTTAATGATAGACAAGTAACATGTATTTTTACAGACATGTAATCATCACCAAGACCTTACCTGGTGCTAGGACTACAAGGAGGAATAATATGCTGCCCTTAGGCGTCAGAGAACTTATCTACTTGGGAAGGCAAATAGGTACTGAGATAGCAAAAGCCTAGTGCCAGATGTGTGATATACACTTGCTGAAAAAGAAAAGAAACATAATTGGCACTTCAAAATACCATCAATTATACACAATTACCTATTTTAAGGATAAGAATACATAAATTCCTACCTAATATCCATCAATAATAAGAAATTCAGTTGTGGCAATGATGGCAACTTTTTTCTTTCAGTCTAAACACATAAAAATTAAATGATGATGCCACTTTTAAAAGCATCATGTTGATGTACTACGCCAGGGACATTAGGCATATCATTCCTTATGAGAGCAGATACCTGTTAATCAATTACAGCTTTTTTCCTATTGAGCCAAAAAAGGGTCTCATAAAACTCCTCAACACAGTTTCCTAGGTACTACTATTAGCACTTAGATGAAACTTACTTGCTACACAGGCTCTAAGGTATTACTTTAGGAACAGAAGGAAAAATACAGGTATAGTCTAATCATTTGGTTTCAGTGCAGACATTAGCCATAGCATGTACGGATGAAAATAATTGGTACTTCCATACAATTTTGAGATGCGGTTACTGCTTTCTCTAGAGTTTTCGACATTTGAATGTCTTTAAGTTATGATTGTTTTAAGTAGTTCTCATTTGAGTGAGGAAATTTAAAAGTTTTGCTAATAATTTTTATTAAGGTCCTATAATAGATTTTAGAATAACTAATGTTGTGATCTTTTATTTCAGAAGAGGAACTAAAAGAAGACTGCATAGAAAAGGTAACATACATTATCTACTGTTTATCATTAGATATTAAAACTCCAAGAGGAAAGCACACTGTATTGATTATTTTGAAGTCAGGAAATGCTGCCTGTTGGTATACATTAACTGGACACATCTTTCTAGAAAACCATTCTGTTTTTTAGTATTTCAATGTTATGATTATTAAAATATTTAGAAAATCACAATTATACATAATAAAATATATACAGATGAAAGGATATGATATCTAGAATTCACTACAAAATAATCCTGTGGGAGGAAAGTAGAAGGGGCATAAATGGATTAAAGAATCATAATGAGTTGATAATTGATGAAGCTGAGTGATGTATAATATAGCAGCTTAGATACACCATTCTCTCTACTTTTGTATATGTTAGAAATTTTCTGAAAAATAAAAAATTTATAATAATGAAAAAGTAAACCAAAACATTTTTATTGTCTTTATGTACAATTTTTATAAGCAATATATATAAAAATACCATATCTGAAGGTCCTGAACCTCTCTCCATATTCTGTCTCTGACATCACATCTTTCTTTTTGAGAGAAGTGATGTCAAAGAAATTCCCAAAATTGTAATAGTAGCCCGCAGTGGATTATCATTATGAGATGATTCAGGTGACTCTTCAGTTTGACTGATGGTGCCATAATTACCAGCATTATAACTTTGGACAAATCATTTCATCTCTCTAAGCCTCAGCTTTTTCCTCTGTCAAATAGAGACAATAACCATATACCCCACAGGCAAAATCACTCCTAGCCGAGAACTACTGCCCTAGAGAAACTCTTACACAACACTGCCTCTGTGAAAGTCAAAAACATAGAAATTTGTAAATCCACAAAAAGAGAAAATAAAAACCAACCTATAATCCCACCATCTAGAGATAATCATTAACATTACCAAGGCCTTTGAAGTCCCTGGGTGTCCCACCCCAATTGCATTCCTCTCACTCCATCTATACTTAAAGCCCTAAATTAATCATTCCCTCTTGGTCCTTATGGTTCCTATTTGTGGCTTTTCCCCTAAATAGTATAACATTTAGTTTTACCTGTTTTGAACTTTATATAAATGTAAACATAGTGTATTATTATTTGCTTTTTTAAATAAATATTACATTTTTAAAACTCATCTGTGCTAATGTAATAGGTATACACTGATTCATTTTCAATGTTGAATAGTATTCCACCAGATAAATACCATAGTACTCTCACTTACTCTACTGTTGATGGACATTTAGGTTATTTCTGAATGTTTCTATTACAAATGATGCTGATGGACAGTCTACGTATCCCTAGGGTGTATACTTAGGAGTGGAATTTCTGGTCACAGGTGATATACATCTTTAATTTTAAGAAAGAAATTCAATTTTTTCCCAACACTGTCTTACCAGTTTCCATTGCTCAACAATCTTGCTAATACTTCTTATTGTCAGATTTCTAAGTTATTGCCATTCCTAGTAGCTATGAAATGGTCTTTTTAATTTACATTCATGTGTTGAACAATGTTTTTGTTCATTTGTGTTTCTTCTTCCTTGAAATGCTTATTCCTATCTTTCACCCATTTTTCTATTAAGTTCTCTTTTTCTCACTGATTTCTAGGAGTTCTTTATATATTCTGACTATTAATCCTTTGCTGATGTTACAAATAACTTCTCCTAGTTTGTTGCTTTTCTCTTCCCTAGCTTTATGGTTGAAAAGAGAAATTCAACTACATTAAAGATAAGAATGTAGCACTCTTTTCCTTTATGACATGCTTTTTATGTCTTAGGAAATCCTTCCTCAAACAACAAGAGATGGAATCAGTAATCAGAAACCTCCCAACAAAATAAAAGCCCAAGACCAGATGGTTTCACTGACAAAATTTTACCAAACTTTCCAAGAATTAACACCAATCCTGCTCAAACTTCCAAAAAATTTAAGAGAAGAGAACACTTCCCAACTCATTCCTTGAGGCCAACAGCACTGTATTACCAAGGCCAGATAAAAATATCCCAAGAGAAAATTATAGGCCAATATCCCTCCTGATTATAGATGCCACAAGCCTCAACAAAATACTAACAAACCAAATGCAAAAGCACATTAAAAGAATTATACACCATCATGACCAAGTGAGATTTTCTCAGGAATGCAAGAGTGGTTTGACATAAGAAAATCAATTAATGTAATAACACATTAGTAGAATGAAGGGTAAAAAAACAACAACACATGATCATCTCAACTGATGCAGAAATGGCATTTGACAAAATCCAACAACAATTCATGATATAAACACTCAGAAAACTAGGATTAGAAAGGAACTTTCTCAACATGATTAAGGGCATATATGAAAACCATAACTAACATCCTACTGAATGGGGATAGAATGAAAGCTTTTCTTCTAAGATCAGGAACAAGACAAGAATGCCCACTGTCACCACTGTTATTCAACATTGTTCCAGTTTGCTAATGCTGTCATTATGCAGAAACACCAGAAATTGATTGGCTTCTATAAAGGGGATTTATTGGGTTACAAATTTACACTTCTAAGGCCACAAAATGTCCAAACTAAGGAATAAACAAGAGGATACTTTCACTGAAGGGAGGCCAAATGGTATTCAAAACACTTTTGTCAGCTGGGAAGGCACGTAGATGGTGTCTGCTGATCCTTTAGCTCCCAGGTTGTGTCTGAAAATGGCATTCTCCAAAATGTCTCTAGGTCTCTCTTAGCTAAAAATCTCTAAACGTCCTTCTGTCCAAGTGTCTTGAAGCATCTGGATCTGTGTCAGCTCTTAGCTTCTCTCTTAAATACTCCAGTGAACTAATCAAGACCCACCCTGGATGGGTGGGCCACACCTCCATGGAAATAATTTAATCAAAAATATCACACACAGTTGGGTGAGTCACATCTCCATGGAAACCAAATCAATCAAAATGTTACACCCTAATCAAGACTAATAGTCTGGCCCCACAATATTGCATGAAATAACATGGCTTTTGGGGGGACATAATATATCCAAATGACAAACATTATACTGGATGTTCTGGCCAGAGCATTTAGGCATGAAAGAGAAATAAAAGGTATCCAATTGGAAAGGAAGAAGTAAAACTTCCCCTTTTGCAGATAACATGATCCTATATATAGAAAATCCTGTAAAATCCACAAGAAAGCTATTATAACTAATAAACAAATTCAGCAAAGTGGCAGGGTACAATATCAATACATGAAAATCAGTAATGTTTCTGTGCACTAGTAATGAACAATCTGAAGAGGAAATCAATAAGAAAATTGCATTTATAAAACCAACCAAAAGAATGAAGTATCTAGGAATAAATTTGATGAGGGATGTAAAGGACTTATACATGGAAAACCCCAAACACTGCTGAAAGAAATTAAAGAAGACCTAACTAAAATGGGAGGACATTCCATGTTCATGGATTAGAAGGCAAAATATTGTTGTCTGTTCTACCTGTGCTGGTTTGAATCTATTATGTCCCCCACAAAAGCCATGCTCTTTAATGCAATCTTGTGGGGGCAGTCTTATCAGTCTTTTGATTAGGGCGGGACATTTAATTAGGCTGTTTCCATGGAGATGTGATCCACCCAACTGTAGGTGAAACTTTTTGATTAGATCATTTCTACCATTCAGGGTGGGTATTGATTAGTTCACTGGAGTCCTTTAAGAGAGCTCATGGACAGAAGGAGCTCAGAGAAGCTGAGAGAGACATTTTGGAGAAAAGCTGAGATATGTAATCCAGAGTTTGCCCCCAGGAGAAGCTAAGAGCCAACCAGACCCAGACACTTGGAGACGCTGGGACATGCAGACAGAAGGATGTTTGGAGATGCTAAGAGATGAAGTCCAGAGTTTGCCCTGGAGAAAGTAAGAGAGGAATCCCAGATGCTTAGACAGAAACACCCCAGGTGAGAGCAGAGAGCTGAGAGAAGCTAAGAGAGACAGAAGCCCAGAGACATTCTGGAGAAATCCATTTGGAAAGTTCTCAGCTGACAGAGGTGTTCCAGACATCATCAGCCTTTCCTCAGTGAAGGTATTCTCTTGTTGATGCCTTGGTTTGGAAACTTTAATGGCCTTGAAACTGTAAATTTATAACCTAATAAATTCCCTTTATAAAAGTCAATCCATTTCTGGTGTTTTGTGTAATGGCAGCTTTAGCAAACCTCAACACTACCCAAAGCAATTTTCAGATTCAACATAATCCCAATCAAAATGTCAGCAGCCTTGCCTGATCAAGATGATAGAGTGAGATGCCTCCGGGCTCCGTCCACCCACAGGTGCTTTGAACAACCAGCAAGAATTGGCAGAAACATCTTGCTCCAAGCTCCAATAAGCAGATAAAGGACTGCAGTAACAGGGTAAGTGCTGAATCAAGAAAAAGCTACAAATCAAGAAAAAGGCCACTTAAAAGTGGTAGGATCTTGTGGTGCAGGTCCCTATTCCCAGTTCCAGAGGAAGCAGAGTAACTCTCATGCACATAATAGGAGGGTGTTTGTCTGGCCCAATTTACCTGGTGGTGGCCTGAGGGACTTGCTGTCCCAGAACCTGCCCTGCATGTAAAAGACAGCTCCAGCTCACCAAGCTCTCCTACAGAATACTGTGCAAGAATAGTCAAGTGGCTGCCTGGGGTAAGGGATTGCTGGCTGTAGGACATACAGTGCAGTACCCAGGACCATGAGGAAAATGTTTCCTAGGGAAGAGGGGACATTTGTATCAATGTATATAGGGCAATTCCTAGGGCCACATGAACATGCCCAAGATGAGATACTTGTGCAGAAAGATCAGGAGGGCCCCTATGCTTTACCTCAAGTTATTCTCTAAACTCACTGTGTACATACACTCTGAAGGACAGCAGTTACACAGATCAATCTGCAAAGACTGAAAGCAGGTTTTTTTTATTGTTCTTTTTTTGTCTTTGTTAGCTCCTGGCATTCAAGGAAAGCTCTGTCACAACACTAGCTAGATACAAATTTAGGGAACAGATGCCTCAGAGACTAAATTCCAGTGATAACAATTAAAATATCAAAATGTCCAGATTTCAACAAAAGATTACAAAACATAGTAAGAAACAGAAAGCGATAGCAGAGACAAAGGAGAAAATTAAAGCATTAGAAGCCTTCAGTAAGGAGGACCAGACCTAGGACATACCAAGCAGAGGCTTTTAAAAAAAATGGGCCTAATATGCTCAAAGGGCTAAAGGACAAATAAATAAAGGAAATCAGGAAAATGATAGGTGAACACCAAAAGAACTATCAATAGAGAACTGAAAATTATTAAAAGGAACCAAACAGGCCTGAAGATCACAGTAACAGACATTAAAAATTCCCTAGAAGGTTCAACAGCAGACTGGAGCAAGCAGAAAAAAGAATCAGTGAATTTGAAAGTAAGACAATTGAACTGATCCAGTCTGAGGAACAGAAAAAAGGAAGAATGAAGAAAAGTGGACAGAGTATGAGGAACCTGTGGGCACCAAAGAAGAGAGAAAGGAACAGAATATTCAAAGAAATAATAGCTGAAAAGTTTCCAAATTTAACAAAAAACATGAATATACACAAGAAATGAAAGGACAATAGACAATAGAAACTGCACGAAGAAATAAAGATCTCTGGAAAGGGTAATAATATGGGTAGGGTAAATACAAATCCCAATGCTATTATATTTTTTATTTGGAACTCTACTTTTTACTTTCTACAGGATCTAAAAGGCAAATGCATATAATGTAACACTAAATCAGTGATTTGGGCTCATAATGTATACATATCAGAGAATATGCAAGCTCCTGGAGACAGAAATTAGAGTACAGGTTGCCAGGCATGGGGCACAGGGAAATGGGGAGTTGATGCAAAATCTGTGTAGGGTTTCTGTTTGGGGTAAAGGGAAATTGTAGTCATGGATGGAGGTGAGGGTACTGCAACATTGTGAATGTGATTAATCTCACTGAATTATGGAAGTGGTTGCCATTGGAAAGTTTATGTTGTATATGAGTTCCTACAATTTATAAAAAAGGAGCAACTAATGAGATAATAACTAATAAGGGCAATGATCTTGGATAGGATCTAACAAGGAAGGACAGAAGGCTCAAAATGATATTAGGACATGAAAAACTGGAATATAGACTATAAGTTTTGTATCAGTGTTAAATTTCTTGAACTTGGTAACTGCACTTAAGGTGAATACATAAGTAAATATCCTTGTTAGTAGCAAATATTATTGCAGTATTAAGTGTGCAAGGAATATGATATATACAACCTATCCTTTAGTGTTCAGAAAATGGATAGATTGCCAGACAGATGGAGAGATGGATTGAAAGACTGATGGATAGAATAAAATGGCAAATGTGGCAAAACATTAGAATTGGTAGATCTGGGTATCTGGAGGGATAGGCATATGTTGGAGTTCTCTGTATAGGCTTTGTGTTATTTTTTTAACTGTCCTATAAGTTTGAAAGTATTTCAAAATAAAAAGTTTAAAATTTAAGTGACACTGATACATAAGTAGAAATTATACTCCACATGCACAATGCTTTTTAATCTAACACTATGTAATAAATGTTACATATTTCCAATATCATTAAATATTATTCAGAAACATGGTTTTTAATGGTTACATATTTCATTGTGTGACTATCCTGTAATTTAACCGTAATTTAACCTTTATGTTGATTCCTATTTTTCTATCATAAATAAAACTGTGGTTGAACATCTTCTAAAAACTTCCAACAGCCTTCTTCATAGAAATGGAAAAGCTAATCATAAAATTCATATGGAAGGAGCAAGGACCCCCAAAAGCCAAAATCATCTTGAAAAAGAACAAATTTAGAGGACTCACACTTCCTGATTTTAAAACTTATTACAAAACAACAATAATCAAAACAGTGTGTTACTAGCACAAGGACAGACTTATGGACCAATGGGATAGAGTTGAGAGTTCAGAAGTAAACCCTCACACCTATGACAAGGGTGATTTTTGACAAGAGTGCCAAATCCACTCATTGGGGAATGAATAGTCTCTTCAATAAATGGTGTTGGGAGAACTGGATATCCATATGCAAAAGAATGAAGGTGGACCCCTACCTTATACCATATATAAAAATTAACAAAATGAATCAAAGACCTAAATATAAGAACAAAAAATATAAAACTCTCAGAAGAAAACAAAGGGAAACATCTTCAGGACCTTGTGTTAGGGAATGGTTTCTTAGACTTTACATGAAAAGCACAAGCAACAAATGGAAAAAAAAAAACAGATAAACGAGAGTTCATCAAAATGAAAAATGCCTGTGTATCAAAGGACTTTATCAAGAAAATAAAAAGACAACCTACAGAATGGAAGAAAATATTTGGAAATCATATATCTGATAGGGGTTAATATCTAAAATATATAAAGAATCCCTACAACTCAAGAACAAAAAAACAAACTACCCAATTTCAAAATGGGAGAAAGACGTGAATAGACATTTCTTCAAAAAAGATAAACACATGAAAAGATGCTCTAAGTCACTAGCCATCAGGGAAATACAAATCAAATGAACGAGATACCACTTCACACTCATTAGAATGGCTACTATTACAAACAAAAGGAAATAAGTGTTGGAGAGGATGTGGAGAAATAAGAACCCTTGTCCATTGTTGATGGGATTGTAAAATGGTGCAGCCACTGTGGAAAACAGTTTAGCTGTTCCTCAGAAAGTCAAATATAGAATTACCATATGACCTGAAATCCACTTCAAAGTACATACCCAAAAGAATTGAAAACTGGGACTCAAACAGATATTTGCACACCAGTGTTCACAGAGGCATTATTCATAGCTGCCAAAAAGTGGAAACAATCCAAGTGTCCATAAATAAATGAATGGATAAACAAAATATGGACTAAACATACAATGGAATCTTATTGCCATAAAAAGGAATGAAGTTCTAATGTATGCTATAATACAGATGAACCTTGAAATCATCATGTTGAGTGAAGTAAGCCAGAAACAAAGGACAAATATTGTATGATCTCACATATATGAATTAAGCAAAATTTTCACATTCACGTCAGAAACTAGAACACCGGTTTCTGGGAACGGGGGGATGGGTGGGGAGTTTATGCCTAAATTGTAGGGAGTTTCTGTTTTAGATAATGGGAAAGTATTGCCAATGGATGATGATGATGATGATGGAGGCTCAGCTTTATGAATGTAGTCAACACCACTGAAATATATATGTGAAAATGGATAAAATGAGAAATTTTAGATTGTATATAAGTTACCAGAAAGAAAAAAAAACACATAGGACTGTATAACACACTAAGTAAACCCTACTGAAAACTATGAGCTAAAGTTAATAGTATTAGTACAATAATATTTCATCAATTGTAAGAAAGGTACACACTAACGCAAAATGTTTATAGTGAAAACTGTGGAAGACAGGGTATATGGGAACTATGCACTTTTTTCATAATTTTCCTGTAAACCTAAAACTTCTCTGATACCAAAAAAAAAAAAAGAAATTCTTCCCTATTTCCAAGTCATATAGAAATTCTGTGATTACAATTTTTGCCTTTCACATTTATGTACTTATCCATTTTAATTCATTTTGTGTGTCTGTCAACTACATGTAAGCCCAGAATTAAAATGAAGTTATTATTCGCATATATGGAAATATGCTATTATTCAAAGTTAGAGCTTAACTCGATCTTAGATTTTTTTTAAAGTCTTTAAATGGCCAAACAGACGAGCATGACAAGACTAAAAATTTATTGAAATGTATGATATAATGAATCAGGCTCCATAGATGAATATTATTTAGAAAGATTGGCTATAATGAACTGGTCAGATTTGTTTTCCTCTTAAGAAACAACAACACAGAATAAATTCTCAACATGTATATCAGCAGCCAACTCAGCTCTGGTCTACTTTAGTCTAAATCCCAAGTATACAAGGATATCTAGGTTTTCTTATTTCTGTGGAATTCTAAGATTCAAATGTCAAATGCTCATGCCCTGAATATAACAAATGGCATTTGTTTTTAAAAATATAAGCCATTTTTGTTCCATATATTTTAATTGGATATTTTGTGTTCTTTCTCTAAGCAGTTTCTTATCTTCCCATTTTAGTCAACATCTTTGGAGTAAGTAGGCAATACAGAAAGCTGCTTAAGTGTGTTTAAGATACTGGTGCCTGTGGTTCTCAGGCCTGATACTCAGCATAAATCACAATTCAGTAACAGGAAACAGCTCATACTAAAAATGGGAAAGGAAGGAGTTCATATTTAAATTTCACCAGAAGTCTCAAAAATGTGTTTTTACACTTGATTCAAACTGGGGTCCAAACATGGTCCACCATTGCATTTGTTATGTTCCTTAAGTTTCTTTTATTCTAGAACAGAACCCCATTTTTTTATGCAGTTCATTAATTAGAGAAATCAGGTTATTTATCCTATATAAAGTCCCACATTCTGGATTTAATTGATTGATCCTTTAACTTGTTAGTCTGTTCCCCCATCACTCCCTAGATACTAGTATTTAGATCCATAGTCTTGGTTAAATTAAAGTTCAACTTTTAGACACTTTTTTACATATCATGAGGTACGTAATATCTGATTGTCCCAACTTATGATGCTATGATTGACCAGTGCATTCAAGAGTTGTCTGATTCCTCTATTTAAAACTTCCCTACCAACCTTTCACTCACTGGTTTTAAAATCCACGAACCAGAACAGGGAAGAAGATGGCGGCATAGAGAGGAGTGGAAACTAGTTTGTCCCCCTGGAATAAACAACCAGGAACAACAAGTAAATAATCTGGAATAACTGCAGGGGGACAACCGTGACTATCCACTCATCATATACCAACCTGAATTAGGAGGAATGCCCAAGATCACAGCATAAAACCTGTAAGTAAAAATTGCAGATCCAAGCCAGGAGCCCCCTCCCCCCACAGCCCAAACTGCAAAGCCTCATGGTGCTAGAGAGCAGCACTCTCCCAGCAAGCAAATACAGCTCAGCTGAGCTCCAACTGTGGTTTTAATTAACAAACATGGACTGCTCAATACAAGATACAAATCCCCAAGTAGACAGAGGCTTTTGGTGACGACTGACCTTGGAGAGCCAGAGGGTGGCCACGGACTGGCCCTGAAGGGGGTTTTCTGTCCCTTTTTCAGCTCGGTGGAGAAAGCCTCAGCCATTTTCAGTTCCCAGCACTCTGACCCAGACAAGGGTGGAGATAACACAGGCAGAGTCTATTCAAATGCTAATGACCTCTCCATAGCGGGTATATCTTCCCTAAGAGGAAAGGGGTGGGGCCCAGCTCTACTAACTGCCTTCCATTCAGAACTGGACCCCAGAGCCTGGGGGAAAACAGTCATGGGCCACACTTCCTTATACCAGTCTGGAGTGACAGGCTGACAGGCACCACCTGCTGGGAAGAAAAGCACAGTAACTTGAGGCCTCACAGGGTGCAACAATCTTCTAAGACACACCCTCAGGGAGACATGATACTATTGCCTTCTTCTAAAACCTGAGCCTGTTCTGGTGTGGGAAAACCTGATTGGGGTAACCAAGGAAACCAGATGCCTAGACCTACACTAAGAAAAACAAAGTTATGGCCCAGTCAAAGGAACATACTTACACTTCAACTGAGATACAGAAATTTAAACAACTAATAATCAATTTAAAAAGTTTAGGAAGATATGGCAAAAGAGATGAAGCGTATAATGAAAACTCTGGGCGTACATAAGGTAGAAATCGAAAGTTCAAAAAAACAACTGGCAGAATCTATGGAAATGAAAGGCACAACACAAGAGATGAAAGACACAATGGAGACATACAACAGCAGATCTCAAGAGGCAGAAGAAAACACTCAGGAACTGGAGAACAAGGCACCTGAAAGCCCACACACAAAAGAACAGAGAAAAGAATGGAAAAATATGAGCAATGTCTCTGGGAACTTAAGGACAAAACAAAATGCAGGAATGTACATGTCATTGGTGTCCCAAAAGGAGAAGAAAAGGGAAAGGGGCAGAAGCAATAATAGAGGAAATAGTCAATGAAAATTTCCCATCTCTTATGGAAAAAATAAAATTATGGATCCAAGGAGCACAGCGTACTCCAAACAGAATAGATCTGAATAAGCCTATGCCAAGACACTTAATAATCAGATTATCAAACCTCAAAGATAAAGAGAGAATCCTGAAAGCAGCAAGAGAAAAGCGATCCATCACATACAAAGGAAGCTTGAGAAGACTATGTGCGGATTTCTCAATAGAAACCATGGAGGCAAGAAGGAAGTGGGGTGATATATTTAAGATACTGAAAGAGAAAAACCACCAACCAAGAATCCTATATCCGGCAAAACTGTCCTTCAAATATGAGGGAGAGCTTAAAATATTCTCTGACAAACAGACAATGACAAACTTTGTGAACAAGATACCTGCTCTACAGGAAACACTAAAGGAAGCAGTGCAGACAGAAAGGAGAAGATAGGAGTGAGAGGTTTGGAAAACAGTTTTGGGAGATAGTAGCACAGCAATGTAAGTACACTGAACAAAGATGACTGTGAGCATGGATGAAAGAGGAAGGTTAGGACCATGTGGGACACCATAAGGAAAGAGGAAAAGTAAAGACTGAGACTGTATAACTCAGTGAAACCTAGGGTGCTCAATGTTTGTAATAAAAGGTACAAGTATGTTTTTACATGAGGTAGAACAAATGAATGTCAACATTGCAAGGTGTTAAAAATAGGGTGCAACTGGGGGGAAAATACAATCAATGCAAACCAGAGACTATAATTAACAGAAACACTGTATTATGCTTCTTTTAATGTAACAAAGGCAATATACCAAAGCTAAATACATATGGCGCAGGGGGAGGGGAGGTGACATAAGGGAAGGATGTGGGACTCCTGGCATTGGTGGTGATGTCTGACTCTTTATTCTACTTTAGTTTAATGCTATCTTTCCTTTTGTTGCTTTCTAGCTGTCATGTTTGTTTATTTTCTCTTTTTTCTTTTTTTTTTTTGTCCCTCTGCCTTCTTTGACTCTTCCTCCTTCTTTGTGGAAGAAATGGAGATGTCCTTATATAGATAATGGCAATGGTGCTGAATACATAAATACATGACTATACAGGGAACCAACGATTGTTTACTTAGGATGGAATGTATGGTGTGTGAACAAAACTGTCTTAAAAAAAATGGGCTGATGAAGAAACCCTGAGAGCACTATATTGAGTGAAATAAGACAGACACGTAAGGACAAATATTGCAGGGTCTCACTGATATGAACTAATTATAATAGGTAAACTCATAGACATGAAATATAAGTTACCAGGATATAGAACAAGGCTAAAGAATGGGGAGCGGTTGCTTATTATGAACAGAATGTTCAACTAGAGTGAACTTAAACATTTGGAAATGGACAGACATGATGGGAGCACACTGTGAGAATAACTGAGCTGAATGATGTGTGAGGGTGGTGGAAAGGGTAAACTCCAAGTCATGTATGTCACCAGAAAGAAAGTTGGAGGTTAAAAGATTGCAATGTTTAAAACAGTGAATCTTGTGGTGGACAGTGTCCGTTGATTAACTGTACAAATATTAGAAATGTCTCTCATGAACTATAACAAATGTAAGACACTATAACTAGAATAATAGAGGGGCATATAGGAAAAAATATATATACCTATTGCAAACTATACTACAGTTAGTAGTATTTTAACATTCTTTCATCAACAGTAGCAAATGTGCTAGACCAATACTATGAGTCAACAATGGAGGGGGGATGATTAGGGGTATGAGAGGATTTGAGATTCCTCTTTATTTGTCTTTATTTCTTTTTTGGATTTATGATAATGTTCTAAAAATTGAAAAAAAATTAATTGTGATGGATGCACAGCTGTGTGATGGTGCTGTG
Source organism: Choloepus didactylus (assembly GCF_015220235.1). Lineage (NCBI taxonomy): Eukaryota > Metazoa > Chordata > Mammalia > Pilosa > Megalonychidae > Choloepus > Choloepus didactylus. Next base: position 28,753,967 of record NC_051323.1, read on the forward strand.
GGCAACTGATTGTACACTTTGGATCTTTGGATAATTGTATGGTTTGTGAACAATCTCAATTTTTTAAAAATCCATTAACCAACATTGCCTAACCATTTTTTCATTAGGAGTTGTGAAATATAAATTCTCTAATTTATCATTTCTCTCCATTTATTAACTGGAATTCTTCTGGAAAAAAAAAAAAATCTCCCTTAAGCAAAAGTTTCCCCCAGAAAACCAACCATGGTTTCCACAAAGGATAGTTTATAAAAGACAAGATAAATGCTTGATTCTTTCCCTTTATTCATTAATGTTTAGAGCAGAGGTCAGCAAGCCTTTCTTGTAAAGGTCCGAGTAATGGACCATGTGATTTCTACAAGTACTCAACTCTTAACACTAGCACAAGTGCAGCCATAGAAAATATCTAACTGAATGAAGGTGGCTGTGTTCTGATAAAACTTATGGGTAATGAAATTTGAATTTCATATAATATTCATGTTACAAAATATTATTATTCTTTTGATTTTTTCCCAACAATTTAAAAATACAAAACTAACTTTGGCTCATAGGCCTGATAATAGGCAGTAGACCAGATGTGACCAACAGGCCATGGTTTGCCAACCCCTTGTTAACAGTAATGAGTTGGTGCCCCAGCAACCTCCAGTTGCTGTGTGTGGCCACTGAGGGTGTATATGTGGGTTTGTTTTTTTTCAATCACTGATAACTCCTGGATTTTTAGGACAAGTTGACTCCCATGTCTCTTTACGATGATCCTATTAATCTTTAGTAGCTGCCTTAATTTTATGGCATAAGATGTCCCTACCTTAGACTTGGAATCTTCTATTTCTTCAAGGAGGCCTGATGCTCATTCTCTAGGGTAATCAATGCTTTTAGACCTTTTCAGTAGACAGAATAAGAAATGCATATTTTTAAAAGAAAAAATATGTTTTAATTGATATTTCTAATTTAAAATCAAGATTAAGGGGTTTTATCTGCCTTGCAATTTCATTTCCACCTCCTTTTATGACTCTTTTTTACCTGCCTCCAGCCTTTTAACTATTCTATATAATGTTGTACTTGACATTTTATTCAAACCTAAAGGATTAGCAGTAGAAAGACATTAATGTCTCTAGCCTAGGCTCCCTCCCAAGTTTCAGACTGATATATCTTGCTGCTACAAGTAACTGCCAGACTAAGATAACTGTCCCTTCTATGAAGTTCCAAGAGCACCCTGTACTTCTCCTATCACCATAACTATCACTTTTTATTTTAATTTCTGGTTTGTCTGTCCCCCCCACCAGACTATAAATTCTTAAAGGCAGGGTTTTGCTCACTATCATATATCATTAGGAACAGGCATGGAATTTTGTGGTGAATGTCTGTCAAATAAAGTAGGCAAAAATGAACGAATACATAATTCTGACTACAGATATTCAAACATACAAATATCCAAAATATAACATGTCAAAAACCAAACTCATCATTTTGCCCTCCAACCTAAATGTGCTTCTTCTCTTGTATGGTCTTTGTCATTCCTGATTACCTACAACCCACTTACAACTAATCCAATCAGTTAATAATCTATTGAATGATGCCCCTAAGTATTTCTAGAATCTAGCTTCATATCCATTCTAATTCATGTCTTAGTCATCTTTACCTGAAGAACTGCTTCCCAATTAATATCTTGTCTTAATCTTTTTCTACCACCACCTTAAATTTAGCCTGAACAATGTTGCCAATGTGATCCACCTAAGTATCACTCCCCCGCCTAAAATCCCATAGGTTGAAGTCTGAGATCTTTATTGTAGTATATAAGGCTCTCCATTACTTAAGCTGTACATTCCTCTCCTCTTTCATTTCCTGCCACTTTGTTTCACTGGTATATCCCCAATCTTGGCACACTGTAGGTGTTTAATAAATGTTTATTGAACCAAACTGGATCTATGTGGAGTTAAGTATCTTCGCATTAACTCTATTTTTTTTCCAACATTTTATTATGAAAATTATCACACATACAAAAAAGTTGAAAGAACTGTACAGTAAACATCCACATACCACTACCTGGGTTCTACATTTTACCATATTTGCTTTATCACATAGGATAAATCCATGTTATTTTTTGATACATTTCAAAGTAACCTGCAGATAACTATACCTCACCCCTTTAACCATTTTATTACACATATCATTAAGTAGAATTTAATATTTGTTTATAGTCCACCTCCCCCCATAAAATGTATATACGTGAAATGCACAAATCTTAAATATACCATTCTATGATTTTATATATACATATAAAATATATATCTACATATAGCATATATATCAGCATACATTATATAATAAATAGTATTATGCCCTTATTATTATAGATAATCCAACTATCTATCTATCTCTATCCATTCCCAGAAGACTTTTACCCAAACAATTTTCTTAAAATAAAAGTTCATATTCTGCTCAGACCTGAAGTTAGATTATAGTTAAGTTGCTAAACAGTGACACTGTTTTTAATTGCTGCTTACTTTAACTATGACCTTACTTTGGGCATCATCAGAATACAGACTTTAATCCTAAGAAAATTGGTTGGGAACCCAGGTGTAAAGTTCTCTGAACCTTCGAATTAGCTTGCTGTCAAAACTTTTGTTAGCAGCTATATCTCTCTCTAGTGTTATATGTTGGTTTCCGTTTACAACTTCTGAAGGAAAAGTTTGCCCTTCACATTTCCTTGTTCATTTCTTCTTTTGTGGAAGAAAATTATGTTTAAAAAAAAAAAGAAAAAATTATGGTGCCCTGCCTTAACTTGACATAACTAACATTTAAAGGACAATTTATATTAGTCTTTAAAAAATAAAATGCTGTGGCAGTATATTCCCTGTAATAAAAAGATAATTAGGCATTATACAAGATTAATATGCAAACATCAGTAGTGTTTCTATACACTAGTAATGACTTAAGCGAGGAGGCAATTAAGAAAAACATTCCACTCACAAATTTCTACACAGGAAACTAAAAAACATTGCTAAAAGAAATCAAAGACCTAGATAGGTGGAAAGACATTCTGTGTTCACAGATGAGAAGGCTAAATGTCGTTACCATGGTAATTCTACACAAACTGATGTACAGATTCAAGGCGATACCAATCAAAATTACAAAAACATACTTTGCAGACTTTGAAAAGTTAGTCATGAAATTTATTTGGAAGGGGAAAGGGTCGACTAGTCAAAAGCATCCTAATGAAGAATGAAGTGGGAGGACTTACACTTCTGACTTTAAAGCTTATTATAGAGTCACAGTCAAAACAGCATGGTATTGGCACAAAGACAGACATATTGATCAATGGAATCAAATTGAGAATTCAGAAATAGACACTCGGATCTATGGTCAGTTGATTTTTGACAAGGCCCCCAAATCCACTGAACTGGGACAGAACAGTCTCTTCAATAAATGGGGCTGAGAGAATTGGGTATCCATATCCAAAGGAATGAAAGAGGACCCCCTACCTCACACCCTATACAAAAATTAACTCAAAATGGATAAGACCTAAATATTCAAAATGGATAAGACCTAAATATAACAGCCAGTACCATAAAATTCCTAGAAGAAAATACAGGGAAATATCTTCAAGGCCTAGCTTCTTAGACCTTACATCCAAAGCACAAGCAACAAAAGAAAAAAAACAGATAAATGCAAACTCCTCAAGGCTAAACACTTCTGTGCTTCAAATGACTTTGTCAAAAAGGGGAAAAGGAGCCAACTCAATGGGAAAGAATATTTGGAAACTATATATATATAATAAGGGTTTGATATTCAGTATATATAAAGAAATCCTACAACGCAACAATAAAAGGACAAACAACCCAATTATAAAATGGACAAAAGATATAATAGACATTTTTCTAAAGAGGAAATACAAATGGCTAAAAAGCACATGAAGAAATGTTCATCTTCATTAGCTCTTAGGGAAATGCAAAGCAAAACTACAATGAGATATCATTTCACACCTATAAGAATGGCTGGAATTAAATAAACAGGAAACTACAAATGCTGGAGAGGATGTGGCGAAATAGGAACACTTATCCACTGCTGGTGGGAATGTAAAATGGTATAGCCACTGTGCTGGTTTGAATGTATTATGTCCCCCCAAAACGCCATTATCTTTGGTGTAATCTTGTGTGGGCAGCAGTATCAGTGTTGATTAGAATGTAATTCTTTGAGTGTTTCCATGGAGATGTGCTCCACCCAACTGTAGGTGATGACTCTGATTGGATAATTTCCATGGAGGTATTACCCCACCCATTCAGGTTGGATCTAAATTAAATCACTGGAGCTATATAAATGAACTGACAAACAGAAGGAACTCATTGCAGCTGAGAGTGACATTTTGAAGAGGAGCTACAGCCAAGAGGAACACTTTGAAGAATGCACATGAGCTGAGAGAGGAACTGCAGATGAGACACAGTTGAAGACAGCCATTGAAAGCAGACTCTTGCTCCGGAGAAGCTAAGAGAGGACAAAACGCCTCAAGAGCAACTGAGAGTGACATTTTGAAAAGGAGCTGCGGCCTAGAGAGGAACATCTTGGGAGAAAGCCATTTTGAAACCAGAACTTTGGAGAGGATGCCAGCCACGTGCCTTCCCAGCTAACAGAGGTTTTCCGGACGCCATTAGCCATCCTCCAGTGAAGGTTACCTCCAGTAATGTGTTACCTTGGACACTTTATGGCCTTAAGACTGTAACTGGGTAACCAAATAAACCCTCTTTTATAAAAGCCAATCCATTTCTGGTGTTTTGCTTCCTGGCAGCATTAGCAAACTAGAACAGCCACTGTGGAAGACAGTATGGCAGTTCCTCAGAAAACTAAATATTGAGATGCCCTATGATCCAGCAATTCTGCTACTTGTTATATACCCAGAAGATCTGAAAGCAGGGACATGAACAGATATTTGCACACCGATGTTCATAGCAGCATTATTCACAATTGCCAAAAGATGGAAATAATCAAATGTCCATCAACAGATGAGTGGATAAACAAAATGTGGTATATACTTATGATGGAATATTATGCATCAGCAAGAAGGCATGAAGTACTGAAGCATTTGACAACATGGATGAAACTTGAGGACAACAATGCTGAGTGAAATAAGCTAGACACAAAAGGACAGAAATTGTATGATTCCACTAATATGAGCTAACTAGAACATGTAAACTCACAGTCTTAGAATATAGGATGCTTAGAGATCAACAGAAGCTAGAGAAGGGGGAGTGGTAACCTAATATGTACAGAATTGTTAATGAGGTAGAATTTAAACATTTGGGAATGGACTATAACTGTGTAACCAAATAACCCCCCTTTTATAAAAGCCAATCCATTTCTGGTGTTCCGTAGCTTGTTATTGTGATTATAAGTAATAGTACCATACTGTAGTTGAATTTGATTGAAAGTGGTTGTTTCAAGTCATGTTTGTCACCAGTTAACACTACAAATATAAATAAGTTCTTGCATGAACTACTACAAATTAAAAAAAAATTATACAGCAATATATGGGAAAAAAAACATAGCTATTGCAAACTATGGACTATAGTTAATAGTAATATTTTAATATTCTTTCATCAACAGTAACAATTTTATGACACCAATACTATGGATCAACAATAGGGGGGATGAGGAGTGTAGGAGAATTTGGATTTTATTTTTTATTCTTATTTCTGTTCTAGAGTAATGATAATGTTCTAAAATTGATCATGGAGTGTATGCACATCTATGTATGATATGGTGAGCCAGTTATTGTCTACTTTGGATGGTTTGTGTGGTATGTGAATATATCTCAATAAAAATGAAGAAAAGATAATTAATTACACAACTGCTTAACTAATTCCTCCTCACTTTTAAAGTTTAGAGACCATCTGCACAGCGTTCTTACTAACTTCAGCTACCCTGTAATTTAGTAGACAGATAGATGGGATCTACTTTAAGATGATTCTTGTCCATTTTCCCCAGAAGTACTTTGAAAAACACATTTAAACAGCTCTTCACTGAGATACATAGCTATTTCCCCATAGGCAGTACCAGTAAAGAGAAAACAAAGTAGAAAATTTATGAATTTTTTTGTTAAACTTCAGAAGAGGGACACAGCATCGCCTTAATCAGAAGCCATCAAAGGCACTGATAAATGAAGCAGTTTACATTTCATGGATATCATATGATGTGGTTTGTATACATGAATTTCACAAATCTCGTATTTCACACAGAGAACAAAAGATTGTCAGAATTTCAGATGAAAATACCAGTGCTCAAAGTATACGTTAAATATCTGAAACTGTAGAGAAGACAAAAAATCTATGAAATTGCATGTGTGTGTGTGTGTATGTGTGTGCCTATAAAGAAATTTAGTAAGTACTCTTCTGGCATTCGGTAAACCTTAGCATTTAATCGAATCTCCTCCCTCTTCATACACACACACACACACACACACACACACACACACACACACACACACATACTGAGTAGGTAGTATTGATCAGAAGGGCAATCTATTCTATTGGAGCAAGGAAGGATATCAGAATTAGTTCACAGTAATAAAATGTGACACTGGTAGAACACAGAGGAATACAAAACAGGAAGAACTACAGTGAGTTTACATTCTACTAGCCACAAAAATGGAGTGAGCCAAAAACATAGAGCGATTTGACAAAGTAGTATTAGGATCTCAGTAAAATGTTAATGCTGCATATACCATTCTGGGTTGCTTTGGCAATGGTGTCCCCTCCCTATGTTAATGATATTATAATGAGAAAACCACAAAGAACTGAAGTAAACAGCGATGAGAAATGGAACCACTAGAGGTCTAGCTAGCTCTAGGGAAGATTTTGGAAGTCAATTGTGCTAAAGACAAAAGCTAGGGAAAGAATTTGAGTTTTCTATTAAACTTTAATAGACAAGCTTTAAAGAGGTTACTTGGGCCTGCAAGTTTAGATGGATTTCTAGGTATGGAGGAAACCTCTGGTTTCTTCCCTCTGACTTTGGTCAAAGCCAGGTAGGTAATAAATCATGTAATTAAATATCTACATTGTTTTGTCTGTTTACTCATTGTCATCACTGTCTGGAAGAAATCTTAGACTTGGAATTTGCAGAAACTCACTCCATTAATGTGGGATTATGGCAGATATAGGAATCTACTGTTTATATTTGCTCTCTGCCCTAACTGTTGCTCAGGAGGGTTGAGCCCAGACAAAGGGGAGTAGTACACGTAGAACAGAGAATGTATAATTTATATCCCATGTTAATAAACAGCACCATATATAACTGAGGTGTAAATGTGTAATTTCTAGACGTGATTGGTAAAGTAGCAATTTTTGTTTTCATTAATACTTCTATCATAAACTTACTAATTTCTTAACAGATGGTATCATCTTCAAGGGTTTGTTGAACTAGTCTCATAACTATTCTCATACTTATTCTTTCCTCCAATGGGTGACTTTTTAAAAAAATATTCTTAAATATATAAACATATTTCTTAAAGAGGAAAGTTAGGTAAATCATTAGGTAAAAAACAAAAGTGTCAACAGACACAAAGTACTGATTATCCTTCATAAATATAAATGAATTTATTTTAATATTTATGGCCTATTTACTTCCTGTAAGACTGGGACAGTTCAAAAAATTTATTTTATATATAATATCTAAAATACAATATAAACTAAGCAAAAATCAATTAAAAATTCCAAAGTAAGAGATATCATTGAATATCTGGGGATTTTTTACACAAATGAAACCTGAGCTTAGCTCTGGTTTTGAGGAGGCTAAGGCAAAAAACAGAAATAGATAGGTTTACTTTGGGAGGTATCAAGTATAATAGAAAGAATGCAAACTTTCTATTTGTCTATAGTTTGTCTATAGACAGACTACCTCAGTTCCAGTTTTGTTCTACCACTTCCTCACTGCTACCCTTTATAACCGTTTCCTCTTCTGTAAAATAGCAATAATTATATCTAATCTAACAACACCACAGGACTGTTTAATCAAATTAGGTACTGTGAAAGCACTTTATAAACTCCAAAACACTGTTCATTATCATTGTTCTTATTGCTAGAAACTTTTTTCTAGCACTGAATTTATACTGAAGATGCTTGCAATGCAAGGGTGATTCGATATAAGAAAATCAATTAATGTAATACACACCATTAATAGCACAAAGGAAAAAAACCATATGATCATCTCAGTTGATGGAGAAAAAGTATGTGACAACCTCTAGCATCCTTTCTTGACTAAAAAAAACAAAAAACAAAAAAAACCACTCAGAAACTAGGAATATAAGGAAATATCCACAACATGAAAAAGGGCATATATGAAGAAGCCACATTTAACATCGTACTCAATGGTAAAAGACTGAAAGCATCCCCCCTAAGATCAGGAACAAGACAAGGATGCCCACTGACACCACTGTTATCAACATTGTACTGGAAGTTCTAGCCAGGGCATTTAGGCAAGAAAAAAGAAAAATAAGGCACCCAAATTGGAAGGGAAGAAGTAAAACTTTCCCTGTTTGCAAAAAATATGATGATCATATATATATAGAAAATCCTGCAAAATCCATAAGAAAAAAAATTCAGCAAAGTGTCAGGGTACAAGATCCCCATTCAAAAATCAGTAGTGTTTCCATTCTAGTAATGAACAATCTGAAGGGAAATCAAGAAAAAAGTTACACTTTACGCAACTAAAAGAATCAAATAGCTAGGTATAAATTTGACCAAGAATATAAAGAACTTATACATATAAAACTAAAAAAAAAAAAGTTATTGAAAGAAATTAAGGAAGACCTAAGTAAATGAATGGAAGGCTACTCCATGTTCATGGATTAGAAAGTGAAATATTGTAAAATGTCAACTCCACCCAAAGTAATTTACAGATTCAGTACAATCCCAATCAAACATCCAACAGCCATTTTTTTATTTTTTTATTTTTTTTTTGCAGAAATGCAAAAGCCAATCGTCAAATTCATATGGAAGGATAAGGGGCCTCAAATAGCCAAAACCCATCCTGAGAAAGAATAACAAAGTTGATGGACTTACACTTCCCAATTTTCAAACCTATTACAAAGCTACAGTAATCAAAATAGCATGGTCCTGTCACAAGGACATATAGACCACTGAAATCAAATGGAGTTCTGAAATAAACTGTCACACCTATGGCCAACAGATTTTTGACAAGGGTGACAAGTCCACTAAATGAGGAAAGAACAGTTCAATAAATAATGCTGGGAAAACTGGATGAAGGTGAACCCCTGCCTCATACCATGTATAAAAAATTCTCAAAATGAATCAAAAACCTAAATATAAGAATGAAAACTACAAAACTCCTAGAAGAAAACATAGGGAAACATCTTCAGGACCTTGTGTTAGGCGATGGTTTCTTAGACTTTTCACAAAAAGTACAAGCAACAAATGAAAAAATAGATAAATGGGACTTCATCAAAATTAAATATATCTGTGTATCAAAGGACTTTATCAAGAAAGTAAAAAGACAACCTAAAAATGGGAGAACCATTGTTGATGGGTTTGTAAAATGGTGCAGCCACTGTGGAGAATGGTTTGGCTGTTCCTCAGAAAGTTAAGTATACAATTACCATATGACCTGGCAATCCCACTTTGAGGTATATACACAAAGAATTGAAAGCTGGGACTCAAACAGGTATTTGCAAACCAATGTTCATAGAGGCATTATTCACAATTGCCAAAAGGTGGGAGCACTCCAAATGTCCATAAACGAATGGATAAATATTATGTAGAATATGCACACAATGGAATATTATTTGCCATAAAAAGGAATGAAGTTCTGATCTATCCTACAATACTGATGAACTGTGAAAACATCATGTTGAGTGAAATAAACCAGACACAAAAGAACAAATATTGTATAATCTCACTTATATGAAATAATTAGATTTGGCAAATTCATCAAGTCAAAAACTAGAATATGGGTTAACAGGGGCTGGATGGAAGTGGAAAATGGGGAGTTCAATGCTTAATTAGTATGGAGTTTCTGTTTAGGGTTATGAAAAAGTTTCAGTATTGGATGGTGGTGATGGTGGCACATTTTGAATGTAATTAACACCACTGAATTGTATATACTTGGAAGTAGATAAAATGGGAAATTTATAGTGTATATATATTAACAGAATAAAACATTTTTTTAAAAACCATAAAATTATACAACAAAGAGTGAACCCTAATGTAAGCTATGGACTATAGTTAATATTATATGATAGTAATATTTCATCTATTGTAACAAAGGTAATACAATAAGGCAAAATGTTAATAGAGAAAATTGTGTGTGTTGAGGGGGGTATATGGTAACTACTATCTGCATGACTCTTCTGTAACCCTACAACTGCTCTAATAAAAATAAATCAATCAATACATGTGGGAAAAAACAAGAATGCTTGTGCTAGAAAACTGAAAAACAAACTAAACATGTCTTTAAATAGGATTTGCAAAAGAGAAATCCTGCTTACATGGACGTTCTTATAAGTCTCTTTGAAAGGCTGAAATACTTATATTAAATCATAATTTAGTGAAGGTATTTCTGTAAAAAGGTGAGATGACATGTTCTAAATACATTCCTTTCTGAGGGTCTACTTAATACAAGAGAAGTTAGAGGGTTAGAGAGCATGTCTATTAAGCTGTCTTTCATAAATACAAGAAGCTTCAAACCAGCCTTTGGCAAGTGCTAGATTGTAGTTAATTTGAGATTGCAATTTCTGCTAGAAACAACATCAAGCATCAAAACTCTGCGATGTTAATTACAAAGAAATTCCTATATGATACCAAATACATAAGAAGGAAGGTTAATAATCTATAGTGAAACCTGAGTAACTGGACAACTTGCTCAGGGAAGCATTTCCTGCCATACAGGGGTGTGCTACCAGCATGCCTGTAAGCAAGGGCCTCACATGACAAGAACTGGCAATCACAGGAGTTAACCATAAAATAGCCCGTGTTATTTGTTGGTACATAAAAAGCTGTAATGGTAAAAGCGCTTCACATGAAAATAAAAAATCTAAATTCTAATCCCAGCTCTGCCACTAAGTGAGTGACTTCAGACAAAACACTTAATCCCTATGTACCTCAGTTTCCATATCTGAAAAATGAAAAGATTTCAGATTAGAAATAATTAAGTTTTCTTCACTCTAAAATGATATACTTCTGAGATTTAATTGTTGAACCAAATCAGAAACTGAGAGAGAACATGAGTAAAGGAACACAGAGGAAAACTAACATAAGATTAGAGGATCACTTAGATTAAAAAAAAAAATTCTGTGTTAATTAAGTGAACAATAGGTCAAAATTCAGTCTGCAGTAAAGCAAACCTTAACTTGTCTGCAGAATTTGCTTACGAAAGTCTGTGTACATTTAAAAGAAAGTGACCTGGTATCACCCAACATTAGGTAACAGCAATAGGGTGTGGCTCAGAAAATGCACTTAGCCATATGTAGAAATCAAATGAAGGAATGGGGAAAACCCTTTTGATGCTGTAAATTACTACAGGAATTAACATGTAGCTTTTTTCAGTCAAGGGTGAGCACAATTTCAGCACATAATAAAATGAAGATCAGCCTCCCTTGGAACAACAACTTCCTATTACAAAACACAATCACCTCCTCCCAACTAGGAAGAAACAAAACAAGTGATGCCCCACCACTGCCCATCATAAGAAAAAGAAACCATGTTATTTCAAGTCAAAATTCATGTATTCAAAGATGTTCACCCACCATATCTTTTTTTGATTTTAGAATATAGCCTTTAAAAGTTGACTAGCATTACGAGCAACAGAGTTATCCAGAGATCTAAAATTTCATAATGCGTTGTCTAATAATTCTTTTTCTTTGGTTCTATACCAAGGAAATAATTCTAAATACAGAAAAATCTTTATGCCTAAGAATGTCCATTATAGGGTTATTTATTAGAAAGAAAAAACTGGAAACATAAATTAACCAAAATAAAAATGGTTAAGTAAAACTGTAGTATCTGATGGAATAAAATTCAGCCATTAAAAAACACTATGTGGAAGCATTGAAAAATACTTAAAGTAAGGCAAAAAAAAAAAAAAAGATAATTGTATGTACAATATGATTACAGCTGTGTTTTCAAAAAATAAATTAGAAAGTTATATATGGGAAAAAATACACTGGAAGCAAATACATCGTGTTAAACCATAATTTTACATGGCTGGTGGGACTACGGGTAAATTTTTGTTACTTTTCTGTTTTCCAAATTTAATTTACTAAATATGTTTTATTTTTAATAATGATTAAATAACTGAGCATATAAAATACATTATCTCATTAATCTTCAAAATAACCCTCTAAGGTAAGTAGGGTACAAGGTTAATTAGCATGGAACAAACTATCATGGATACATTGGGAAGTACATTTAAGTAAGTCTTTTTAAAATACAATGGATTTTAAAGGAAGTCCTTCAAAGGAAAAGATTTTTTTTTTTTTTTAATCCTGGAGGATCCTTCAGAAGTTAATTCTATGATTCCCATATTTTTAAGATGTAATAACTAACAAAAGAGAGGCATTAAGGCCTGGATAGAAGATAAGGCAAAATACCAAGAAAATGGTTGAACTGGATATTTCTTGAGTATGCGAATTCTGACTTTCCAAAAACAATCATATCCAGATAATAGGAAAGTAAAATAATTTGCCTTAGATCTCTGTTATAGAAACTAAACTTTGGCATAGTAGTTTATCACCCTGGAGTTGGGCTTATGTTTTTTAAAATGCCAATGCTTATAATGTTTTGTTTTTAAACTGAAAGCTACCTAAAACCTCTGAACTTGCCAGCAAACACACACAAGCCCCAGGTAGTATTAAATTACTCATTCTTGTTACCTGTTTTTCCAGGTTTTTTTTTTTTTTTTTTTAATTCTGTGTACTTTAGGATCCACAGGCACATGCATACATACAAACGTTTTTCTTACTTTACAGCCCCATACTTGTTTTCTTTGGAATGTGATACTTAAAATAGTAAAAGTGCATCATAGACTTCTATTAGGAAGAACTTCAAAGATAAAATTTAAGGAATAACTTTAAAATAAATTATTTTCAAATAAATTATTTTCATTTACACTTTAAGAGAAATGTCTCCAATTATAACATGTTGGTATAAGTGCTGTCATCTCTATTCCTCATTACCTATCCTCTTTACTATTTCAACTCTAAGAAGGTTATCTTCAAACTTTCAAAAATATCCCCAATGAATTATTTTATTTTTAAAACAGTATCATTCACCATTAATCTTACCTTCAAACATCCTCCAATTTTAGAAATTTATACTATCTTTTGTTTCTCTGTACCTGATGGGGTTGGGGGGAAGATGTGATACAAATATAGAAAGAATAAAAATTGAAGAACAAATGAGGTTCTTGCTACCATTACTTTGCAGTTTCATAAAGTTTTATAAAGGGTTTATAAAACCATGATCTTTTAATGTCTTATGGATCATTACTTCAAGAGCCAGTATCAAATACTTGGTACAATGCTAAAATTAAGAAATATATGCTATTGAGAGGTCACTCTGGTGGACATACTTATGCACTATATAGATAACACCTCTTAGGTTTTAATGTATTGGAATAGCTAGAAGTAAATACCCGAAACTACCAAACTCCAACCCAGCAGTCTGGACTCCTGAAGACAATTATATAATAATGTAGATTAAAGGGGTGACAGTGTGATTGTGAAGACCTTGTGGATCACACCCCCTTTATCTAGTGTATGGATGAGTAGAAAAATGGGGAAAAAACTAAAGGACAAATGGGGTGGGATGGGGGGATGATTTGGGTGTTCTTTTTTCACTTTTATTTTTTATTCTTGTTCTGGTTCTTTCTGAAATAAGGAAAATGTTCGGAGATGGATTGTGGTGATGAACACATAACTATGTTATCATACTGTGGACAGTGGATTGTATACTATGGATGATTGTATGGTGTGTGAATGTATTTCAATAAAACTGAATTTAATAAAAAAAAATGATGGAAAGGAAAAAAAAAAAAGAAATATATGCTAAACAGTACCTTTCAGAACAGACAATATTATAAAATCAAATAAAATGGAATAATGAATGATGTCCCACATTCAGTTTTGCCCCTTTTGTTGTAGGAGCCTTTGGATGCTTCTGAATTTCAACTAACATCTTGGCCTTCCTTCTTTGCCTTTTTATTCTTCATATATTATTTCTCTTGACTAATTTTATTAACACTATCAACATTTTAATAATCTAATAAGATAAATTACAGTTCTCTTGTCTCACATGTACAAGGAATTTTAAACTTTTATTTTGTTTCACTCATTTTAAATATTTAAATTGAAAACAGTAAAGATAAACTTTAAGTCAATTACTTTTCACTCTGCTTGAACATGATTTTATTTTAATTATTTTATTTCTTTATTCACAGGAAATTGGAGATGGTGGTTCTCTCAGAATGGTTCATTTTGGCTTGGTGTAATAAGAACATTTTTTTTTTTTAATTCAAAAAAGAAATATGGCTTTTTCACATTTAAACTTTTTCATGATGTGATACAGATTAAAATATCCCTGTAAGGATTGAAAAGAAGAAAGACTGTGAATCAGTTAAGATTTTTGTACTTTAGCATGTTTTCTAAATAAAGTTTTATTGCTTTCAAAATAAAGTTTTCAGCATTCATTACCACACTTTTAGAACATTTTCATTACTCCAAAAAAAAAAAAAAAAAACATAATAGCAAAGTACCGTAAGTAAAAGTACGTAGCCTACTTATTTTCAATAACGAAAATTTTGTAAGTGGCTTAAATTGTACATTATTATGTGTTATTTTGAAAGTAGTATATTTAAACTTGGTTCTCCCAAGGATTTTAAAAATTTCCCCCTTGCAATCTTGTTTACATTATGAATAAATTGTTTATTAAGCAAAATTTCAACCCAAACCCATTGATGGGAGACAACTATCCATGGGTCTCAAATTTCTACCCAATTTGCTAGTGAGGTACTTACTGCCCCTTGGACACAGAGATAGAATCTCCCTCTGGAGCAAGGAGCAGGCATAGCTTAATGCCCATTATAAAAGATCCGGGTTCCCTAAACTCAGGATTCCCCTCCTGTACACAGCACACTGAGCATACAGATGCCTTCTGGACATTTTCACATTGCCCTGTGGGAACGGAGCTCAGAGAATTAATGGGGAAAAAAATGTTGATACCCTGGCTACTGCCATTCCTGGGATAATAAACTGTCCTTTGTCTCTAACTCAGGAGTCGCTTGTGATCTATCAGCACCCGTGAAACTATAGCACAGAATTTGTTAGCTGGCAAGTAAGATAAAATCTTAGATTAACATTTCTTGACACCCATTCATTAACAGACAGGAGATATTTTACAATCATAGATGTCTCTAATAACTAACATCTTTTTCAAATACTGTACATGGGTTAAATTATGATTAAATTATATAATTTTATATATTACTATTTTATGTAATAAATTATGTAATTATATAAACTATATACAAGATTATATAAGTTAAATCTTGTTAAAAGTTAATTGGATTGGAGGCTTTTATACTTCTAATTTTTCTCATCATTTTGTATTCACCTTACCTCTACCAAAGATTATGACAAAGAGAGGTGAACTTAAATTAGATTTTTCAAATTACTGCTCCTTTGATGGAAAAAAATATTTCATGCAAGCTACAGCCAAAAGAAAGCAGGTGTAGCAATATTAATCTCAGATAAAATAGACTTCAAATGCAGGGATGTTTTGAGAGACAAAGAAGGCCACTACATACTAATAAAAGGGGCAATTCAGCAAGAAGAAATAACAATCGTAAATGTCTATGCACCCAATCAAGGTGCCACAAAATACATGAGAGAAACACTGGCAAAACTAAAGGAAGCAATTGATGTTTCCACAATAATTGTGGGAGACTTCAACACATCACTCTCTCCTATAGATAGATCAACCAGACAGAAGACCAATAAGGAAATTGAAAACCTAAACAATCTGATAAATGAATTAGATTTAACAGACATATACAGGACATTACATCCCAAATCACCACGATACACATACTTTTCTAGTGCTCATGGAACTTTCTCCAGAATAGATCATATGCTGGGACATAAAACAAGCCTCAATAAATTTAAAAAGATTGAAATTATTCAAAGCACATTCTCTGACCACAATGGAATACAATTAGAAGTCAATAACCATCAGAGACTTAGAAAATTCACAAATACCTGGAGGTTAAACAACACACTCCTAAACAATCAGTGGGTTAAAGAAGAAATAGCAAGAGAAATTGCTAAATATATAGAGACGAATGAAAATGAGAACACAACATACCAAAACCTATGGGATGCAGCAAAAGCAGTGCTGAGGGGGAAATTTATAGCACTAAACGCATATATTAAAAAGGAAGAAAGAGCCAAAATCAAAGAACTAATGGATCAACTGAAGAAGCTAGAAAATGAACAGCAAACCAATCCTAAACCAAGTAGAAGAAAAGAAATAACAAGGATTAAAGCAGAAATAAATGACATAGAGAACAAAAAAACAATAGAGAGGATAAATATCACCAAAAGTTGGTTCTTTGAGAAGATCAACAAGATTGACAAGCCCCTAGCTAGACTGACAAAATCAAAAAGAGAGAAGACCCATATAAACAAAATAATGAATGAAAAAGGTGACATAACTGCAGATCCTGAAGAAATTAAAAAAATTATAAGAGGATACTATGAACAACTGTATGGCAACAAACTGGATAATGTAGAGGAAATGGACAATTTCCTGGAAACATATGAACAACCTAGACTGACCAGAGAAGAAATAGAAGACCTCAACCAACCCATCACAAGCAAAGAGAGCCAATCAGTCATCAAAAATCTTCCCACAAATAAATGCCCAGGGCCAGATGGCTTCACAGGGGAATTCTACCAAACTTTCCAGAAAGAACTGACACCAATCTTACTCAAACTCTTTCAAAACATTGAAGAAAATGGAACACTACCTAACTCATTTTATGAAGCTAACATCAATCTAATACCAAAACCAGGCAAAGATGCTACAAAAAAGGAAAACTACGGGCCAATCTCCCTAATGAATATAGATGCAAAAATCCTCAACAAAATACTTGCAAATCGAATCCAAAGACACATTAAAAAAATCATACACCATGACCAAGTGGGGTTTATTCCAGGCATGTAAGGATGGTTCAACATAAGAAAATCAATCAATGTATTACAACACATTAACAAGTCAAAAGGGAAAAATCAATTGATCATCTCAATAGATGCTGAAAAAGCATTTCACAAAATCCAACATCCCTTTTTGATAAAAACACTTCAAAAGGTAGGAATTGAAGGAAACTTCCTCAACATGATAAAGAGCATATATGAAAAACCCACAGCCAGCATAGTACTCAATGGTGAGAGACTGAAAGCCTTCCCTCTAAGATCAGGAACAAGACAAGGATGCCCGCTGTCACCACTGTTATTCAACATTGTGCTGGAAGTGCTAGCCAGGGCAATCCGGCAAGACAAAGAAATAAAAGGCATCCAAATTGGAAAAGAAGAAGTAAAACTGTCATTGTTTGCAGATGATATGATCTTATATCTAGAAAACCCTGAGAAATCGACGATACAGCTACTAGAGCTAATAAACAAATTTAGCAAAGTAGCGGGATACAAGATTAATGCACATAAGTCAGTAATGTTTCTATATGCTAGAAATGAACAAACTGAAGAGACACTCAAGAAAAAGATACCATTTTCAATAGCAACTAAAAAAATCAAGTACCTAGGAATAAATTTAACCAAAGATGTAAAAGACCTATACAAAGAAAACTACATAACTCTACTAAAAGAAATAGAAGGGGACCTTAAAAGATGGAAAAATATTCCATGTTCATGGATAGGAAGACTAAATGTCATTAAGATGTCAATTCTACCCAAACTCATCTACAGATTCAATGCAATCCCAATCAAAATTCCAACAACCTACTTTGCAGACTTGGAAAAGCTAGTTATCAAATTTATTTGGAAAGGGAAGATGCCTCGAACTGCTAAAGACACTCTAAAAAAGAAAAACGAAGTGGGAGGACTTACACTCCCTGACTTTGAAGCTTATTATAAAGCCACAGTTGCCAAAACAGCATGGTACTGGCAGAAAGATAGACATATAGATCAATGGAATCGAATTGAGAATTCGGAGACAGACCCTCAGATCTATGGCCGACTGATCTTTGATAAGGCCCCCAAAGTCACTGAACTGAGTCCTAATGGTCTTTTCAACAAATGGGGCTGGGAGAGTTGGATATCCATATCCAAAAGAATGAAAGACGACCCCTACCTCACCCCCTACGCAAAAATTAACTCAAAACGGACCAAAGATCTCAATATAAAAGAAAGTACCATAAAACTCCTAGAAGATAATGTAGGAAAACATCTTCAAGACCTTGTATTAGGCGGCCACTTCCTAGACTTTACACCCAAAGCACAAGCAACAAAAGAGAAAATAGATAAATGGGAACTCCTCAAGCTTAGAAGTTTCTGCACTTCAAAGGAATTTCTCAAAAAGGTAAAGAGGCAGCCAACTCAATGGGAAAAAATTTTTGGAAACCATGTATCTGACAAAAGACTGATATCTTGCATATATAAAGAAATCCTACAACTCAATGACAATAGTACAGTCGGCCCAATTATAAAATGGGCAAAAGATATGAAAAGACAGTTCTCTGAAGAGGAAATACAAATGGCCAAGAAACACATGAAAAAATGTTCAGCTTCACTAGCTATTAGAGAGATGCAAATTAAGACCACAATGAGATACCATCTAACACCGCTTAGAATGGCTGCCATTAAACAAACAGGAAACTACAAATGCTGGAGGGGATGTGGAGAAATTGGAACTCTTATTCACTGTTGGTGGGACTGTATAATGGTTCAGCCACTCTGGAAGTCAGTCTGGCACTTCCTTAGAAAACTAGATATAGAGTTACCATTCGATCCAGCAATCGCACTTCTCGGTATATACCCGGAAGATCGGAAAGCAGTGACACGAACAGATATCTGCACGCCAATGTTCAGAGCAGCATTATTCACAATTGCCAAGAGATGGAAACAACCCAAATGTCCTTCAGCAGATGAGTGGATAAATAAAATGTGGTATATACACACGATGGAATACTACGCGGCAGTAAGAAGGAACGATCTCGTGAAACATATGACAACATGGATGAACCTTGAGGACATAATGCTGAGCGAAATAAGCCAGGCACAGAAAGAGAAATATTATATGCTACCACTAATGTGAACTTTGAAAAATGTAAAACAAATGGCTTATAATGTAGAATGTAGGGGAACTAGCAATAGAGAGCAATTAAGGAAGGGGGAACAATAACCCAAGAAGAACAGATAAGCTATTTAACGTTCTGGGGATGCCCAGGAATGACTATGGTCTGTTAATTTCTGATGGATATAGTAGGAGCAAGTTCACAGAAATGTTGCTATATTAGGTAACTTTCTTGGGGTAAAGTAGGAACATGTTGGAAGTTAAGCAGTTATCTTAGGTTAGTTGTCTTTTTCTTACTCCCTTGTTATGGTCTCTTTGAAATGTTCTTTTATTGTATGTTTGTTTTCTTTTTAACTTTTTTTTCATACAGTTGATTTAAAAAAGAAGGGAAAGTTTAAAAAAAAAAAAAGAAAAGAAAAAGAAAAACAAGGGAAAAAAAGATGTAGTGCCCCCTTGAGGAGCCTGTGGAGAATGCAGGGGTATTCGCCTACCCCACCTCCATGGTTGCTAACATGACCACAGACATAGGGGACTGGTGGTTTGATGGGTTGAGCCCTCTACCACAGGGTTTACCCTTGGGAAGACGGTTGCTGCAAAGGAGAGGCTAGGCCTCCCTATGGTTGTGCCTAAGAACCTCCTCCCGAATGCCTCTTGGTTGCTCAGATGTGGCCCTGTCTCTCTAGCTAAGCCAACTTGAAAGGTGAAATCACTGCCCTCCCCCCTACGTGGGATCAGACACCCAGGGGAGTGAATCTCCCTGGCAACGTGGAATATGACTCCAGGGGAGGAATGTAGACCTGGCATCGTGGGACGGAGAACATCTTCTTGACCAAAAGGGGGATGTGAAAGGAAATGAAATAAGCTTCAGTGGCAGAGAGAATCCAAAAGGAGCCGAGAGGTCACTCTGGTGGGCACTCTTATGCACACTTCAGACAACCCTTTTTAGGTTCTAAAGAATTGGGGTAGCTGGTGGTGGATACCTGTAACTATCAAACTACAACCCAGAACCCATGAATCTCGAAGACAGTTGTATAAAAATGTAGCTTATGAGGGGTGACAATGGGATTAGGAAAGCCATAAGGACCACACTCCAGTTTGCCTAGTTTATGGATGGATGAGTAGAAAAATAGGGGAAGGAAACAAACAAACAGACAAAGGTACCCAGTGTTCTTTTTTACTTCAATTGCTCTTTTTCACTCTAATTATTATTCTTGTTATTTTTGTGTGTGTGCTAATGAAGGTGTCAGGGATTGATTTTGGTGATGAATGTACATCTATGTAATGGTACTGTGAACAATCGAAAGTACGATTTGTTTTGTACGACTGCGTGGTATATGAATATATCTCAATAAAATGAAGATAAAAAAAAACTATATGAGCATTAGCAAGTACTATAGTTTTACTGTGTTTTCTAAATTGTTAGTTTTGGAAGCTATTGAAGTGGAAGTATATTTTGTTGAAGGGAAAAAATCCAGCAATAAAACACCATATTTAGTTTGACCACACTTTAGTAGAAAACATATAAAAAGGCATGAAAAAAACATAAAAAAAAAAAAAATTACTACTCCTTTGAAAAAAGTTTTTGTAATGCATAGTATGCAAGTCATAGTCAAAAGGGATGTAGAATTACCAGAAAAATCATTTTGTTATTCCCACCTCTTTCTACCACAGAGATAATCAAAAGTTCACTAAATAGCAAATTTTTGAAAGAAAAAATTACATTGAAAAGATATGGCTTTGCCAAGATTATAACTTTTTTCAGATTTTCAGGTAAATATTCATTTACTCATAATACAAGCACACTTCCCAGTGTACCGTATCTTTGATTCATTTGACCAATCTGCAGCTAAGTGACAGGCTGACCAAAAAGGTTCAGTGCTGTTTCTATTTAAGAAGACTGTAGTCTATGCTAAAAAGTAAACATTTAAATGAGATAGTAAACATAAAATATAGATTTAAAATACAGCTATGTTGTTTTAAATAATAGTAGTAATAGTCATAAACGTTATCTAGGTAAAAATGAAACACAACACGGTTATTAAATTGTCCATTTCACCCATTCCAAATACCTCTGAATAAAATTAACTTATTTGTATAGAAAACCAAGTTTAAATAGTAGCAAGAATAGATTGTTTAAAATCTTTGATAGCATCCACGATTTATAAATGTTGTTTTCCAAATGTGAATAAACATTACAATAAACTGACGTGACTGCCCTTGGAGCCTGGAAGGATTACAAATAGACCACCACACCTCTGAAGTCAGAAGAGCGGTAGAGGAGAAAACAGTGCTGGGCATCAGTAATGATGACAGGCTCACAGCCTCTCCTTCAGGAATACTTCTGAGCTTCTTCAACTATTTCTCCAAAATTCTCAAATACCAAATAATTTCCACAATAATTCTTATTAGCTAGAATACTGTGCTTGATTACTATGATAAACTGTGTTTGAAATATCAATACCTAAACATTTTGATTTATTAAATATTAAAGGCCAAATAACCAAAGCTGATATTATACTGTCTTCTCACTGAGTAGCTGTATGTTAGTAAGGAGAGGGGCTATCAAATTTATAATATTTATTCTAGAATTGTAAAAATTGTGAAGTGGAGAAGATTGTGCGGAGATGGTGGAATAGGAAGCTACACGAATCAGTTCTTCTGCCAAAACAACTATTGAACTGCAGGAACCGTCTGAATCACCTGTTCTGGAACTCTGGTGTCTAGTGAAACACTGTGCCATATCCAAGGAAGAACTGGAAGAAGTGAATGGTAAGTTGTGAAATATGGTGGGTTTCACTGTCAATGTAGCAGATACCATCCTCAGTTTCCCAACTGCATGGCTTATTACTGGTGCCAGGGTGGACAGTAAGGACCAAGTCCTCCAAAAACTGAAGGTATGTGGTCAGACTGCTGATCACTGCTTTTGAATGCTGGGGGGTGGAGAGGAAGTCTGCACAGAGGGTGGCATTGTCTCAACCCCTACTGAAAGACGCAGAAGAATTTTAAAGAAACAATACCTCTTTTTCTTTCTCTTTTTTTCCTTTTATCCTTTTTCTCTTTCCTTCCCCCATTTGGAAGCAACAATAGTGTGGGAAAGTAACAAATTGATTGCTCCAGCCCTCATTAAGTAAAAAATCAGCAATCCCAGAGGAGAGGGAGAATTAGACTTCCAGACTTACAACAACATTATACTCAGAATGTCTAGTTCTCAAAAAAAAAATTACAAAACATAAAAAGAAACAGGAAAGTATGGCCCATTCTCAAGGAAAAAAATTAGAAACCAACCCTGAGGAAGCTTATACATTGGAATTATTAGTCAAAGACATTGAATCAACTGTCTTAAATATGTTCAATGAACTAAAGGAAACCATGGACAAAGAACTAAAGAAAATTAGAAAACCATTGTCTGAATAAAATAAAAAAAAAAAAAAAAAAACAGAAATTATAAAAAAGGAGCCAAATAGAAATTCTGGAGCTGAAAAGTACAATAATTGAAATGCAAAAAAAAAAAAAAAGAAAAAGAAAAAAACCCCCACACAGGGATTCAACAGGAAGAAGAAAGGATCAGTGAACCTGAAGACAAAACAACTGAAATTATCCAATGTAAAGAGCAGGAAGAAAACAGAATTAAGGAAAATGAACTGAGCCAAGGGACCTGTGGACACCATCAAGCATACCAATAGTTACAGGTTGAATTATACCCAAATTTAGACATGATCTTAATCTTAACTTTCATCCCTGTGGATGTGAACCCATTGTAAATAGGACCTTCTGAAGATATTATTTTAGTTAAGGTGTGGTCCCAATAAATGAGGGTGGGTCTTAATCTGAATTACAGGAAGCCATATAAAGAGAAAGCCACATGGAAGAGCCAGAAGATGAATGTTAATAGAACCTGGAAGAGCTGGAAGAGAAAGGAAAGAACATCATCATGTGATGCAAGGAAGGGATACAAGCCAAGGAACCCCAAGATTTGCCAGCAGTCAGCACCAGAACATTACAACCTTTAGGGAGAAAGCATCACCTTGCTGATATCTCGATTTGGACTTCACTTGGCTTCAAAACCTGAGCAAATATATTCCCATGGTTGAAACCAACCCATTGTGTGGTATTTGTCATTGCAGACTAGAAAACTAAGGCACCACTATAGCATCATAGGAGTCCCTGAAGGACAAGAGAGAAAGGGGCAGAAAAATTATTTGAAGAAATAATGGCTGAAAACTTCCCAAATCTGATGAAAGGCATGAATATACACTTTCAGGGGGCTTGACAAACACCACACAGAATAAATTCAAATAGATCCACATCAAGATGACACATTATAGTGAAACTGTCAAAATCTAAAGACAAAGAGAGGATTTTGAAAGCAGCAAGAGGGAAGTGACTTGTCACGTACTAGGGATTCCCAGTGAGATTAACAGTCGATTTCTCATCAGAAAACATGGAGTCCAGAAGGCAGTGGGAGGGCATATTTAAAGCCCTCAAAGAAAAATATTTATCAACTAAAAACTCTATATCCAGCAAAATTACCCTTCAAGAATGAAGGAGAGAGACAAATATTGTATGGTCTTACTCATATAAACTGACTATAATGAGCAAACTCTGAGAATTGAATTTGAGAGCATAGGTTAACATGAGATAGAAAGTGGGCAGGGATTGGGCAATCAATGATTAAGGAATACAGAATGTTCAAATAAGGCTTATGATAAAGATTCATAGATTGTAAGCTCTTACAGCAGTCATTTTTATTCCTCATTTTTAACTGTTAATTCTAAACTCTGAGATGCTGTGCTTTTTGTGTATAACCTGGTAGTTCCCTGGAACTTTAGGTATCTGTATGACACTTAAGACTCAGAGTTAGAATTCTGCAGCTCTGAAAGTCAGTATAACTCCAAACAGCAACTGTTAAAGAAGTTGAAAAAGAGATCAGACTTCAATTAGAGATAGGAATGAAGCTGACCTGATTAGAACTAAGGCAAATCAGAATACAGGGTAAAGGAAATATTGTCTGTATTTTAAAACTTCAACTTCCATGTGAGACCAAAGGAAGAGATGTTTATTTTGTCCAAATTTTTAATTTTCTGTAGCACACCATCTAACCTAATATCTCTGGTCAGTGTATTTAAACAAACTAATTACAAAAAACCTAGAATAGGGAATGAGATCTTGTTACTATATACAGGCTAACATAATACCCTGATACATTCCTGAGTATTTTAGGCAGAAAATAAAGTATTTGCAAAGTCACCTTGAGGAACTGGAGGAAAAAAAAAAACTATTAAACTTCTCCACCTGGGGAATTCCTGATATTCTCTCAAGTTTTAGGGACTCCCAATTTAATAAGCCAAGCCCTTGATCTTGAGGGTTACCCTTATGAAACTCATTTCTGCAATGACGAAGTTAAGACTACTTATAATTATGCCTAAGAGTCACCCCCCAGAGAACCTCTTCTGTTGCTCATATGTGGCCTCTGTCTGTAATCCAGCTCTGCAGATAAACTCACTACCCTCCTCACTACATGGGACATGACTCCCAGGGGTGTAAGTCTCCCTGGAAACATGGGACATGACTCCCAGGGATGAGCCTGGTGTGGGCATCATGGGATTGAGAATGTCTTCTTGACCAAAACAGGGAAGAGAAATGAAACAAAATAAAGTTTCAGTGGCTAAGAGATTTCAAATAGAATTGAGAGGAAATTCTGGAGGTTACTCTTATGAAAGTTTCAGCCAGATATTGCAAATTGCCACAGTATGCCAAGCCCTAACCAACAGTATTCCTGAAAACCCTAAAGAATACTGTGCTAGTTTGAATGTATTATGTCCCCCAGAAAAAGCCATATTCTTTGATGCAATCTCGTGGGGCAGACATATTAGTGGGGATTAAGCTGGAACGTTTGGATTAGGTTGTTTGCATGGAAATGCGCCCCACCCAACTGTAGGTGACAACTCTGATGAGATATTTCCATGGAGGCATGGCCCCACCCATTCAGGGTGGGCCTTGATCAGTGGAGCCATGTAAATGAGCTGACAGGCAGAGGGAACTCAGTGCAGCTGTGAGTGACATTTTGAAGAGGAGCTACAGCCAAGAGGGACACTTTGAAGAAAGCATAGGAGCTGCAGATGAGAGACATTTTGAAGATGGCCGTTAAAAGCAGACTCTTGCTCCAGAGAAGCTAAGAAAGGACAAATACCCAAGTGCAACTAAAAGTGACATTTTTGAGGAACTGCAGCCTGGAGAGGAACGTCCTGGGTGAAAGCCATTTTGAAACCAGAACTTTGGAGCAGATGCCAGCCATGTGCCTCCCCAGCTAGCAGGTTTTCCGGACACCATTGGCCATCCTCCAGTGAAGGTACCCGATTGCTAATGTGTTAACTTGGACACTTTATGGCCTTAAGACTGTACTGTGTAACCAAATAAACCCCCTTTTATAAAAGCCAATCCATCTCTGGTGTTTTGCATTCTGGCAGCATTAGCAAACTAGAACAAATACCCTGGGCTCTATCTAAGACTCCATAAAAGTTTTACCTATTAAGTTTATTTTTACAGAAATGTAAAGCCTCCAGATGGCTCCTATGCCAGATAACCCTGAAACACAGAGGTACCAGTCTCTCCAAGAACATCAACCAGTTCCATTCCTCTATCCCATAATGTCAACATACCCTTTCAGCACAAAGAAGTTAGAATGGCCATTGCCAAGATATCCCTAAAGATTGAGAGAATGATCAAATGAGAGGGAATAGGTATAACCAAGAAGTCAGGATTTAACAAATGATTATGAATACAACTCATTATATAGATATTTCTTTTTAGTTTGTAGTGTATCAGAATAGCCAGAAGGAAATACCTGAAATTTCTCAACTGTAATCCAGCAGATTTTATCTTTGATAATGATTGTATAACTATATATCTTTTATCATGTGACCTGTGATTGTAAAAACCGTGTGACTGACACTTCCTTTATTCAATGTATGGGTAATAAAATAAAGACATGCATGGAAAATAATAATAATAATAATAGGTTGGGAATATGGGGGGAGAATACTCCTATGTAAACTATGGACAATAGTAATAGTACTACTTTAATAATCTTTCATCATTTGTTACAAATCTAACTACTTTAAAAAAAATAGAATTACAAAAAAAAAAGTGTTATCAATTGTGACAAATTTTACACACCAGTGCAAATGTTGGTGGGGTGGTGCATGGGAATTCTGTATTTTTTTTTTTTTTTTTGCATGACTGTTTTGTAAACCCACAACTTCTCTAATTAAAAAAAAAAGAATAATGGAAGAAGTAAGACATTTACAGATTAACAAATGCTGAAGGAGTTCGTTCCAGAGGACCTGCCCTATAAAGTGTACACTGAAAACTACAAAACATTGCTACAAAAAATTAAAGTCAACCTAAATAAATGGAAAGACATCCTGTGTTCATCATGGATTGGAAGACTTAATATTATTCAGAAGTCCTGATACATGCTACAACATGGATGAACCTTGAAGACATCATGTTGAGTGAAATAATCCAGACACAAAAGGACAAATACTGCTTGATTTCTCTTATATGAAATACTTGGAATAAACAAATTCATAGAAACAGAAAGCAGAATAGTCATTACCAGGAGCTTGGAGAGGACAGAATGCGGGACTTACTGCTTAACAAATGTTTTTCTGTTCGGGATAATGAAAATGTTCTGTTAACAGATAGTGGTGAAGGTTACACAGCATTGTCAGTGTACTTAATGTCACAGAATTGAACACTTAACATGGTTAAAATTACTTTTATATTATGTATAATTTACCACAATATAAAACTTACACAAATTGTTTAAAAATATATATGTATATGATCCTGTAACCCTGTTATGTGGTGTATACTTGGAAGAACTGAAAGCAGGGACACAAAGAGACATTTGGACACTGATGTTTATGGCAGCATTATTCATGATTTGCAACAGATGGATGTGGCTGATGGGTACATCGATGGATGGACAGAGGGGCGAACTGTGGTGTATTCATACAATGGAATACTGAGCAGCTGCAAGGATTGAAGTCGTGAGGCACGCAACTAGGTGAATGAACCTTGAGGACATTATGTTGAGTGAAATAAACCAAAAATGAAGGGACAAATATTGTAAGTCCTCACTAATATAAACTAAGTATAATGAGCAAACACCAAGAATTGAATTCAAGAGCATAGGTCCTCCAGGGATAGAATGGGAGCACAGATTGAGCAATCGATGATTATGGAGCACAGAATATTCGATAAGGCTTATTGTAAAGGTTCCTCGATTGTAAGCTCTTACAGCAATCACATCGATTCCTGAGTTGTAATGGTTATCCTTAAATTCTGAGATGCTGTGCTCTTTGTATACAACCTGGTAGTTTCCTGGAAATCTGGGTATCTGTGTGATACCTGAGACTCAGAATTAGAGTTATACACCCTCTGAAATCCAGCAGTACTGCATACAGGAACACTTAAAGAAGCTGAAAAAGAGATCAGACTACAATTAGAGATACGAATGAAACAGAGTTGGTTAGGACTAAGATGAATTAGAATGGATGATAAATAACTATATTTTAAAGGGTAAAGGATGATAATAACTATATTTTAAAACTCCAACTTCTGTGTGAGACCAAAGGAAAAGAGCTGTATTTGGTACAAAATTTAAATTTTCTGTAGCACACTATCTAATTTAACCTGTCTGGTCAGTTAATTTATATATTGTAATTTCCTGGAATCTAAAAAAGAGAATGAGTTCTTATTATTCTGTACAATACATCCCAGAATATTTTGTGCAGAAAATAAAGTACTTGCAAACCCCCTTGAGGGAATGAGGAAAAATGTGGAACTATTAAACTTCCCCACCTGGGGAATTCCTGCTATTCTCTTAAGCAATGGGCACTCCCAATTTAGGAGGCAAAGCCCTTGTCCTGGAGGCTTGCCCTGATGAAAACTTATCTCTCCAATAGCAAAACTAAGCCTTCTTAAAACTATGCCTAAAGGGCACCCCTAGAAAACTTCTTTTGTTGCTCAGACATGACCTGTATCTCTCAGCCAACTCTGCAAATTAACCCACAACTCTCTCCCTATATGGGACATGACTCCCCAGGGTTCAAGTCTCCCTGGCAATGTGCGACAAGACTCCTGGGGGTGAGCCTGGACCCAGCTTCATGGGATTTAGAAAGCCTTCTTGACCAAGAGGAGAAAAAGAAATGAGACAAAATAAAATTTCAGGGGCTAAAAGATTTCAAATAGAGTTGAGAGGTCCTTCTGGAGGTTATTCTTATGCGTTACATAGATATCCCTTTTTAGTTTTTAGTGGACTAGAATAGCTAGAAGGAAATACCTGAATCTGGTGAACTGTAATCCAGTAGACTTGATTCTTGATGATGATTGTAAAAACTATATAGCTTTTATCAAGTGACCATGTGATTGTGAAAATCTTGTGACTGACACCCACTTTATCCAATCTATGGGCAGATGAGTAATAAAATAAAGACAAAAAATATATATAAATAATAGGGGGGATAAGGGGTAAGGGATGTTTTGGGTATTCTTTTTCATTTTTACTTTTTTCTTTATTTTGGAGTAATGAAAATGTTCTAAAATTGATTATGGCGATGAATGCACAACTATATGATGATACTGTGAGCCACTGATTGTATACTTTGGATGGATTATATAGTATGTGAATATAACTTAATGAAAGTGTATTAAAATATGTATGTAACACATAATTTTATCTTAACTATCAGAAATGTTTTGTCTAGGAATCCCTGTGAAACTCTGAAAAATGCAATTATGAGATATATTTAAATTGAATTTGAAGAATTATACAACAATCAGTCAAGAATCAGCATTGGAGAAGATGTGGAGAGAGAGAGATATCTGTTCACTGTTGGTAGGGAAGTAGAATGGTGCAGCTCCTCTGGTGGGCAGTGTGGCAGTTCCACAGGAGGTCTTTCCATATGATCCTACAATCCAGGTACCAGGCATCATGGGATTGAGAATGCCTTCTTGACCAAAAGGGGGTATAGAAATGAAACCAAATAACATTTCAGTGGCTAAGAGATTTCAAATAGAGTTGAGAGGTCATTCTGGAGGTTACTCTTATACAAACTTCAGCCAGATATTGCAAATTGCCACAGTATGCCAAGCCCCAACCAACAGTATTCCTGAAAACCCTAAAGAATACCCGGGGCTCTATCTAAGAATCTGTAAAAGTTTTACCTATTAAGTTTATTTTTACAGAAACGTAAAGCCTCCAGATGGCTCCTATGCCAGATAACCCTGAAACCCAGAGGTGCCAGTCTCTCCAAGAACATCAACCAGTTCCATTCCTCTATCCCATAATGTCAACATCCCCTTTCAGCACAAAGAAGCTAGAATGGTCATTACCCAGATATCCCTAAAGATTGAGAGAATGATCAAATGCAAGGGAGGAGTTGTAACTGAGAAGTTAGGATTTAGCAAATGTTTATAACTATTGTGTTCTAGTTTGCTAATGCTGCCAGAATGCAAAACACCAGAGATGGATTGGCTTTTATAAAAGGGGGTTTATTTCATTACACAGTTACAGTCTTAAGGCCATAAAGTGTCCAAGGTAACACATCAGCAATCGGGTACCTTCACTGGAGAATGGCCAATGGCGTCCAGAAAACCTCTGTTAGCTGGGAAGGCATGTGGCTGGCGTCTGCTCCAAAGTTCTGGTTTCAAAATGGCTTTCTCCCAGGATGTTCCTCTCTAGGCTGCAGCTCCTCAAAAATGTCACTCTTAGTTGCTCTTGGGGTGTTTGTCCTCTCTTAGCTTCTCTGGAGCAAGAATCTGCTTTCAATGGCTGTCTTCAAACTGTCTCTCATCTGCAGCTACTCTCTCAGCTCATGTGCATTCTTCAAAGTGTCCCTCTTGGCTGTAGCTCTTAATCAAAATGTCATTCTCAGCTGCACTGAGTTCCTTCTGTTTGTCGTCTCATTTATATGGCTCCAGTGATTTAATTTAGACCCACCCTGAATGGGTGGGGTAACACCTCCATGGAAATTATCCAATCAGAGTCATCACCCACAGCTGGGTGGGGCGCCTCTCCATGGAAACATTCAAAGAATTACAATCTAATCAACACTGATACCTCTGCCCACACAAGATTACATCAAAGATAATGGAGTTTTGGGGGACATAATACATTCGAACTGACACATACTGACTCATAAAGATATTTCTTTTTCATTATTATTGTATTAGAATAGCCAGAAGGAAATACCTGAAGTTGCTGAACTATAATCCAGTAGACTTGATCTTTGATAATAATTGTATAACTATATAGCTTTCATCTCCTGACTGTGTGATTGTAAAAACCTTGTAACTGACACCCCCTTTATCCAGCATATGGTAGATGAATAATAAAATAAATACAAGCATGAAAAAAAATAATATGATGGGAATATGGGAAAAAATACCCCTACGAAACTATGGACAAGAGTTAATAATATTATTTTTATAATCTTTCATCAATTGTAACAAATGTTAAAAAAAAAAATAGAATTACCAAAAAAAAACAAATTTTCTTCACCAGGCAAGTGTTGGTGGTGGGGAGGTGTATGGGAATCCTGTATTTTATGCATAATTGTTCTGTAAACCCACAACTTCTATTAAAAAAAAAAAAGTTTTTAATTAAAAAAAAGAATCATAACATTTATCCTACATAAAATAATGAAATGTTTTACTTATCCATGGAACTTTTTGCTAAATTGCAGCCATATTTCTGTCAGTTGAAGTGATGAACTATATTTGAGGGATTAATCTGACACAAAACAGTGAGGCTTAATCCTTCAGTGTATCATAATCTATTTACTCTGAATGCTAAGAGGATTTCAGATTTAAAAATTATACAGGAAGTGATGCTAGAAATGTACATAAAACAAGAGTGATTTTCCTAAAATCTTTGACTTTAATATCTGTGTAGCATAAGTAGACTACTTTATTTTAATATGTCAAATACAATACATATTTAATTTTAAGGGGTGGAATTAAAGTCTTCATTTGATAACTTTTTATAAAAATCAAAAATGAAATCTTAAATTCAAAGATTCACTTAAGGAGGTAATCTAGAAATCAGCATATTTTCATTTTGCAATCACTTTATGAAGTCACCGCTCTCAAAGAGAGGACAGAGATGCTTACATAATTCCCAAGTGGAGTTTAAGACACTGTCAGACTAAGAAGATCTATTTGCTTTACTCTATAATTTTATACATTATATATTAAAGGTAGAATCATTAATAATTGCTCTGGTGCCAATTTCCTCTTTGAGAACTTGCCCTGCTTACAACCTTGGAAGGGACCAATCCCTTGTACCATTTGCCTCTGTCCCTTCACTCTCAGCTCTACTCCCAGACCACAATTGATTGAAGCAATTAGATACTCGCCCCTGGGGGGTTGGAATTAAAACATGGACACTTAATTGTAAGGAGAGCCATAAGTCATTAGATTCTAGGTCTGAGGCTATCACTTTGAGATGGTCACGTTGGGGCCATGTACAAGTGAACGCGTGGGCAGGGAAGTCACTTTATAATGAATGAGAAGAGAGAAACAGACATTCAGAGAAACCTCAGCAAATCAGTCGGTCTCAGACTGAGTCTTTCCACAAGGCCGCTGCAACTGAATGAAATGCCTTTTTAAGGAATCGACTCTCCCAGTCTTTTTGACTTAAGCCTTTTTGAATGGATTCCTACCTTGACAACCAAACATTCCTTGATCCTAACGATTCACAAAACATTTTATACATGGAGTTTTACAAAATAATTAAGGAATTCCAAAAACATAATAGAATGAAAAATCAAATAACCTCTCAGGTTCCTTTGAAAGTGTTTAAGAACTGCTGACTTCTCAAAAGTGAGAATCATGAGAGAAATGACATCATTAAACAGATTTCGTCCTCTATCACTCAGCAATCTGCAGTAAGGCATCAAGCTGTGAAACTTCCCCAGCCCAGAATACCCTCTTTACTTATTCTTAAAGGATGTTAGTGTCAAGATTTTATTTGGCCATCTAGTTTACCTGCTTCTTCCAGTTTAGTGTGATTTTATTTTTAAAATCCTTTAATCTTAAATTGTTGGGGGTTTTCGTATTTCAACATACTCCATCATTGTATTAATTCTTTACCTTCTGGTTTTAATTGCTTTATTCTATATTGATCATTCTTAGCCTAGTTGTCTTACTATCTTTGCTATTATATCTCTTTAAACTCTTATTTTTACCCCTAAATACTTAATACTTTATAAGTTTATATTCAAGTATTTTCTTACTTTATATTTATTTCATCCATAATAAATATATCTTAGCCTTATTTATTTTTTATCTGAATTTAAAGACTATATATCCATTATAAAATATTTGAAAAAATACATAAAAATTATAAAGAATAAATTTAAAAAATCTATAATCTGACCACTCAAAGATACATTTTGTTCTATTTCTTTCACTCTTTTCTGCGAGTAAATTGTTTCTTATAAAAATGGGATCATTTAACATATATAGTTTAGTATCCTACCTTCTTGTTTCATGAGCATTTTCTAATTGCACTTAAACATTCATGGTTGATCAATATTTAGATCTGTTTCCTGTTTAGGATTTATATTTATACTGATGAACATCTCAACATTGTTTTTACAAACATATTTCTGATTATTTGTTTAGGACAAATTCCTAGAGTTGGAACACTCTAAGAAAAGTATTTTTAGAATTGTGAAACACAGTATTACATTGTTTTCCACAAAGTTTAACACAAATTTTTAGGAAACATTTAATGTGATTTATTTTATTGCCTTCTCAATAAATTGGTTTTGTTTTTTTCTTTGTGAAAATGACAGGTTGCTTTCATTTGCATTTTTTAAATTTACATTGAACAAATTTTCAAATATTCATGACCACTTTTATTTCTTCTTTTGTAGCCTGCTTCTTTATCTCTTTTGCACCCCCTAAAATTGAAATAGCTTAATTAATATTGCTGACTATAAAATACTGCAGGGGAAAGGTTTTCTTTGCCAAAATCTAACAAAAGCAATTTTAAAATACTTTTAAGGACAATGAAATAAAAATTATCAGCAACCAAACATGAAAGGAAGAACCATAAGCCACAAATCTTCAAGAAATAATCACTAAGGAAATGTACAGAATAGCTTAATTTTCTTACCCAAACTCAAAGAAGAGGTTCTGAGAAAAAAAGTGAAAAATCATGAGATTTCTCACTAGTAGTACCCCAATTTGGAGAAACGCAGACTAAGGAAGTGGTAGGCAGCTCAGGGTACTGAAAAGATCTTCAGAACAGAAAAACTAAACAAAGTGGCTAGATCCCAGTGAGAAAAAGAAGAGCCCTCGAGCCCACCATTGAAAGCACAAGCAGAGCTAATTATGCATGCAACAAACAGGAATACAGCAATACTAAAAACTAAAAGGTAAATGAACTATTATGAACTATATCTGATGATGCGGACATGAATAAGTAAAATGCAAGAAGTGAATGGCTAGGATATGCCCCCAATGGAAGAAAAGGCATGAGGGTTACACACTGGATTGGAGGAAACCATCTGAAGTCTGCGAGTATCCTCCTAGTTAGAACTGACAATAAAATGTCTCAAAAAGAAAGCAAAACCCCATGTTCTTCAGAAAAGGCTGCAGAACTCCAGCTGAATTACATTTCATTCTCTCCTAATTCCCCCATCCCCCACTGCCAGCTGTAGAAAGCATGTACAAGGTATGACCCAACCACCAAACTGCAGCTCAGAAAAGACACACTGGTTAGCAGGCACTGAAAGAAGTCAAGGAGAATTCATCAGTATTAGACTAGAGCAAATAAACAGCCAAGGAGGAATCCAGGCAGTAAGAATGGGCAAGAAAAAAGAAACAGTAAGTCAAGTGGAAAAACATAAAACAACATAATGAAAGAAATTTCCTATATAGAAAACCCAAAGGTGGAAGCTTAGATTATTGAGTTGAGACCTTTCTTTTTTTCTCATATAAGCATATAATGCTATAAATTTCCCTCTAAGCACCTCTTTTCCACAAATTTTGATACACAGTATTTTCATTTTCATTTAATTCAAACTACGTTGTCATTTCTCTAGATTTCTTCTTTGACCCATGTGTTATTTAGTATTATGTTAATTTTCAAGTATTCATAGATTTTCCAGATCTTTTTTTAATAATAATTTCTAGTTTAATTCCATTATTGTAAGAGAACAGATTCTGTATGATTTGAATTCTTTAAAATGCATTAGGATTACTTCATGACCCAGGATATAGTTTATCTTGGTCAAGGAAAGGCAAATTGATGGAGTGTTAACCAAATCTAGCCCCTGCAAATTATTCTATGACCCATGAAC
This sequence comes from Choloepus didactylus, assembly GCF_015220235.1. Lineage (NCBI taxonomy): Eukaryota > Metazoa > Chordata > Mammalia > Pilosa > Megalonychidae > Choloepus > Choloepus didactylus. Next base: position 28,788,651 of record NC_051323.1, read on the forward strand.
TAAGAATGATTTTTACATTTTAAATGCCTGAAGAAAATCAAAAGAATATTTTATCACGTGTGAAAATTACATGAAATTCAAATTTCAGTGTCCCTAAATAAAATGTTATTGGAACACAGCCATGCCCATTTATTTATGAGTTGTCTAAGGCTGTTTTTGTGCTGTAATGGTGGAGCTGAATAGTTGCAACAGAGACCATCTGTCTCACAAAGCCAAAAATATTTACTATCTGGTCCCTTACACAAAAAGTTTGCTGACCCCTGATCTTGGGGCATGTGCCATGAACCTTGAAAAAAAATATATTCTGCTCTGTTCAGTGGTGTGTTCTCTAAACTCAGTTAGATCCAGTTGGTTGATGGTGCTGTTCAGTTGTTATATAACCTTGTAGATGTCTATATATTTTTTTTTATTGCTTACTGAGAAAAGAGTGTTACAGTCTCTACCTATAAGTGGATTTGTCCATTTCTTCTTTCAGTTCCATCAGTGTTTTTACTTCATATATTTTGATGCCCTGTTGTCAGGCACTTGGATATTTAGAAATGATATCTTCTTGGGGTAGACGCCTTTAACATTATGTAATGTCTCTCTTTATCCCTGGTAATTTTCCTTGCTCAGAAGACTACTTTGTCTAACATTAATATAGCTACTCCAGCTACCTTTGATTAGTACTTACACTAATTAGTATATCTTTTTCCATCCTTTTACTTTTTTTTTTTTATTATTAAATTCAGTTTTATTGAAATACATTCACACACCATACAATCATCCATGGTATACAATCCACTGTCCACAGTATGATAACATAGTTACGCGTTCATCACCGCAATCTATCTCTGAACATTTTCCTTACATCAGAAAGAACCAGAACAAGAATAAAAAATAAAAGTGAAAAAAAGAACACCCAAATCATCCCCCCATCCCACCCCATTTGTCCTTTAGTTTTTTCCCCATTTTTCTACTCATCCATACACTAGATAAAGGGGGTGTGATCCACAAGGTCTTCACAATCACACTGTCGCCCCTTGTAATCTACATTATTATATAATTGTCTTCAGGAGTCCAGACTGCTGGGTTGGAGTTTGGTAGTTTCAGGTATTTACTTCTAGCTATTCCAATACGTTAAAACCTAAGAGGTGTCTATATAATGCATAAGAATGTCCACCAGAGTGACCTCTCGACTCCATTTGAAATCTCTCAGCCACTGAAACTATTTCGTCTCATTTTGCATCCCCCTTTTGGTCAAGAAGATACTCTCAGTCCCACGATGCCGGGTCCACATTCATCCCCGGGAGTCATATTCTGCATTGCCAGGGAGATTTACGCCCCTGGGAGTCGGGTCCCAGGTAGGGGGGAGGGCAGCGAGTTCACCTGTCGAGATGGCTCAGTTAGAGAGAGAGGGCCACATCTGAGCAACAAAGAGGTACTCAGGGGGAGACTCTTAGGCACCATTACATGCAAGTTTAGACTCTCCTTTGTGGTAATGAGCTTCATAACGGCAAGTCCCATGCTCGAGGGCTCAGCACATCCATCCTTTTACTTTTAACTTGCCCACATCATTATATTAAAAATGGGTTTATTGTTGACAGAATATAGTGGAGTCTTATTTTTTTAAAATCACATCTGTCTTAATTGTTGTGTTTGGACCATTAACATTTAACAAACTATTGATGTGTTTGGATTTAGGACTACTATTTTACTGTTTTCTCTCTTTCCTCTCTGTTTTTCACTTCTCTGTTGCCCCTTTCCTGCCTTCTTTTCAGTATTCCATTTTAATTTACCTTTTATGTTTTTTACTATATCTTTTTGTGTCTTTTTTTAGTGGTTGTCCTAGTGATTACCATAAAGCTACTTAACTTTTCACAGTCTTCTCAGAATCACTATTTTAACCATTTGAGTGGAATACAAAAACATTACCAACACTCTGTCCCTTTACCCTCCCATTTTATGTTGCAGTTATCTTATATACTGCATCTACTTACACTGAAATTCCATTAGATAGTGTTTTAATTGGTTATTTCAGTTTTTAAACATATATTTGAAAACTCAAAGGAAGAATTGTCTGTTATATTTATCCAAATATTTACCATTTCAATTGTTCACACAAATAAACAGATTGGAACCACTTAGCTCTACCTAACAAGCACTTTACGCTTCTTTAGTAAGTTCTCTCCCATTCTTCGTTAATTTCCTCAAACCTCCTGCTATTTTGTCCTTTAGTCTCAGCAAACAACCCTGACTCCTAATTCACTGATAATAAAAGACATCAGCCAATAACTCCTCAAATTCTTGCTATCAACTTACATTTATGTGTACCCATGCCTATACATACCCCAGAGCTGAATTAAAAGGTTGGCTGGCCTGAGTGCCAGTCTACAGGAGGTACTATAATATGACTGGAATAAATTGATGATAAATGACTATTAACTGCAACTGCTTTCTAACCAGACAAATGTGCATTGATCCTGAAACCACCAAAGCTTGAGAGAACATTTAAAAATTCTTGCCAGCACCAACCTATCTATATCAAATATTTTTGCAAACTGTATCTACTTCTTAGATTGTATAATGCTACTGAAGGTTATACCATCAATCCTAATCCAGATGTCTAACAGGCACTTGAAATTGACAGTCACAGTCAGCAGAAAATTTGAAACTATTAATCAGGAACAAGTTATTTTTATTTTTTTTTAACCTAAATCTGAAACCTTCAACATGACCTCCAGGAAGCCATCTGGTTCAGAAAACACACAATTAAACTGACTAAAGAACCAAAATATAGAAAGGTGAGAAGCATGTTGCCAATATAAAAACCTGAAAAATAACTTTGAAATATATTTTGAACAAGACTCTCCATTTCATTCATTTATTCAACAATACTATTAAGCAGCTATTATATGCCAGTCCTATTCGGGGCCACCAAGAGCACAATGGCAAACAAAACCAACGAGGTCCCTGTTATTGAGGGACTTCATTCCAGAGCAGGGAGCAGGTACAAAATAAACAAACAAATGAAGATGATATATAATGATAAATACTATAAAGAAGATAAGGTGATGTGCTAGAGGACACTGGGGCTGGAGAGGCTGCTAATACAGAATGGAATAAGGGAAGGTCACACCAAGGTGCAAAAGGCCAAAAGGACGACACAGTGCCAGTCAGCCAAAGAGGGTGAGTGGGCAGGGGAGGACAGATCATTCTAGGCAGAGGGAATAGCAAGTCCCAAAACAAGAACGAGTTTGACCTTTGAAGACTAGAAAAAAAGAGCTGTGACTAGACTAAAATGAGCAAGAAAGCAGGTAGTAGGAGGTGAAGTTAGAGGGATAGGGAGGAGTCAGATCTACTAGAGTTTGACAGGCCATTACCTAATCCTTAATGAATGTGAATAAATAATGCTACCTAGTTATAAGTAATAAGAAAACAATGAAAAAAGTTTTAAATTGTAAATTAAAACGTTAAACTTATGATCTAATAAAGCTTTCATTATGAACATGACAAGGTATGCCATTTTTTTTCTAGAAAGTCCATATTTTCCTTCCCTCAATAAAATACTGAACAAATATTTGATGGGGTGTCTATTTGGACATTTGCTTTCTACTTTCCTACTGTCATTATGGAATAAGCATCATTTCTCTTGGGCCCTGGAGCTCATCTCTGCCCACCAAAGCCTCTGATAGCTCATGCAGCTACACCTCTAAAAACACAAGACTTGTACAAAAGCACAAGCTTAAACCCATGAATCTCGAAGACAGTTGTATAAAGATGTAGCTTATGAGGGGTGACAATGGGATTGGGAAAGCCATAAGGACCACACTCCACTTTGTCTAGTTTATGGATGGATGAGTAGAAAAATAGGGGAAGGAAACAAACAGACAAAGGTACCCAGTGTTCTTTTTTACTTCAATTGCTCTTTTTCACTCTAATTATTATTCTTGTTATTTTTGTGTGTGTGCTAATGAAGGTGTCAGGGATTGATTTAGGTGATGAATGTACAACTATGTAATGGTACTGTGAACAATCGAATGTACGATTTGTTTTGTATGACTGCGTGGTATGTGAATATATCTCAATAAAATGAAGATTAAAAAAAAAAAAAAAAAAAAAGCACAAGCTTAGCAAGAAAAGAACAAGATTTCAGCCTGTTCTCATCCCCTTAGCCCGAACATCCTTATGCCCAACAATTTTTTAATGTACTTTTTATTGTACATTAAAACTTTAAAATATATATATATAAGTGATAACTTTCAAAGTACGATTTAGCAAGTAGTTAGAAAGCAAATTTCAAAGAATGTCATACGCCCAACAATTCAAGATAGCCTTACCTCCCACCACCTCAGAAATCATTTTCCATCAGTTAACTCCTTTTTCCCCTGAAGTGTCAACTGCTCCTACATGGGTAAAGAACAAATATGTCAGACATTGTCTAAAGTTATGTTTTTTCCCCTCAAGAAATGCCGAGCATTATTGTATTTTTGACCATTATGTGCTGCCAAAGCCTGACAGAGTGCTAAGGCTTTGAATGTTCTGTTAACTGAAACAGATAAAATATTCAGTATAAAATAGCCCAAAAGTTCTCATCTCTTTATTAGAAACCACTTACCTTTACTTGGATAGCTTTAAAATCATGTATACACCTAGGTTTTTATAATACACACCCTCCTTCTGACGGGTGTGAGATATATCACAATTTGAGAATGAATTTTTGGATCCCCTATAATTTCAACTACCATATATCTGAATCCTGGCATTACTTTACAGCTAATTACCCTGCCAAAAATAATGATGCAAAAACTAGCAAAGATGCTGATTTGCCTGTCAAGAAAATCCTTTTAAGATAATAACATTTTAAAATTTCCTAGCCAGCACTTAAAACTTTCAAATGTATCCAAGTATAATAGGTTGTTTAATATTGACTATAAATTAGTAGCAGTAAATCTCCAATCTTTTATTACTCCTTCAAAAATGGTAAACCAAAGAAATGATTAAAACTATATTTAATAGTTTAATAAGATATTAAAACTCACAGGTAAAATGTATTTACTTATTGGAGACATTTTAATTAATTTCAAAATAATTTGTTTTAATAATTCACAAATTGTGATAATTATACAAATTGTTTGCCTCCTCCCCCGCCCCATTCCAATCTAAAAAAAAACCACAGATTATATAGACCTATTACAATTTTCAGCAAGTTAAACACATTGACCTTAGTCATGCTGTATGACTGTCTGAAGTAACCCCCTGGCTCAGTGACAATTTTGGCTTCAAATAATAAGCTATAACATTTCAGATATGAATCACAGCTCATTTGCTCTTAACAAAGTGTTTTATCCAGCTCCTCTTCAGCCATTTGTATAAAAAAATTGACCCTTCTCATGCACCACTGATTTGGTCATCTTATATTCCATAAGATAAGCCGAGAACCCTCAAGTATAAATTTTTTAAAAATAGCAATAGTAAAGATAGTCCAATTTTGGAAAAATTAAATATTATCCATAATTCTGCTACCTTAAAAACAACTAGCCTTTCCTTTTTAAGTATCCAATTACTTTATATAAAGGTTATTCATACTTTAAGGGGAAGATTTTTTTAACTACATTGAGCTACATAGCAAAAAGGAAAGAAGTCACATTCAAATCAAATGTAAATAGGAAAATTGTTTCAGCAGATATTACATGGAAAGAAAAATATAGTAAATCTTCAGGATATGAGTGACTTGCTTTAGTAGGGATTTAATTATATTTTGAAACAAATCAAGAGCCTCAATGTTAAGGGCTTTAACAGTATTTAACTCCATAAAAAACCTTTCTGATAATTTACAAATGAAATGATGTACTTTCTTACTGTAATTTCATTTTACTTCAAAATAATCTTGGGGGTGGAGAAGGTAAGCCAGCATGAAGAAGTATAAGATTACCCAAGTGTTGGTATTCAGTGTAGCGATGATTGGTATGTGGGGGTTCAAAATAATATTACTGCACTCTAGTATATAAATGAAAATTTCCAACATAAAAAGTAAAGAAAAAACTTTCAGAAAAAAAATCTAAGAATATAGAGACTGTTTTAGTTTGCTAATGCTGCCCTTTTTGCAAAACACCAGAGATGGACTGGCTTTTATAAAGGGAGTTTATTTGGTTACAAAGTTACAGTCTTAAGGCCATAAAGTGTCCAAGGTAATACATCAGCAGTCGGGTACCTTCACTGGAGGATGGCCAATGGTGTCTGGAAAACCCCGTTAGCTGGGAAGGCACGTGACTGGCATATGCTCTGGAGTTCTGGTTTCAAAATGGCTTTCTCCCAGGACGTTCCTCTCTAGGCTTCAGCTTCTCTCCAAAATGTCACTCTCAGTTGCTCTTGGGGCATTTGTCCTCTCTTAGTTTCTCCAGAGCAAAAGTCTGCTTTCAAAGGCCACCTCCAAAATGTCTCTGTAAACTGCAGTTCCTCTCTCAGCTCCTGTGCATTCTTCAAAATGTCCCTCTTGGCTGTAGCAAGCACACTCCCTCTGTCTGAGCTTATATAGTACTCTAGGAAACTAATCAAGGCCCATGCTGAATGGGCGGGGCCACACCTCCATGGAAACTATCCGATCAGAGTTATCGCCCACAGTTGGGTGGGGTGCATCTCCATGAAAACACTCAAAGAATTACAATCTAGTCAACACTGATATGTCTGCCCACACAAGACTGCATCAAAGATAATGGCATTTTGGGGGACATAATACATTCAAACTGGCACAGAGGCTAACAGAAAACACAAAGTTTTTTTTCATATCTATTAATTTAAGAATCACTGAAGTCAAACTTTCAAACTCATTCTATGAAATCAGCATCACCCTAATACCAAATAAAGATATCACAAGAAAAGAAAATTATAGATCAATATCACTTATGAATATAGATGCAAAAATCTTCAATGAAATACTAGCAAGTCAAATGCAGCAGCACATTAAAAGGATGATACACCATGGCCAAGTTAGATTTATCCCAGGAATGCGAGGTTGGTTCAGCATAAGCACATCAATCAATGTAATACACCACATTAACAGAATGAAGGGAAAAAAAAAAAACACATGATGATCTCAGTTAATGCAGAAAAGGCATCTGACAAAATCTAGCACCCTTTCATGATAACAGCACTCAGAAAACTAAGATTAGAAGGGAACTTCCTCAACAAAATAAAGCGCATTTATGAAAAAAAACACTACTCAGTAGATGGAAGACTGAAAGCTTTCCACCTAAGATCAGGAACAACACAAGGATACCCACTTTCACCACTTATTCAGCATTGTACTGGAAGTTCTAGCCAGAGCAATCAGGCAAGAAAAATAAATTAAATTAGAAAGGAAGAAATTATATAAAGTAAGGAGTAAAACTATCCTATTCACAGATGACATGATCCTTGTTTTAGTTTCCTGGCTGCTAAAATACAATGAAATAGGGTGGCTTAAAAAATGGGAATGTGTTGGCACATGGTTTTGAAGCTAGGAGAAGTCCAAAACTGAGGTGTCAGCAAGGCAATACTTTCCTCCAAAGACTGTCATTCTGGGGCTGGCTGCTGGTGATACTTGATCCTTGGCTTTTTTTGTCATATGGCAGCCTCCCCTGGCTTCTTTCTCCATCTGATTTTCACTTTGCCTATAAAGGACTCCAATAATCCAGATTAAAGCCCAACCTGATTCAGTGGGGCCACATCTTTGCTGAAGTAACATCTTGAAGAGATGTTATTTACAATGGGTCCACACTCACCAGAATGCAGACCAATACCAAGCATGTGTCCAAACTAGGCTACTCAATTCAATCCACCACCAGCCTAAATAAAGGAAATCCCAAAGAATCCACAAGAAAGCCACTAGAGATACTAAATGATTTGGTAAAGTGGCAGAGTACAAGATGAATACACGGAAACCATTGGTGTTCTAAACACCAGCAAGGAACAATCCAAAAAGGAAAGCAAAAAAACTCCATTTAAAACAGCAACTAAAAGAATAAAATATCTAGGAATAAATTTATCTAATGATGTAAAGGTCTCCTACATTGAAATCTACAAAATACTGGTGAAAGAAAGTAAAGAATACCTAAATAAATGGAAAGATATTCCACCTATTTGATTGGAAGACTTAATATCATTAAGACATCAATTCTACCCAAAACAATTTACAGATTTAATGCAATCCCAATACAAATTCCAATAGCCTTCTTTGTGGAAATGAAAAAATCAAATCATCAAATTCATATGGAATTGCATGGGGCCCCAAATAGCCAAAACTATTTTCAAAAGAGCTAAGTAAGAGGACTCACATTTTCTAATTTCAAATTTGCAGATTTGTAGAGACAGAAAAGAGATTAGAGATTACCAGGGACTGGGGGAAATGGGAATGGGGAATTAAAGCTTAATGGATGCAGTTTCTGTTTGGGGTGATGAAAAAGTTTCGGTAATGGATAGTGGTGACAGTGGCACAATATTGTGAATGTAATTAATAACACTGAATTGTATACTTGAAAGTGATTAAAATGGGAAATGTTATGTTGTATATATGTTACCACAACTGAAAAAAAGAGAAAGAGAATCACCATAGTCCAAAAAGGACTGATAGCATTGTCACTCAGATAAATCAGGTTCCATCCACATCAGACCTGCTGTCCAATGATACTATGCTGACAGATTCTTCTATTGATGTGACGTAAAGATCAGAAAACCTCTGAAGAAATGAGGAAGAGCCCTTTCATTCATTCATTCAATAAATATTTACTATGCAATTACTCTGTGCTAGACCCTGTTCTAGTCAGTGGGGATACATCAGTAAATAAAACAGATAAAAATTCTTATGGAGTTTACATTCTGGTGAGGACAGAATGGACAGATACTGAATATAATTGATAAGCTACACAGTATGTTGGAAGGTGATAAGTACTATGGAAAAAGTATATCAATATAAGGGAGTGCCAAGATAGGGGGTGTGACAGTTTTAAGTAAAGCATCAGGGTGAGCCTTACTGAGAAGACAACATTTGAGCAAAGATTTGAAGGAGAGATGAAAGTGAAGCCCATGGATATCTGGAGGAAGCGCAATCCAGACAGAGGAAAGAGCCAATGCAACGGACCAGAGGCAGGGGTTTGCCTGATGTATTTGAGAATCAGCAAGAATGCCAGAGTGGCTTGAGCATGATATTCAAGAAGAAAAACAGTGGAAGAGGGTGGTTAGAGAGGTAACAGTGGGTATGGTAGGGGGTAGGGATTAACTAGGGCTTTGCAGGCCATTGTAAAAACTTTAGCTTTCCAAGTGAAATAGGATGACAAAATGAAGGGTTTTGAGCAAAAAAAGTTATACAATCAACTCTTTTTATGTTCCGCTTTGCCTTTTGGATTCTAGTCAAGCAGTTACCCAAATGATTGCCTTCTTGTTATCACCTCTGGCCTGACAGTCACCTCACTGTGAAATGGTGGCTGCTGTGGAGGGTCCCCAACCCATGTCCATTATTCCTAGGTAAGTTCTTCACTCCTTAGTCATTAGCAATGAGATATATTATCATTAGAAATAAGATGTATTGTCACCTCCAAAAGATGACCTACCCAGTTAGACAAATTTGTGTCTTTTCTGACTACTAGAAATAATTTATATTAACGTTGCTTTTTAGATTATACAAAACAGAACCATAACTGGTTTGGTATCATATTAACCCAGATTAAAATTTGAATTCAAGTACTTAATAGTTGAATGATCTCAGACATATTATTTAACTTTTTCTGGTCTTAATTTTGTCATTTATAAAAAGAGAATAAAAATATCTAAATTCATAGAATTTAGATATTTACTTGTGAAGATCAAGTAAATTAAATGTAAAGAATCCATCCCAGAACCTAGAGCATAATGTGCATTTAATAAAAGTTAGATCCATTCCATTGTAGCTCTAAGAGTACTTCCTGTTTTGCCCTGCCTCCATGAGAAGTCAATCCTGACAGCAAAAGAATCCAGGACAGCCAAGAGGGAAAAAGAGTCCTTCTAGCTTAAGGAAGAATTATTCATTGTTTATAGTCTACTAGTTGATGCTACTGCATTACCTCTTTTTAATAACATCTCTATATTAGCATTACATATAAGGGGCTACATATTGTTTTTTAATTAGATACTTTTAATTTGAAAAAGAGGCTTTGAGATTGAATTTATCAAGATAGGTGGGCTTTCTAGACACAGTATGGTATCATATTATGGCTTTAAAAACATATATAGCTTTCACTAAAATTCTCAAAACATAAACAAACATGGAGATCTACGCAAACTTCCAAAACTGACTCAAGACCTCAGAATAGACCTCAAGCAAGAGAAGATATTGAATTGGTAGTCAAAAAACTTCCACAAAGAAGAATCTAGGTCCTGATGGCTCCACTGCTAGATTTTACCAAACACTTAAAGAGAAATTAATACCAATTCTTCACAAAATTTTCCAAAAATTAGAAGAGAATGGAACACTTTCCAACTCATTCTACAAGACTGGTATTACTCTAGTACCAGAACCAAACAAAGGCATCACCAGAAAAAGAAAACTACAGACCAATACCTCTTATGAGTACAAATGCAAAAATCCTCAACAAAATACTAGCAAACTGAATCCAGCAACATATAAAAAGAATTATACACCATGACCAAGTAAGATTTATATCAGGAATGCAAGGGTAGTTCAATATCCAGTAATCAACCAATATATCACATCAACAGAATAAGAAACAAAAATCACAATTATCTCAACAGTTGCAGAAAATGCATTCAACAAAATCCAGCACCCTTTCATGACAAAACACACACAATAAACTAGAAATAGAAAGAAACTTCCTCAAACCCATAAAGGGCATCTACAAAAAAACCCATAGATAACATCATTCTTACTGGTGAAAGACTGGATGATTTCTCCCTAGGATCAGGAACAAGACATAGATTTCACTCTCACCACTTCTACTAGAGATTCTATCAAGGGCAATCAGGTGAAAAAAAAAAAAAAAAAGAAAAGAAATAAAAGATACCCAGATTGGAAAGAAGGAAAGAAAGGAAGGAAGGAAAGAAGGAAGGAAGGGAGGGAGGGAGGGAGGGAGGAAAGAAGGGAGGAAGGAAGAAAACCACTATTCAGAGATGGCATGAATTTGTATATACAAAATCCTAGAAATCCACTAAATAACTATTAGAACTAATAAACAAGTTCAGCAAGGTTGCAGGATACAAGATCAAAATATAAAAATTATATTTCTATACACTGACAATGGGAATCCAAAAATGAAATTGAGAAAACAAACCCATTTACAATAGCATCAAAAAGAATAAAATACTTAGGAATAAATTTAACAAAAGAAGTGCAAAACTTACACTCTGAAAATTACAAAACATTGTTGAGAGAAATTAAAGAGGATCTAAATAATTGGAAAAGCATCCCATGTTCATGTATCATAAGATTGTTAATTTGGCAAAACTCCCAACTAATCTACCAACTCTATGCAATCCCCATCAGAATCCCAGCTGACGTCTTTGTAGAAATTGTTAGCTAATTCTAAAGTTCACATGGAATTTCGAGAGACCCAGACTAGCCAAAACAATCTTGAAAAAGAAGAACGAAGGAAGAGATCTCACAATTCTTGATTTTAAAACTTACTATAAAGCAATGGTAATCAAGATAGTGTGGTACTGGCACAAGGATAAATATATAGATCAATGGAATAGATTTGAAGGCCAGAAATAAACCCACACATCTATGGTCAGCTGAATTTTGACAATTGTGCCAAGACAATTCAATGTAGAAAGAACAGTCTTTTCAACAAGTGGTGCTGGGACAACTGGTTAGTCATATGCATAAGAATGAAGCTGGACCTCATACCATGTTAAAAGGGTATGGGGTTTCTTTTTGAGGTGATAAAAATGTTCTAAAATTGTATGTGATGATGATTGCACATATCTGTAAATATACTAACACTGTGGTATGGTATAGTTTAATGGGTAGATGTACAATATATGAATTACATCTCAATAAAGCTGTTAAAAATTAAAAACAAACAAACAAAACCCAAACCCCAGGTTTAGCACTTTATTGGAATTTACCCATAGGGGAGGGAAAAAAATCTAAAACTTTTCCCTTTTTAATTGAAAGTGAGACCTTATACTTATGTACCAAGATAGAAAGAAAGACCCTAAAATGGTCTGACCGTGTTTCAGTGCCAGACCTTGGATTTTACAGAGAAGCAGGAATTTTTACAGTAGCTAACATTCTTGTTCCTTTTTACTTTTGTACCTTAGTTAACTCAGGAAAAAACATGCGGCAGGTTGCATGATCACTGAATGTTTATGAACTTGCATTTATAAATGACAAATGATACATTTCAAGTGATTTTTCTTCTTCCCATTTCTTCAATTTTTTTCTTCAAATTTTATATGTAGCAAATAAATATTAATAGTTGGCCACTCTCTTCATAAATTGGCAAATGCCAACAGAATTTCATGGCTCTAAGGGAAGAGTATTTTGTTGCTGAAGGAGGGATAAAAACTGCTTTTACCAGTAACACTTCACTGCAAATTGCCAGATGTCCCTTGGGGATTAAATCATGCCTTGCACCAAAGGCGTGTGTAGGTCCCAACCCCTGATCCTATGGGTGTGAACCCTTTGTAAATATGACCTTTGAAGACATTATTAGCTAAGGTGTGCCCAAACTTAATGAGAGTGGGCCTTAATCTAATATGGCAGTAGTCCTTATAAGCAAAGGAAATTGGACACAGAAGGAGATACCACAAGGAGCAGCCAGAAGCCGAAAATCAGTGAAACCAAGAAGAGAAAAGAGAAGATGCTGCCATGTGAACTGCCATGTGACAGAAAAGCCAAGGAGAAGATGCTGCCACGTGAACTGCCATGTGACAGAAAAGCCAAGGACCAAGGATCACGAGCAGCCAGACCCAGAATGCCTCATTGTTTAGGGAGAAATTATAGCCCTGCTGACACCTTGATTTTGGACTTCTAGCCTCACAATTGTGAACCATAAATTCCTGTTTGTGTAAGCCAAGCCACTGTAGGGTATTTATTTTAGCAGCTCAGAAACTGAAACAGTGTCTTTGTGTGATAGTGAGCTGCTTGTACACTCTGACTGACCACTCGTCCCCTTGTGTCCAAGGACAGATAAGGAAATTACTGCCTTGGTGTGGGAGAGGGAGCTCTGGGTAATCTGGCCTGACAGGACATCATCCAGGTCTTTGTTTCTAGTGCTTGTCCTAAACAGACAAAATCCGGGTTTTGGAAGATTTCGTCACCTATTTGGGCATCTTCCGGTCCATCATCTTGTTTCCCTTTGGGCTCCTCTGCTGTTTTGCCTTAAGGAAAAGAAGATGCCCCAACTTTTTTAAATGGTGAGAGAAGCAATAAGCCTACTTAACTAAATGTGACTAAGGTTTTTTTTGTTTGTTTGTTTGTTTGTTTTCCCTGGCTGGACCATCTTCCCTTAAGACAGGTAGTGCTGCCTGACAACTGCATTTAGGATGACTCAATCTTTGTGCTTCCCCTTTGTGGGTCCTGGGGTAGTAACATAGTCCTGTGTCATTAACATCAGGTAGAGTCTCCTGATTTGCAATCCTATGAGAGAAAAGCTGTGACTTTGCTCAACCCAGCCGCAAGGAGCCTGGGACCAACAGTCTGAGTGTTAAGTGTTCACACTTACACTAGTTTACCTGCATTTGACCTTGAGTGACTTCAAGTTGTTAACCATATCAGTCGGTGCTGTGGATCATTTGTCACTGAAGGCTGGAGTTTCACATTAGCAAGGAATTCTCCCCCCTCCCTACACTTAGAGATACGATTTCTGGTTTAGACACTGGTGCTTTAAGTAGAGGCATATTTGGAAATATCTACTAGCTTACCTGCAGCTGCTTTTATTGATAAACATTCCAAATAATTCAGTGAGGAGAATGACTACACTACTTTTCTCAGATAAATTTGCTATGTTAATCCTTCTTACAGATGCAGGGTTTAGAGTTTCCACAGTTATTGTTTCCTTTTACTTTTCTTCCAACATCACTGTATATTATGATGGTACCCAACCCTTTGCTTTGGTGTCAAAGTTCTCCATAAAGCCAGCCATCTTTTCCCTCAGAGATTAACAATGTGATGACATTTTCTTGTACAAAGCTACATAAGGTTTTGTCAGTTTCAAAAAACAAATCATTTTTAACTTGTTATTTTTCACCATGTTCAGTCCAGTTACAACTAAAACCAATAACTATTGTGCTGGTTTGGATGTATTATGTCCCCCCAAATGCCATAATCTTTGACGCAGTTTTGTGCGGGCAGGAAATGTATTGGTGTTGATTGGGTTGGAGACTTTTGATTGGATGTTTCTGTGGAGATGTGATCACTCAATTGAGGGTGACATCTTTCATTGGATAATTTCCACGGAGGTGTGGCCCAGCCTATTCAGCATGGGCCTTGATTAGTTACTGGAGCACTATATAAGCTCAAACAGAAGGAGCAAGTTTGGTACAGCCAAGAGGGACACTTTGAAGAATGCACAGGAGCTGAGAGAGGAACTGCAGTTTTGGAGATGACCTTTGAAAGCAGACTTTTGCTCCAGAGAAGCTAAAAGAGAACAAATGCCCCAAGAGCAACTGAGAGTGACATTTTGGAGAGAAGCTGAAGCCTAGAGAGGAACGTCCTGGGAGAAAGCCATTTTGAAAATAGAACTTGGAGCAGAGGCCAGCCATGTGCCTTCCCAGCTAACAGAGGTTTTCCGGACACCACTGGCCATCCTCCAGTGAAGGTACCCAATTGATGATGTGTTATCTTGGACACTTTACCTTAAGACTGTAACCGTGTAACCAAATAAACGCCCTTTATAAAAGCCAATCCATTTCTGGTGTTTTGCATCCTGGCAGCATTAACAAACTAGACTAGCTATTAACTGGGATCATCTGAAGTATTTGTTTATTATATATACTTATTATTAATTCACTCATTCATATCAACAGTTGATATATTGTTAAATATATCAGTCAAAGGATTGATATATGTTCTGGCTGGGGATATTTTCGAAGGAGAGGTAGATAACAAGTGTGTTATCTACCTTTTTGATTCAATCATGTCGCTTCTATTATTGGTGAAAGCTGAGGTATTCCAGATATTGGGATGGAGACTGGGGTCTTCATTCCTTCTATCATATTAACTATTTTGTTGGTATCATCACAAACTTCCTGCCACTCAGGCAGTTTGAAATTGAGTAACTCTGCAGACTCTGTGTGTTAATAATATGTGATTTACAAAACTACCATGCTTGTCAACCATAAAACAGAATCACCTCTTCCCTTCAAGTAGAGCGTCTTTGTAAACATCTACAATAACTTCCTAGATTTCACTCTAGCAAGAAGTAACGGTTTCCATTTACTCTATTTGTGGTCTTCATGTTCTTTAGTGAATTTCTTCCTCCTTGACTTTACCATCTGATCTTCAATTTTACTTCAGATTTCTCCAAAGAATCTAACTTATTTCTAAGTTCTATTTGGTATATTTTTAAAGATACATTCATATATTTTACATCAAGTTCTGTCATCTTCAATTTGTATATAATCTCTTTATGAAATTTTTTCAACTATTAAAGGAAATTTTTAATGACATACTAAATTTGAAACTTGCTTGGTCAACATGGGAGACCCAGTTTTGACCAGTTTCACCATTCTTGGCCACTTCACCTTCCTGGCAGGGTCATACCATTAATAGCCTTTTCACATTTTTTTCCTGGGTTTATTAAATTACATAGCCTGTGACTGAAATTATTTCATAGCATTCTGGCGGAACAGAAGTGCTCACATGTGGCAAGACATTTGCATCCCTAAAAGTTCTCTAGATGACCAAGGGCAGCCTAGAACTTACTATAAATGGAACACATTGGAGACATTGATGCCTTTATCTTCAAAGTGTAACCCACAGAGACTAATGGGCCTAAAGGTGCTATATTTTTAAACAAATCTAAAGCAGAATTTTCAAAGGACTTCACAATGGAATAGTTTGGGGGAAATATTGCATCTTCTTCTGAAGATTGACAATACCCATTAACACATTAAAAGTTATGAAAAGTCATGCAGTTCAAGAAAAAAAAAACACTATTTTACTTTGACCATAGAATACTTTTCCCCTCATGGGTTCCCTATTAAATTGTCAAAAGCTAATTTATCATAAAACACAGTTTGGGGAATGCTGATTTTGTTTGAAAATCAAAATCATTGCTAACGTTATTCTCAATGGGAGAGCATCTTCTAAGAAAAGTTACTGGAAATTTGTGAGGGCATTTTTGATTATAATAATGATTGGGATGGGTAGGGTAGGATATTTAGTGGGCAGGAAGAGAGGTATACCAGATGTCCTGCAATGAGTGGAACAGTTCTAAAGAATTGTCCTATGATTTTCAAATTCCTGATGGATGGTGAAGTAAGGAAGAATCCTGTTTATAATTATGTGAGTCTAGACTCTAACTCCATATTACATAAAAACACAATGTATTTTTGCATTATTTTGGCATACACTGAAATTCAGGAATGCAAAGTTTAGAACTTTGTCAAGAGTTGTTCATTATTTCAGAAAATTATACTACTGAAACACTGCTCATGGTATTTTAAAAATCAATACAACACACAGCTCTCAGCTGGCATATATATAGCTGTCTGTTTCACAGTGATTCTGTTCACAAGTGCAAGCAGCTCTTTCACTGGGACTGCTGGTGAAGCCATGCCTGAGCATGATTTATTTTATTATAAATCAATTTCCTTTATCGCTTAATATGAGTTCTGGCATTATACTGCTTTTTAAATCACATGTATAAATGGGTTGTATTGTTTATAAATTTTATTTCAAGATAATAAATTGGATGTTACAAAGTATTTAATTTTAAAACAGGGTGTTCAGTCTGATAAGACTGAAAATCATTGACCCATAACCTTTCATTATCCAAAAATAAGGGATTCTAATTAGGACAAATTATAATTGACCACAACATGATTAAATTAAATTAAATCATAAATATGGTGTGACTTAGGTAAATACTTGAAAATGAGGTATGTTTAAGATAAAATAGTTTATTACCGAGACTTTACTATGTGTATAACACTTGATTACATATCTGCCTTCATGGAACTTATTGTCTAGTGAAGGGAACAAAGCAACAAACAACTAAAGAACTAAACGATAAACAGTTGTCTTCTAAGCATTCGTGAAACACAAGTTTATATGAGGCAAAGGTCTTAGGGACCTGGGTTGGTCAGGAAAGGCTCAGTATAAAGTAGACCTTCAGTTTGGCATTCCAGAATTAACTGGACAGCATCAGCAAGGTATGTTCACCATGACAAAGGGAAGACCAACTAACTGCCAAGGGACCCGTGAAACAGATAACTACCGTACCAGCTGATGAAAAGCCTTGAAAGACTCAGGAGACTGAACCTAATGCAATGGGTAAAATGAAGCCCATACAGCCTCCTAGAAAGAGAAGTAATGATGAATTACCTAGAAAGATAAGGACAGAGAGACATATAAATGAGCACAAGTATTTGGGAAGGGGAGTCTGACGTGAAAAAATGAGTGAAGTTTTAGATTTGTTGAAATTGAGGCGATCAGGGGGAATAGATAGCTTTAAAAGTCAACATGGAGATAACAGCTGAATGTGTCATCACCAGAATGAAGGCGCTCAGGAGATAATGAACATAGGGAATGTTAGAAGCTGGAAGACAGGGCCTTGGGCAACACCCACAGGTGAAAGGACCAGAAGAAGAGCTGGCAAAGCAGCCACAGAAGATGAAAATTACTTTACCTACAAACAGTAAAACTATGGAAAGCTTCTACTGTTGCCAGATGGGTGGTAGAGGCTAAAATTATAAACCAGTTATTTTTTAAGATTTAAGAGAAGTTATGGACCACAGAGTTAAGATACTTTACTAAAATGTTATGGCAGAAACCTCTCAGCTTCTAGGTTGATAGTAAAGACTGCATAAGTAGCATATACATTTTTAAGAAGGCTCTTCTAAAAGGAAAACATACTGGTTTGAGAAAAGGAATCTAGTCACTTATAGGTAAGTCGATTGACTCATAGATGCTATTATAAACTTCCAGAAAATAACTGTAAGCAGAAATGAGCTATAAACTTACCAATCATCGCAGAACGTTGCATCACTATAAGGATTACTCTCACAAAATGAAATAGACAAAGAAGTTGCCTAAAGGGCAGTCCAGCTTAGAACATAGATTTAATTGTATGCAATAGTAGAGATCTCTAATTCTTCACATCCTTTATCATCTATATTCATTTGTAATCAAAGCTATTTATATTAAATTTTTCAACCTTATGAACCCACCTCTAGATTGATTTATTTCTGTAAAGAATTAACTACTGGAACAATCTACCTGCCTGCAATCTATGAAAAAGTGAAGAACTTTATAAGACAACCTAAGTCCCAGTTTTCCTGGGACAGTCTCAGTTTACTCCTGCTGTTCAGGCAGAATCATCAACAGCACTCCTTTCACTCACAGTGTGGATGATAAATTACTAGGGCCCCATATCAATGAAGCCAAGCACATGGGAAACTTTTATAAACCACACTTATTTTCGACTTCATGTTTAGCCCTAATTTACAAAATACATGTCATAGTCTATGAACATCCATTATAGTTGCTTACAGAAACCTGCCCATACTTTCCTGATCTAGCCTGTGGTCTCTAGGGCCCACTCCCTTGTGATGGGGTAATTCTTGGACTTCCCTGATCCAAAATCTGCCCAAGAACATCTTGTCAATTCTGGTGATATTCTCCCATACCCACCTATCAACTTTGTCCCAATTCTTTTCATCCCTTACTTTCTCCTCCGGTGATTAATAAGCTCTCATGTTTCCTTATTCAAACCAGGCTAGTGGGAAGAGTATTCCAAACACAACAGACAACTCTCTATATGGGGAAGATTTCACTTTATAGAAAAACAGCCTTAAAATCAGGCTTTTATTTGGATCAATATTATAAAATCCAAAGGACCTGAATTCACTCATCCATGCAGTCACTCGCTGACATTTTATAGAGCATGCACTATGTGCCAGGTACTTTGCTAGATTCTAGAGATAAAATGATCAGTGAGGCAATAGTCTTAAGGACATGGGTTGGTCAGGAGCAGGCACTTATGATAATGTGTTAACACTAACAATAGCTAACACTTTTTGAGTACTTGTTGAGTACATGTTCTCAACACCTTATAAGGTAATCGCTACTATCTTCATTTTACAGATGAAGAACCTGAGGCTTAGAATAATTTCAAAAGATCACACTGCTGGACCCCATAACTTTTAACCATTATTCTTCCAGTAAAAGTATTTGCTACTATAAAAGTACACAGCAAAGCAATTTACTTAGTCACCCAGTTTTAAGAATGTCTAAGGAGAGAACTGAAGAGAAGGAATTTGGGGGGGGGGGGCGGTGGGTATAACTGAAAAAAAAAAAGGGGGGGTTGGGTGGGTGGGTGGGGAATGTTTCTAACAGTGGTAACAATATGTGCAAAAAAAAAGCCTAGATATAAGAAAAAGCAGAGTACATTCAGGGAACTTAGAGTAATTTGGTGCCAGGGGAGCTTAAAGTATCAAAGGTGAACTGTCATAGATGAGGTCGGATTAGTATGCAGAACAAAGAGAGGTTCTGTTTTGATTTTATGTGTTGTGAAACAAACCACCACAAACTTGACTGGCTTAAAACAACCACCATTTTGTCATCTCTAATTATTCTGTGGACTGACTGGGCTCAGCTGGGCAGTTCAGTTGTCCCATGTGGCTGTTACTGGGGCTCTGGGAGTTTGCCTGCCATGAAACATCTCAGATGGCCCACTCACAGGTCTGGCACCTTGGCAGAGAAATCTGGAAGGTTGGCTTCAAATGGGATGCTGGGATATCTGGGCTTTTCTCTGTCTCCATATAGTCTCAGGTGCTTGCTTGCTCGTTCGCTCTGTTCATCTCAGTTCAGACTAGCCACATAGTATTCAATAGCCACATGTAGCTACCCGTGTTGAATAAACTGAGCCACTGAAATTCTAATGAAGTTCCTTCTTAGTTACTATCATCCCACTCCTGAAATCAAACACAATTCATAATATGCTTAGGTAGCATATTCCCTCTATGAATGTTCAATGATTCCCAGGATCAAGAGTCTAGACATCTAGGCACATGTATTATTATTAGATTACCCCAAGACAGAGCACTGGTTCCCGAATGAGTTCATGCTGACTACGTGCCTGGGAATCATCAGTATCCTACAGCCACCAGCTGATATCAGCTATCTCAGGAACCAGGTGTGGCAGGTGACAGGCAGCTGCACAGCTTTCTCCACTGTGCTAAGTTAGTGACCACCCACCTCCACTTCCCAGTTTCCAAAATTCTGTCAACACCTCCTCTCATGTTCTCTGTCTTTAGGGGTTTTATGCCTTTTATTATTCCTTGATTGTCATTTTAGTGTATTTTCAAGAGAAAGTTAAAATAAACACATGTATTCAATTGACTGTGTTTATCTGGAAGCTGTCTGTATGATTAGGGGCTGATTTATTTCAAAATCTATGGACTTCATCACCAGCAGATAACTTGTCTACAGACACAGGAGACAAACCTTTTCAAGCTTCATTAAAGATTTACTTCTATCATAATTCCAGATATAAACAAGATAATATTTTAAGGAAAAATCTATTTGTTCTTAAAATTGCTCTACTAAGAACATTTTGAGTTTAGAATACTCTTGGGCATAGGATAAATCAATGACATTAACATCAAAAGACAGCTAATAATTGTTAGGAACACTAACCCTACTTCCTCCAGATGAATTGTAAAAAATGTCTAGCCCCAGCTCAGTTATGTGTGGTGTCTGTGCTGTACGAACCTGAAGCAAATGTTTGGACTCCAGTCACCAGAGATTTTTTTTTTTTTATGGGAGTCAGCAGAATTAGCACATACAAGAACTGGTACATAACCTATCACTGTTCTGATTAAACTGAAGGGGTACCTGATTCACTGGCACTTTCCAGAGTAGAAGTTGGCAAGCACTGACAAAGTAGACATATTACATCAGTATTATAAAACTTGGAATAGGAAAGACTATGTTCAGAAATGTATTCTCTGAAAAAGACACAAATTTCTTCAGAAATATTGTTAATTTCTTACCTTTTCAACCTAACTTTATTTAACTTTACATTTTAAGTCTGTTTTGAAATAAAAATTAGCCTTTTAAAATAGGGAGTGCTCAGTCAACTTTATTTGTTCTTTTAAGATTCTTTGTGCCCCTTTAGTTAGCTCTGGGCCGGAGTGAGCAGCATACTCCCATCTTTTCAGCTGGAACCCAGCCATCTAAAACAACCCAGATAACTAGCTGTGATCATGGTACAGCAAAACACAGCTTAGACTCAGAATTAGGTATTAGGTATAAACCTTTCCTAAAACAGTTTAGAAGTATCAACATTGTACTCTTCCATCAACATTTTTCCCTGCTTACCACTTATAAATCAACACATAAAGCTCCATTTTCTTTTTAAATGTTAGCATGTCTTAAATTTAATTGACGTATTTAATTGAGTACTATTATGTGCCAGGCACTGCTGGGTGCTAAGAATAAAAAGATTAATAAAACATATTCTCTGTCTTCAAAGACCTCACAATCTAGCATGGGAGACAAACACATTAACTAGTACCTATGCAATAAGGTAAGTGTTGCAACAGAAGAACGAACAAAGTGCTACAGGATGCCTAGAGGCAGGGAGGATTAATTCTGTCTGGAACGGTGGTGAAAGGAATAAGACTTTCCCATTGTGGAGAGGTGGAAGGAAGACTATTCCAAGAGAGGGAACAACATGAAAAAAAGGCACAATGAAGTACACAACTTCCTTGGGAAACAGTAAAATGGGCTGGTGTGGCTAAAACATGAGGACCCTGCAGAGTAATGGCAGAAGTCATGTGAAGGAATTTGAGCTTTTTGTTATAAGAAAGGCAATGAAAAGCCATTGAGTGCAGAAAGGTGATGTAATTTGTGTCTCAGACAGAAAACTCAGTGGTAGTGTGAATGAATGACTAGTGAAAGAGGATAGACAGCAGGCTGGAAAACCAATTAGAAGGATATTTTTGTACCAGTATGGATGAAGCTCTGAACAGTAATTGTGGAACTGGAGAGAAGGGATTGAATGGAGTTGAGATATATTTCAGAAGTAGAATCACCTGGACAATCACATCCAGGCTACTTAGAAGAAAGTCAAGGAAAGATGAGTCAAAGATTCCACTATGTATTTTGGCTTGCATGATGACAATCTAAACAGAAGACAATAAGGATGGAAAATTAGCTCAGTTAGGAAGTATTGCAAGACATTTAAGAGGAGAGATCCAGGAGGGAGTAAGAAATAAAGATGTCTGGTAGAGAGTGTAGTCAATACCAAAAATAGATTTTTAGAATTAGCAAAATTAAGATGACATTTGCAGTCACATGGACAGCTGAAAAGAGGAGGAGGAACCATTGACAAATACTGAAAAAAAAAAAAAAAAAGACAAATAGTTAAGGCAAAACCTTTTAAAGACAACTTCGTAAGAAAATATGGGAAAATATCTCTGTGATCATGAGGTAAGAAAGGTTTTGCTAAACAAGTCACACAAAAAGTACCAGCCATAAAGAAAAAGATTAACGAATTCAATACATAAAAACAACATTTAAAAAGGGTGAAAGGCAAATATAGAGGACTGATGGTTTGGTATGTCGAGCCCCCCATCTTGGGATTTGCCCTTATGAAGCTTGTTATTACAAAGGAGAGGCTAAACCTGCTTATAATTGTGCCTAAGAGTCTCCCCCTGAGTACCTCTTTGTTGCTCAGTTGCGGCTCTCTCTCCCTAGCTAAGCCAACTCAGCAGGTGAACTCACTGCCCTCCCCGCTAAGTGGGACCCGACTCCAGGGGTGTAAATCTCCCTGGCAACATGGGATATGACTCCCAGGGGTGAATCTGGACCCAGCATCATGGGATTGAGAACATCTTCTTGACCAAAAGGGGGATGCAAAATGAAACTAAATAAAGTTTCACCGGCTGAGAGATTTCAAATGGAGTCAAGAAGTCACTCGGGTGCAGATTCTTATGCAGTATATAGATAACACTTTTTAGGTTTTAATGTACTGGAATAGCTAGAAGCAAATATCTGAAACTATCAAACTGCCTTGACTCTTGAAGACGACTGTATAACAATGTAGCTTACAAGGTGTGACAGTGTGATTGTGAAAGCCTTGTGGAT
Source organism: Choloepus didactylus (assembly GCF_015220235.1). Taxonomy (NCBI): domain Eukaryota; kingdom Metazoa; phylum Chordata; class Mammalia; order Pilosa; family Megalonychidae; genus Choloepus; species Choloepus didactylus. Next base: position 28,811,920 of record NC_051323.1, read on the forward strand.
CGCACTCCCTTTATCCAGTGCATGGATGGATGAGTAGAAAAATGGGGACAAAGAACTAAATGAAAAATAGGGTGGGATGGGGGGGATGATTTGGGTGTTTTTACTTTAATTTTTTATTCTTGTTCTTATTTTTTCTGGTGTGAGGAGGATGTTCAAAAATAGATTGGGGTGATGAATGTGTAACTATATGATGTACTGTGAACAGTTGATTGTACACCATGGAGGACTGTAAGGTATGTGAATATTTCTCAATAAAACTGAATCTAATTTAAAAAAAAAAAAAGGGTGAAAGGACATTCCACCAAGTGGGGGAAATACCTGCAACACATATAATTGACAAAGGACAATTATGCAGAATATATAAAGGGCTCTTAAAAAATCAAAGAGAAAAGACAGATAACTAATAGAAAAGGAGGCAAGTATAAGAGTAGGCACTTCACAGAAGAAATCTAAATAGAAAACAAACATAAGAAAAGGGGCTCAATCTCATCAGTAATGGAGAAAATATAAATTAAAACCATAACGAGAGGACAGAAGAAGATGGTGGCATAGAGAGGAGTGGAAGTTAGTTAGTTCCCCCTGGAGCAACTATTAAACAACCAAGAACAACTAGTAAATGATCTGGAATAACTGCTGGGGGACAAGCGTGACTGTCCACACACCATGAACTAACCTGGATTGGGAGGAATGCCTGAGATTGCAGCATGGAATCTATGAGTAGAAACTGCGGACCTGAGCTGGGAGCCCTCTCCCCCCACAGCAGCCCAAACTGCACAGCCTCGCTGAGATAGACAGCAGCTCTCTCTGAACAAGCGAATATACCTCAGTCCAGCTCGAACTGGGGTTTTAATTGGCAAATGTGGACTGATCAATGCAAGCTGCAAATCCCCAACAAGCAGACAGAGGTTTTAGTGATGACTCACCTTGAAGAGCCAGGGGACTTCTCTGTCTTGGGAGGGGGAACCTAGAGGATTGGGTGCTACCTCTGGCTGATGGGTGAAACTGGGGGCCACGGACTGACCCTGAAAGGGAGCTTTCTGTCCCTTTTTCTCTCTCTCAACCTGAGCAGGTCAGTGGAGAAAGCCTCAGCCATTTTCAGCTCGCCATGCCCTGCAGTAGAGAATGCTTCAGCCATTTTCAGCTGGCAGGGATCTGACCAAGACAACATGGAGATAGCAGAGCCAAAGAGACAAAGAAGCTATTTATATGCAAATGAAAACTCCCCAGGGGGAATATCTTCCCCAAGAGGAAAGAGATGGAGCCCAGATCTACTACCCACCTCCCATTCAGAACCAGACCCCAGAGCCTGGGGGAAAACAGGCACAGGCCACACCTCCTTACACCAGTCAGGAGTGACAGGCTGACAGGCACCACCTGCTGGGCAGAAAAGCACAGCATTTTGAGGCCTCACAGGATGTGTCAATCCTCTAAGACACATCCTCAGGGAAACCAGACACCAAATATTTCTTCCTTCTGGGACCTGAGCCTGTTCTGGTCTGGGAAAACCTGATTGCGGTAACTAAGGAAACCAGATACCTAGACAACAGAAAACTACAACCTACACTAGCAAAAACGAAGTTATGGCCCAGTCAAAGGAACAAACACACTTCAACTGAGATACAGGAATTGAAATAACTAATGCTAAATCAATTCAAAAAGTTTAGGAATGATATGGCAAAAGAGATAAAGGTTATAAAGAAAACACTGGGTGAATATAAAGTAGAAATCAAAAGTTCGAAAAAACAACTGTCAGAATCTATGGAAATGAAAGGTACAACACAACAGACAAAAGAAACAATGGAGACATACCATAGCAGATCTCAAGAGGCAGAAGAAAACACTCAGGAACTGGAGAACAAGACACCTGAAAGTTTACACAAAAGAACAGATAGAGAAAAGAATGGAAAAATATGAGCAACGGCTTAGGGAACTGAATGACAACATGAAACACAGGAATGTACGTGTCATGGGTGTTCCAGAAGGAGAAGGGAAGGGAAAAGGGGCAGAAGCAATAAAAGAGGAAATAATCAATGAAAATTTCCCATCTCTCATGAAAGACATAAAATTACAGAACCAAGAAGCACATCGTACCCCAAACAGAATAGATCTGAATAGGCCTACGTCAAGACACTTAATAGATTATCAAAGACAAAGAGAGAATCCTGAAAGCAGCAAGAGAAAAGAGATCCATCACATACAAAGGAAGCTTGATAAGACTATCTGCAGATTTCTTGGCAGAAACCATGGAGGCAAGAAGGAAGTGGTGTGATGTATTTAAGATACTGAAAGAGAAAAACCACCAACCAAGAATCCTATATCCGGCAAAGCTATCCTTCAAATATGAGGGAAGGTTCAAAACATTCTCTGACAAACAGACAATGACAGTTTTTTTTTTTTAATCTTCATTTTATTGAGATATATTCACATACCACGCAGTCATACAAAACAAATCGTACATTCGATTGTTCACAGTACCATTACATAGTTGTACATTCATCACCTAAATCAATCCCTGACACCTTCATTAGCACACACACAAAAATAACAATAATAATAATTAAAGTGAAAAAGAGCAATTGAAGTAAAAAAGAACACTGGGTACCTCTGTCTGTTTGTTTGTTTGTTTCCTTCCCCTATTTTTCTACTCATCCATCCATAAACTAGACAAAGTGGAGTGTGGTCCTTATGGCTTTCCCAATCCCATTGTCACCCCTCATAAGCTACATTTTTATACAACTGTCTTCGAGATTCATGGGTTCTGGGTTGTAGTTTGATAGTTTCAGGTATCCACCACCAGCTACCCCAATTCTTTAGAACCTAAAAAGGGTTGTCTAAAGTGTGCGTAAGAGTGCCCACCAGAGTGACCTCTCGGCTCCTTTTGGAAACTCTCTGCCACTGAAGCTTATTTCATTTCCTTTCACATCCCCCTTTTGGTCAAGAAGATGTTCTCCGTCCCACGATGCCAGGTCTACATTCCTCCCCGGGAGTCATATTCCACGTTGCCAGGGAGATTCACTCCCCTGGGTGTCTGATCCCACGTAGTGGGGAGGGCAGTGATTTCACCTTTCAAATTGGCTTATCTAGAGAGAGAGGGCCACATCTGCGCAACAAAGAGGCATTCGGGAGGAGGCTCTTAGGCACAATTATAGGGAGGCCTAGCCTCTCCTTTACAGCAACCGTAATGACAGTTTTTGAACAAGATACCTGCGCTACAGGAAATACTAAAGGGAGCACTACAGACAGATAGGAAAAGACAGGATGAGAGGTTTGGAACACAATTTTGGGTGATGGTGGCACAGCAATGTAAGTACACTAAACAAAGATAACTATGAATATGGTTGAAAGAAGGAGGTTAGGATCATGTGGGACACCAGAAGGAAAGAGGAAAGAAACACTGGGACTATATAACTCAGTGAAACCTAGAGTGTTCGACAATTGTGATAAAATGTACAAATATGTTTTTTCATGTGGGAGAACAAATGAATGTCAACCTTGCAAGGTGTTAAAAATAGGGAGGTATTGGGGAAAATACAATCAATGTAAACTAGAGACTATAATTAACAGAAACATTGTATTATGCTTCCTTTAATGTAACAAAGGCAATATACCAAGGCTAAATAAATATAAGAGGGGGGCATAAGGGAGGGGTATGGGACTCTTGGCATTGGTAATGTTGTCTGACTATTCTACTTTAGTTTAATGTTATCTTTCCCTTTGTTGCTTCCTAGCTTTCATTTTTTTCCTCTTTCTTTTTTCTTTTTCTTTTGTTTCTCTACTTTCTTTGACTCTTCCTCCTGCTTTGTGGAAGAAATGGAGATGTCCTCATATAGATAGTGGTGAGAGTAGTGAATACATAAATATGTGACTACACAGGGAACCATCAATTGTTTACTTAGGATGGAATATATGGTGTGTGAACAAAACTGCCATAAAAAAATGGGCTAATGAAGAAACCCTGAGGACACTATATTAGTGAAATATGTCAGACACATAAGGACAAATATTGCAGGGTCTCACTGATATGAACTAACTATAATATGTAAACTCATAGGCATGAAATATAAGTTACCAGGATTTAGAAGGAAGCTAAAGAATGGGGAGTGGTTGCTTATTATGAGAGCAGAATGTTGAACTTAAATGTTTGGAAATGAACAGAGGTGACAGTAGCACATTGTGAGAATAACTAACAGTGCTGAATGTTGCGTGAATGGGGTGGAAAGGGGAAGCTCAGAGTCATGTATGTCATCAGAAGGAAAGTTGGAGGTTAAAAGATGGGAATGTATAAAACAGTGAACCTTGTGGTGGGCAGTATCTGTGATTAACCGTACAAATATTAGAAATCTCTTTCATGAACTAGAACAAATGTATGACACTATAACTAGAAGTTAATAATAGAGGGGCATATAGGGAAAAAATATACCTATTGCAAACTATATACTGCAGTTAGTAGTATTTTAATGTTCTTTCAACAGTAACAAATGTACTCTACCAACACTATGAGTCAACAATTGAGGGGGGTTGGTTAGGAATATGGGAGGATTTGCATTTCCCTTTTTGTCTTTATTTCTTTTCTGGAGTAATGAAAATGTTCTAAAAATTGAAAAAAATATTAATTGTGGTGATGGATGCACAGCTGTATGATGGTACTGGGGGCAAATGAGTGTATATTTTGGATCTATGGATAATTGCATGGTATGTGAGCAAGCACAGTAAAAAGAACCATGGAAACAACCCAAAAGTCCATCAACAGAACAGATAAATTGTAGAACAGAATAGCTAAATTGTAGTAGACTCATACAATGGAACGTTATACAGCACATGGCAAGGAAAATGAACAGGCTATAGATACATACACTAACATGGATGGATCTTGTAAACATAATGTTAAGTGAAAAAAGCAAGTCACAAAAATAATACACTATGATTTTATTTATAAAATTCAAAACAGGCCAAATGAATCTACATTGTTTAAGAATGCATATACAAAAAGTCAAAAATAATTTTTAAAAAAAGTGCATATACAGGTGGGTAAGTAGAAAAGAAATTGCAGGAGGGCAAGTACAACAAAAGACAGGATAGTGGTTTCCTCTGGGGAAACAGAAGAGGTTATGATAGGCAAGGGACACCCAGGGAAATTCTGCAGTCCCAATATTGTTCTATTTCTTGACTGGGGAGGTGGTGGTTACATGACGTTGAGTTTATAATTATTTGACTAAATTCACATATCAATTTTATGAACATTTAAGTATATTTTACTAGATAAAATTTTAATGAAGTAAATTTTAAAATGTTCTTACATTCAACAAGAGATGAGACAGTGAGAGGTAACCACAAAAGATTTTGATTCTAAGGATTGAAAGAGATGAACAAAGCATGCTATCAAATCTGTTTGTTAAGTTCCCTAACTTTGAATACTACAAAGTAAAAAAAAGACAATTCTTTATCTGAGATGAATTACACTTAAATTTGCATCAAAGATTGTGATTGGACTTCATTCTTACATTCACTCAACAAACACAGTTGAGGCTGAGCTTGCACCAATAAATGAGTACACCTCAGAGATACTGCAGATTCAGTTCCAGACCACTGTAATAATGCAAATATTACAATAAAGCAAGTCACATGAATGTTTTGGTTTTCCAATGCATATAAAGTTATGTTTACACTTACTGTAGTCTATTAAGTGTGCAATATCATCTAAAAAACAATGTACATACCTTAGTTTAAAAATACTTTATTGCTAATAAATGCTAACCACCATCTGAGCCTTCTGTAAGTCATCTTTTTGCTGGTGGAGGGTCTTGCCTTGATGTTGATGGCTGCTGAAAGTTAGGGTGGCTGTGGCAATTTCTTAAAATAAGACAATGAAGTTTGTTGCATTCAATGTCCCTTTCATGGGAGATTTCTCTGCAGCATGAGATGCAGTTTGATAGTTTTTACCCAGAGCAAAACTTTTTTCAAAATTAAGAGTCAATCCTCTCAAACCTTCCATTGCTTTATCAACTAAGTTTGGAAATGTTCTAAACCCTTTGTTGTCTGTCATTTCCACAATGTTCACAGCATCTTCACCAGGAGTAGATTCCACCTCAAGAAACCATTTTCTTTGCTCATCTATAAGAAGCAACTCCTCATCCCATTCGAGTTTTACCATGAGACTGCAGCAAGTCAGTCACTTCTTCAGGCTCCAATTCTAATTCTAGTTCTCTTGCTATTTCCACCACATCTGCAGCTTCCTCCACTGAAGTCTTGAAAGCCTCAAAGTCATCCATGCAGGTTGGAATCAACCTGTTAATACTGGCATTTTGACCTCCTCCCACGAACCACAAATGTTCTTAATGGCATCTAGAATGTGAATGAATCTTTACAGAGGTTTTCCATTTACTTTGCCCAGATCCATCAGAGGAATCACTATCTATGGCAGCCATAGCCTTACTAAATATATTTCTTCAATAATAAGACTTGAAAGTCAAAATGACTCTTTGAGCCATGGGCTGCAGAGTTACTGTTGTGTTAGCAGGCATGAAAATAACATTAATCTTATTGTACAACCCCTTCAGAGCTCTTGGGTGACCAGATACATTGTCAATGAGCAGTAATATTTTGAAAGAAATCCTTTTTTCTGAGCAGTTCTTAACAGTGGTCTTAAAATATTCAGTAAACCATGTTGTAACCAGATATGCTGCCATCGAGGCTTTGTTGTTCCATTTATAGAGCACAGGCAGAGTAGTTTCAGGATAATTCTTAAGGGCTCTAGGATTTTCAGAATGGTAAATGAGCACTGGCTTCTACTTAAAGTCACCAGCTGCATTAGCCCCTAACAAAAGAGTCAGCCTGTCCTTTAAAGCTTTGAAGCCAGGCATTGACTCCTCCTCTCTGGCTATGAAAGTCCAAATGGAATCTTCTTCCAATAGAAGGCTGTTTTGTCTACATTGAAAATCTGATGTGTAGTGTAGCCACCTTTATCAATTGTCTCAGCTAGATCTTCTGGATAACTTGCTGCGGCTTCTACATCAGTACTTGCTATTTTGCCTTGCACTTTGACATTATGGAAATAGTCTGTTTCCTTAAACCTCATGAAACAACCTCTGCTAGCTTCAAACTTTTCTTATGCAGGTTCCACACCTCTCTCAGCCTTCATAGGACTGAAGAGAGTTAGACCCTTGCTCTGGATTAGGCTTTGGCTTAACAGAATGTTATGGCTGGTTTGATCTATCCAGACCACTAAAACTTTCTCCATATATGCAATAAGAGTGTTTCACTTTATCATTCATGTGTTTATTAGAGTAGCACTTTTAATTTCCTTCAAGAACTCTTCCTTTGCATTCACAACTTGGCTAACAGTTTGGCACAAGAGGCCCAGCTGTCAGCCTATCTCAGCTTTTGACGAGCCATCCTCACTAAGCTTAATCATTTCTAGCTTTTGATTTAAAGACATGAATCTTCCTTTCACTTAGACGTGGTTATATGGTTATTAATTGGCCTAATTTCAATATTGTCATGTCTCAGGGAATAGGGAGGCCCAAGGAGAGGGAGAGAGATGGGGGAATGGCTGGTCAGTGGAGCAGTCAGAAGACACAACTTTTATCGATTAAGTTCACCGTCTTATATGGATGTGGTTCATGACACCCCAAAACAATGACAATAGTAACAAAGATCACTGATGACAGATCGCCATAACAAATATATTGCAAGAATTACCAAAATGCGATGCAGAGGCACAAAGTGAGCAGATGCTGTTGGAAAATGGAGCCAATAGGCTTGCTCGATGCAGGATTGTCGAAAACCTTTCATCTGTAAAAAATGCAGCATCTGCAAAACACAATAAAGCAAAGACAATAAAATGAGGTATGACTGTACAGGAGAGCTCAGTCCTACCTTTAAAGCTTCTCCTAATACTAGGAACCTCACTGATTTCTAATCTAGATTTGGGTGAAAAATACAGCTGTTTTATTGACTAGAAAAGGCTCGTGGGGGGTGTGTGTCTCAGTTCCTTTATTAGGGTTCTTCTTCTCTCTAAATATATATTTAGAGAGAGATTTGTTATAGGAATCGGCGCATGCAACTACGGCGATTGGCAAGTCCAAATTCTGTAGGGTAGGCCACAAATTGGGAACTCGACTGCAGGTTTCAATGAATTCCTGAGGAGAAGCTGGCTGACTAGGTAGAGGTAGAAGCTCTTCTTTCTGAATGCTGAAATCATGAGTTTTCCCTTTAAGGTATTCCATTAATTAGATGAGAATTTCTTCACTGCTAAAGGCAATCTCCTTAGTTGACTGTAGATGTAATAAGCCATAGATGCAATCAACTGACAAATGATTTAAGTCCACCAAATACTTTCACAGTCACAATCAGGCCAGTGCTTGCTTTACCAAACAACTGGACACTATAACCTAGCCAGGCTGACACATGAAATTAACCATCACAGTTCACCCCTTGTCAACTCAGCACATACTTAATCTCCAAATGAAGACAATGAGAGACATGCTTTGCTTAATATAATTCAACTGTCTTATGTACAATCAGAGATGCAATAACCCTTCCTCCAGAACAAGATCCAAGACCTTGGGTAATAGTCACTCTTAAAATTGATATCTGTAACTTAAATACTACAACATAAAGTTAGTAGAAATGTTACATAATGAGGGGATAAGATTAGGAATAAAACAAAGACATTTGCTTTATGTATACAATTATATTCATAATGAAACAAGAAAGAAATACTCATAACCATTACGTAACTCATTTCTGCAACTGGTCATGTGATCATAACTTGTATTCATGCCTTCCTTCATCCACTGCCCATTCCATATTCCCTTTATCCTCAGCAAGCAACTCAGCTGGTTGTGGTTCTTTGCTAGGGTGACCCAAACCTTCACTGTTTAAGAGTCTGGACCAATAGTAGTCCTGCTGGATTGGGTTGCTGGAGTTTTCCACTGACATTACTCACCATGCATGATAGTACCAAAAGACACCCTAAATGATCTCCTGTACTCCAGGCATACTCTTCTTTACCTCCATTGTATAATAGCAATCCAGTATCCTCTTGATAATCAGGATAAACCAGCCCAACCAGTACAGGAATTCCCTTCTTTGCCAGTTGATTCAGAGGCATGAGGATCCCAAAGTGGCTGGTTGGCAGTCTTAATTTCCAATTCGATAGAATCATTGTGTCTCCTAGTAGAATTACTCCTCCTTTTGGAACTAACACCTGTAAAACCAGCAGAGCAGAAGGTTGTGGGCACAGGAAGCAAAAATTACTCTAGTGGATCACTAGGGGTAATAGTGAGTGGTGCCACTCCCATTTCGATTCCTTGATTCCTAGACCCAGGAATCCTGGCTATGGGAGAAACAGCGCCATAGAGTGGCCACTGATTTAGAGCATACACAGTCTCCTGGAGAACACTGCCAGAGCCCTGCAAGGTACTGCCACCCAACTGGTGCCGTATTTGAGTTCTGAAAAGCTCATCCCACCATTCTATCAATCCAGCTGCTTCAGGAGGATATTGATCATGGTAAGACCAGTGAATTCCATGAGCATGTGCCCACTCCCACACTTCATTTGCTGTGAAGTGCATTCCTTGATAAGAAGCAATGCCATGTGGAATACTGTTTTAGTTTCCCAGGCTGCTAGTAACATCAAATGGGTCATGTTAAACAATGGGAATTTATCTGTTCATGGTTTTGAGGCCAGGAAAATGTCGAAACCAAGGCCTCATCAAGGCAATGCTTTCTCCCCAAAGACTGTGACCTTCTGGGACTGGCTGCCTGTGATCCTTGAGTCCTGTCACATGGCAAGGCACATGGTAGCATCTCCTGATCTCTTCCTTCTCTTGTAGGTTCTGCTTCACCTTCTTGATTCCTGTGGCTTTTCTCTCTCAGGTCTGAATTTCATTCCCTTATAAAGGACTCCAGTAAGAGGATTAAGATCCATCTTGATTGAGGTGGGTCACACCTTAACTGAAGTAGCCTCATCAAAAGGTCCTCCTTACAATTAGTTCACACCTACAGAAATCTACTAAATTTAAGAACATGTTTTTCTGGGGTAAATACAGGTACAAACCCCCATACTCCACCCTCTGGAACCCAAAAAGACATGTTCTACATGTAACATGCATTCATCCCATCATAATATCCCAAAAACCTTAAGTCATTTCAGAAACAATACTATGTACAAAGCCTCAGCAAAATCAGTTTCAGTTGTGGTTTGTCCCAGGGCACAAATTCCCCTCTGTTGACCTGTAAAACCTAGAAAACAAGTTATCTGCTTCCAATATACAATGAAGGGACAGACATAGGATAAACATTTCCATTCCCTTAGTGAGAAATTGGAAGGAAAACAGGAGTCACAGGTACCAAACAATTCCAAAACCCTGCAGGGCATCCTCCATTAGATTCAAGATCTGAGAGCCATCTATGAATTGATGTTCTGTCCTCCAGGCCTGATGGAGCAGCAGCCCCACCTCTTCCAAATGCTTACGCAGTGGCCATGCTTTCATGAACACTGGGGTGAAGGCTCCACCCTCTCCAAGCATCAAGATGGCTTCCAGGCTCACTACAAACTCTGGGGCACAGGCTGCACCCTCTCAGAGCACTGGCGTGGCTGCCAGACTCTCCTCAATCCCTGAGGCATAGGTTCCACCCTCTCTGAGCACTGGGGCAACAGCACTTTTCCTAAACAACAGGGCAGAAGGCTCACTCTCTCCAAGTGCTGGGGCAGAGTCACCCTTTCCACACACATGGGTGGGCCTGTTCTCTTGGCCCCAGATGATGTCACTGTTCCAGGCCTCAGCTTCCATGGTTCTGCCCTTGAAACGAGTCCTCCTTCAGTTTGTTCCTTCTCTGTCCCTTTTAGTCCAGGAAGGCAGAAGGACTTTCCCTAGCTCCTTCCTGCATAACTGCACCTTCAATCCTGAGTTGCATGCAAATTGCTGACTGGTTCCTTGTTCAGCTAAACCCTCACCTGGAGCAGTATTCTCTTGGGACTTGCTTTCCAGAAGCTCAGAATTTTCGAAACCATCAATTTCTGGTTTCTTTGTGTCCAACAGTTCAGTTCTCAGCTTACTCCTTTCTCACATTTTACTATAAACTGCAAGGAGAAACCAGGTTGCACTCTCAACATTTAGCTTCGAAATCTCCTCAGCTAAATATCTAAGTTTATCATTCTCAAGTTCTGTCTCCCATCCAATATCAGAACTCAACCTTGTCAAAGTTCTCTTCCACTTTAAAGCAAAGATTATCTTTCCTCCAGTTTCCAGTAACACATTCATCTTTCCTTCTAAATCCTCATTGGATGTACCTTTAGCATCCATGTTTCTACCAATAGACTCTTCAAAGCAATCTAAGCTTTTTCTCTCAAGCACCTCACAGTTCTTCCAGCCTCTACCCATTAACCAATCCCAAAGCCTTTCCACATTTTTGGTATTAGCAATAGCAGCACCCCACTCTGCTGGTACCAAAATCTGTTTTAGTTTCCTTAGGCTGCTTAAGCAAATACCATGAAAAGGTCAGGTTAAGCAATGAGAATTTATTCACTCATGGTTCTGAGGCCAGGAAAATATCCAAATCAAGTCATTATCAAGGCAATGCTTTCTCCTTGGAGAATGCAACATTCTGGGGCTGGCTGCCAGTGATCCTCGGGGTCCTTAGCTTGTCACCTGGCAAAGCATATGGCAGTGATTCCTGATCTCTTCCTTCTCTTCTAGGTTCTGTCTCTGCTCCTTGCTTCCACTGCTTCTCTCTCTCTCATGCCTAAATTTCATTTTCATAAAGGACTCCGGTAACAGGATTAAGACCCTCCTGATGGTGGCAGGTCACACTTTCACTGAAGTAGCCTCATCAAAAGGTCCTAATTACAATAGGTTCATGCCCATGGGAATGGATTAAATTTAAGATCATGCTTTTTCTGAGGTACAAAGAGCTCCAAACCACCACAAATACCATGATGGTGGAAAAGGCTTCTGTAAATCCACAGATGGTAGTTTTGGCAGAAGCCTTGCATGCAGGGAAGGCAAATCCATATTCAGAGTATGTGTCTATTCCAGCAAGGACAAAATGCTGCCCTTTCCATGTTGGAAGTGGTTCAATGTAATCAACATGCCACCAGCTAGGAGGCTGATCACCTCGGGGAATGGTGTTGTATCTGGGACTGAGTGTTGGTCTCTGCTATGGGCAGACTGGGCATCAGCAGTGGCTGTAGCCAGGTCAGTTTTGGTGATGAGATTCCATGTTGCTGAGTCAATGTGAAAACCTCCATTCCTACCACCATGGCCACTTTTTTAATGAATTCACTGAGCAATAACAGGAGTAACTGGGGGAAAAGGCTGACTAGTATCCACAGAACAAGACATCTATCCACTTATTATTAAAATCCTCCCATCCTGAGGACACCCTCTGGTTAGCATTCACATGGGACATAAATATCTTCATGATTTTCATTCATTCAGAAGGGTCTATCCACATACTTTTCCCCTAGATCTCTTTGTCACCAATTTTCTAATCATGTCCTTCCAAATCCTTGGACATCCAGCCAAACCACTGGCTACAGCCCATGAATCAGTATACAAATATACCTCCAGCCATTTCTCCTTCCAAGCAAAATGAACCACCAGGTGCACTGTTTGAAGTTCTGTTTACTGGGAGGATTTTCTGTCACCACTGTCCTTCAGGGATGTCCCAGAAATGGGCTGTAGTGCTGCAGATATCCACCTTCTGATGGTACCTGTATACCATGCAGCACTGCATGTAAACCAGGCCCAAGCTTTCTCTTCCTTAGTCAACTGATTGTAAGCAATTTCCCAAGAGGCAACAGATGCAGGCTGGGAAGGAAAAGGTGATGTGGCAGGAGCGGGGGCTGTGGATATTTGGGCCACTTCCTCATGTAACTTACTTGTGCCTTCAGGGCCTGCTCCAAATGGATCCCCTATATATCATTTCCATTTGATAATGGAGTGCTCCTGTGCACACCAAACTTGATGACCTGGTGGCCCGTGGTAAAGTGTTCAGTCTCTACTATGGTCCAGTAGGAGGCCAATGGCTCTTTCTCAAAAGGGGAGTTGTTATCAGCATAGGATGTCAGGGCTTTGCTCCAAAATCACAAGGATCTGTGCTGTTCTTCTCTTAAATGAGCCTGCCATACAGCATCTCTATTTGCCACTGAACCTTCTAGCACCACTGGATCTGCTTGGTCATATGGCCCAGTTGGCAGAGCAGCTTGCACAGCAGCCTGGACCAGTTGCAGAGCCTTCTCTTGTTCCAATCCCTGCTCAAAACAAGCAGCTTTTCAGGTCACTTAATAAATGGGCTGGAGTAACACACCCAAATGAGGAATACGTTGCCTCCAAAAATTCAAAAAGGCCAACTAGGCCTTGTGTCTCTTTTTTGGTTGTAGGAGGAGCCAGATGCAACAGATTATCATTCACCTTAGAAGAGCTATCTTAACATGCTGCACACCACTGAACACTGGAAATTTCATGGAGATGGAGGGCCTCCCAATTTTTGTTGGTTTTATTTCCCACCCTCTGGCATGCAAATGCCTTACCAATAAGTCTAGAGTAATTGCTACTTCCTGCTCACTAGGTCCAATCAGCATAATGTCTTCAGTGTAACAGACCAGGATGATGTCTTGTGGAAGGAGCAGGCAATCAGTCAAGGGCCCTGCAGACTAAATCTTGACACAGGGCTGGAGAGTTGATAAACCCATGAAGTAAGACAGTAAAGACATATTTCTGACCTTGCCAACTGAAAGCAAACTGTATCTGGTGATCTTTACTAGCAGTCATTAAAAGAAAAGCATTTGCCAGAGCAATAGCTGCATACCAGGAACCAGAGGATGCGCTGATTTGCTCAAGCAATGATCCCTTACCTGGAACAGTGTCTGCAATTGCAATTACCGCCTGTTTAGGTCTACAGTAATCCACTGTCATCCTCCAAGATCCATCTATTTTCTGCACAGGCCAAAAAGGAATGCTAAGTGGGGATGTAGTGAGAATCACTATCCCTGCATCCCTCAAGTCCTTGATGGTGGCACTAATCTCTGTAATCCCTCCAGGAATACAGTGTTGCTTTTGATTTACTGTTTTCTGAGGTAGATGCAGTCCTGGTGGCTTTCACCTGGCATGTCTGACTATAATAGCCCTCCTTCCACAACTCAGGGACCCAATGTAGGGATTCTGCCATTTTCTAAGTATGTCTATTCCAATTAATGCATTCCAGAACTGGGGAAATAACCACAAAATCAGTTCAGAGACCCAGTGAACCCACTGTGATACAGACAATGACCTCAAATCCATTGATCACCTGACCTCCATAAATCTCCTTACTCTGACTGGTGTGCTTCAGTGATGTTTTGGGTCTCCTGGAATTAATGTCAGTTCAGAGCCAGTATCTAATGATCCCAAAAATGTGATCATTTCCTTTACCCCAATGCAATTGCCCTGGTGAAACAGCATAGGTCCCTTTAAGGAAAGCTGGAAAGAAGATTAACAGTTTAAATTTTTGGCAGAATAGCAGGGTCCTTTCTCTGGCCTTCCCTTCATTCAATTGGTTCTGGGTCTGTAAACTATATTAAGTCTGGGAATTGATTAAGGGGCCATGACTCTGTTTTGTGATTCAAGTTAGACTTTTTTTCACTTGACCTAGAACTCTTCTACTTACACAGATCAAGTAAGTATTTAGGAGACTCTTCATCTATTCACTTCTAGGTATCCCATGATCAACCAGCCATTGTCTGGTCTCTGTGAGTCAGACTATTCTGATTACTGTTTTGAATATGTTCTCCATTACAGTAGCCATGGCCACCTTGTCTTTCATGCTTACATGCTGCCACTCGGCTCCTGCCAACCTAGGATCTGATCATCTCCATTTTGTTAAAGGATCCAAGTTCAGTGGCAGCAGTTCCCACAGTAATATCTGACCAATAAAGAGTGACCAGAGCTCTTCAGAGTTGGTGGTGCTGCTCTCCCAAATGTTTTCCTCACAGACCTGGTGAAAGTTGTGTCCTCTGGACATCCCTGGCATGGGTGAGCATGCCTCACATAAATCCACTCTAACATTCCAATCTCTAAGCCTTTAGATTCCCTCATCTACCAGGGCAGTTCAGGCAATGGAGACCACCTTTTAGTCAATGCTTCAGCAAACCAACCAAACAAATGTCAGAGTCCTTTCTAAACCTTTGAGCTACAAAACTAAATCCAGAATCTCTGCTTAGTGGGCCCATATCAATAAATTCAGCCTGATCCAACTTTATGTTCCTTCTACCCATAATCCCTGATTTCTGTCTACTGTATACAAATTGGAAAAATCATGCAGTTCTTTTGGAATGTCGCACACCCCCTTATGGGTCACACTTTGTACCTCACCTCTGGGGCCTGTTGGGACTTCAGTCTAGTTATAGGTCTGGAAGAAAAGAGGGGTGGGTAGGGGAAGGTCATGAGAGGAATTTGTAGTATCTTGCAAGCCAACTACTGCAGGGCATTCCATTACAGTTTCATACGGTAAAACAGGGTTAATCTCCTCAGATGGAGGTGTGAGGGATATTTCCTCAGGGGAAAAAGTTACAGGTTTATCAGGCACAGCAGTGTTAATGTCTTCAGAGGGAGGTGGGATGGCTATTTCCTCAGGGGCAGCCTGGGAGTCTGGTGGCTGATTCCTAAGGGCAGAGTAATACAAATTTATCTGGCAAAGAACACTCAGCAGAATCTAGGGTTTCAATGTCTCCATTGTCATCATTATTGGTCCATATGCCCCCATTCCAATTTTTAGGATCCCATTCCTTCCTTATCAATGCCCTTCCTATGACAGCAGACCCCCTGAAAGGTTGGGAATCCAATTTATCTTGTATTTCAGCCACTTTTACAATAAGACTCAGTCTGGTTTTCAGAAATCTCAAGTCTTCAGCTACAAAAAATAACTTTCTTTCAGCACACACATAAAAACTTTCATGTCCATCATGTGGCTCTTGAGCTAGGCATTTGAAACCCTGACCTCATCCCTTTAACAACTGTATCCAGCCTATTTAGGAACAACCAGCTAACATCATTATACTTTTTATTTAACACCACAAAACTCTGTTGAAGTATCAAATACACTGACACCCAGCGCCTCGACTTTTATGTGCATTCGAGTAACAGTATCCAATGGTGATATTTTGTGTCTCTCTATTGCCAATTCAGGACATGGTGTATAAGTGCCCTATTGATCACTGGAAATGGACTCATTAGTGCATTTTAATCTAATCAGATTAGAGAACCAATGTCAAAAACACCAGAACCAAATCAGAAGTCTCATCCTTAAAATTCTGTTTCTTAAGAACCACACTCAGTACCAAAATCTGTATTAGTCAGGGTTCTCAGAAAAATAGAACTGACAGGATTATATATAAAGAGATTTATTATAGGAACTGGCTCATGTAACTGTAGGGATTAGCAAGCACAAATTCTGTAGGGCAGGCCACAAGTTGGGAACTCCGATGAAGGTTTCAATCAATTACCTAGGAGAAGTTGGCTGGCTGACACAGAGAGGGAAATTTGTCTTTCTGACTGCTGAAATCATCAGTTCTCCCTTTAATGTCTTTAGCTGCTTAAATGAGACTTCTTCCATTGCTGAAGGCAATTTCCTTTGGTGACTGTAGATATAATCAAACACGGATACCATTAATTGACTAATGATTTAAATCCACGAAACATCCTCACAGTAACAATCAGGCCAGTGCTTGCTTGCCAAACAACTGGACCCCATAACCTAGCCAAGGTGACACATGAATTTAACCATCACAGTTCCTAAATGTTCAAATGAAAAGGTATGCAAGAATTATCAGGTGCTGACCTGAGTACGTGTTACAGTTTATGCCTCAATTGAGAAATTATAGGAAGAAAACAGCTAGTTGTTATCTGCTCCTCCAAACATTAATAAATATGAACAGACAACCTTTGTTTTTCATGCCAGGTAAGAGGAAGACTGAAGAGCCCAGCAGCAGAAATGGAAGCATGGGTTTAAAAAGCTGAAAAAGTAAAGACGTAATTTAAATAAGACTTCTGCTCAGTTAAGAAACCTATATCTATGAAGTGATGTAATTTCTATTACCCAACTTAACCCATCTTTTTATTTCCAGACTGAGCTCTGAAAAATAGGATTTACTCAAAAAGACAAGAATTTGCCGTCAATGAGGGCATTTTCGAAAACCGAGCTACAACACTTATATGAAATACTGAGAATAAGCAGATTCGAGAGGTTACCTGGAGCCGGGGGAAGAGGACTATTACTGCCTAACAGACAGAGTTCCTGTTGGTAATGGATGTTAACAGAACTCTGTCAATGTAATTCCACTGAAATGAACAATTAAAAATGGTTAAAATGGGAAATACTTTTTTATCAAAAAACAAAATGAAGTTACAAACTTCAAAGACCACTTGAAAAGAGAAGTCCCAAGTTAGCATAGTTAGAATAAAAGACATCTGGTTTGCACTTTTTCTGGAATAGAATTCCAATAATGTAGAAAAGCAGTGTTCAAAGGAACAAAATAGGCTCAGAAAAGAACAGAAACCACCACTCGTAAACATGAACAATGAAGGCGAGATTTCACCCAAACTAACCAGTAAAGAATTTTAAAATTAGATATTAAAAATTAGTATGGAATCAAAATTAAGAAAGAATTAAAATGGGAGCTAGAAAGCAAGATGCAGGTATCAGACTATTCTCATTTAATGCTCTATTAATATCTCTCTGAAAACTGTAGATTTAAGTGATGCCCAGAAGCATACAGAAGTAAGAATGTCCCAGGAAATAATTTTCACTTACCAAAACTCAACTTTTGCAACTTAAATTTAGGGAAAGCACATTTTGTTGATGTTAATCTGGTAATCTGATTCTCAAGTGATATGGGGTTTTTTTTTTTTAAAATAATTCTTATTAATATACTGAAAAGGTTAGGTATGCTTCCAGCCGAAAGAACATACATACAATCTGAAGAGTTCCAAGATCTGCCATCTACCAACTACTTAACCTTGAGTAAGTAACCAAACCATTCTGAGCCACACTTCACCACCACCAACCTCACAAGATTTGAGCAGATTAAAGAAAACAATAGAGATGGATAATAATGCACAAACTCTAAGGAACAAGATGCTGAATTTCTTCAACCCACCGCAAAGATCACTGTTTGCAACTATTTTTTTTTTTTACTTTTTACTATTGAAAAAATTTTAATATACAAAACTATAGTATTATGAAATCCTTTGCACTCTTACTCAGTTTCAACAAGTATCACCTCATGGTTAATGTATACTTCACCCACTCGCTCTCTTCCTCTATTAATCTGAAGTAAGTCCCAGACATCTTCATTATAAGTAACGTCCTAAAGACTGAAATCCAATGCCCTTTTTCAGTGGTTGTACAGGTAAATGAAGTCCAGCAGAAAGTCTCAGCTAGAAATATGAACTTGAGAGTCACCAATGAGGAAATCAAGAGTTGAAGCTATGACTTTGGATAAGGTCAAATATCCATGCTTGGGAAACAAAAAGATAGTTTCTCTTCGTGCTCTTTCATTAAAAACATAAATAGGTGTAAAGCACAATTCTTTCACCAAGAAAGAAAATCTATGAATTTATAAAGGCCTATTGAACTTTTATATCTTATCATTTTTTTTTCCTTTTACAAGGATGCCCTACCTATTAATAGTTATGAAAGGATTTAACAAAATCACTGAATCATAAATGCATACATTTTATGTAAAATCAAATTTAAACAGTGATATTGTAACCAGCTGCAAATCTACCTTTCAAAGTAGTCATTAAAAACTTGTTCCATGTATATTTTATTAATTTTAAAATTGTATATATCTGTTTTATATATTATTTTTATGTATATTTCACAATAATTTTTAAAATAAACTTTTAGAAGAAAACATGAGTCCTACATTGAAATAGCAATAAAATGACTGAATTATAAGCGTTCAGAACTTTGAACATACTAACAGTATTTGCATACAAAACTATTTTCTAAGCTCTTTAGATACCAACCTGTTAAATCAAAGATGATTTATTTATTCTTGCATTTTAATTGATCTTACCCTATGTCAAAATTAGTTATTTATTTATACTCCATCTCAAAGAATTCCTGAAAGAATTTTGACTCAAGTTCCTTAAATCCTAATTTTACAATCTACTTTAAAAGAACTTCTAAATTTTCTAAGTTTTCATAAAGTGTTCTATAACAATTGACTTAAAAAAAAAAAAAAGAATTTGTTACCTTTCCAATAGAATGTAATTTTGTCTTTGATTATATTGACCACTAAGTAAAGGGTCCAAAGAAGGTAGGGGGTGGTGCAACCTTTAGAAACACAACTGATTTTCAATGTTTAAATTGCAACAGGTCATCAATGATTAAATCAAACCCAAGACCTATTTGATCAGAAAGAACCCCAAAATATTTTTAAGTACATTCTTACCTTTGAAGTAATAGTTCTAGCCATTTCATCAATTAGAAGGATATGCATTTTAGTTGAGAGCACACCATACACTTTGCTTTATTTTTCTCTAAGAAGAACATTGGACATATTTAAAAGAAGTTTCAACTTCGTACTATGTAACAGCTGTTTCATCTAAATTACTGAAAATTTTTAGCAAATATTTTTGATTTTTAAAAATTTACGAAGAACTGCACCTAATGTGTTTTAGGTAAAATCCACCTTAGTTTTAGAGCATGGTTAAAGAATCATTAAGTCAAAACAAAACGGCATATTCTCTCTCTCTCTCTCTCTCTCACACACACACACACACACACACACACAATTTCCCCCAGATATCAGTAAATATCAACAGGAAGATTAAAAGGCATAATTGTTTTCTTGGGAGCCATCCACTGAACCCCTGCCCCCCCCCCCAAATTTCTCATTTTCAAAAACATATGTAAGATACTCAAAACATTATTATTTAAACAGTTTCAGTTTTTGAGATAATGAAGATTTTTCTTGCTCTCAAACAAGCAATGCATTATTACTTAGCACTCATTTATAGTTGGTAGATTTTAAAATACTGTATTGTTGAATATAAGTATTTCTTGGATCAACTTGACAAAATTTTTTTCATTCTCGTTTTAGACACTAAAATGTATGGGAATGGAGAGAAAGT
Organism: Choloepus didactylus; assembly: GCF_015220235.1. Taxonomy (NCBI): domain Eukaryota; kingdom Metazoa; phylum Chordata; class Mammalia; order Pilosa; family Megalonychidae; genus Choloepus; species Choloepus didactylus. Next base: position 28,832,043 of record NC_051323.1, read on the forward strand.
GTGGAAAATAGAGGATAACTTTTTTGAGAACTTTCTCAGTTCTTAATTAGGGAATTTTGTAAACATATCTTGTTACTCTTAAATTAATTCTGAATCAGAAGCCAAGTGATTTTTTTTTAGTCTTGAATAGTAATGATACAGATACTGTTTATCAATGTTGTGCATATTACCTACAAGTATAAATCAGATACATTTTATTTCTAAAGAAAACCTTAGTGTCTGCCAGTGCCTAATGACATCATTAACATTAATTAATTCTGCCAGAGTGAGAAGTGAATTTATCTTTTATTTTTATCATGGAAAAAACTCAGAATTTAGTTGTGGAAACTATTTTGCACAAAATACATGAAAATAGTAATTTTCTTTTGATATAAGACATGAAACCACTCGGTTTTTTAGTCTCTAATTTAGTAGGCATTAATTTGCTGACAGTCACTGTTTTAAGTTTTTACCTATTTTTCCTCTCAATCATATTTCCCTCTCAGGTTTAATACCCTATAGCTGTAAAGGTATTTTTTCTCAAAGAAGAATTCACAATTTAGAGAAAAGGTGTCTGCATATACCCTCAGTACCTACTATAAAGGTTTACTGAAAAACTCCCCGACATGTCTCATTGACTCTTTTAATGCTCCTAATTCAGTGACCTTAAGATAGCCTTAAAATTTAAAACAAATTTAAAACAACTCTTTAAAAATTACAACTATGACCACTTCTTTACCTCGAAAGCACCTCACACACGTTCATCTAAGAGTAGAGGTTTTTGTCTCTCGAGTATGAGCAGATAATGCAAGCTAGGAGTAGAAAACGTGAAGATTTCGTTGAGCACTGAAAGAAAGAAAACTGTTGACGCCTGAAAGTTGCTCAATTTTCTGAGGCGTCTTTCGAAGGCGTTTCTAGTTGCTTCAATTGTCTCACGAACACCCAAAGCCAAACAGAACACAGCTGAGGACGGTTCTCAGAGAACCTGCCGGTTAACAGGTGGCCAGACGGAAACAACAGTCCGCGTTCCCGCCGCCGCCCCCGGCCCGGCCCCTGCCGGTGGTCGCCAGGCCCGCGCGAGCCCCACTCTGCCCCTCGCGGCCCCTCTGGGCGCCCCAGCCGCCCGCCGCCCGGCCGCTCACTCACCCCGCTCCCCGACACTCGGCGGCCCGGGAGGCCCTGGAGGTTTCCGGCTCCGGGTTTTCCACTCAGCACCGAGGGGCCGCGGGGCCTCAGTAGAGGCCAAGGGGCCTGCGAGAAGCACGTGGCTCCCTCGAAGCCTCGTCCCGGGGCGGGAACTCCGGCCTCCGCGCGCCCGGCCCGCCGCCTGGCCGAGTACGCAGGCGCCGAGGCTGCAGACGCTTCAGCGGCCGGGCCGCGGGCTTGCAGTTGTGCTTCCCATAAACTCGGCCCGAAGTGTGGGATTTTGGAACGTCCCAACCCGGCTGGGGTCAGATAACAATTGATCCACCTCCTACAAACGAGGAAAGTGAGGCCCACCCAGCGTTTTGGGTACCTTACTCTGGAGGCCACACGGTTGTTCGAGCGCTGCAAAAAGCCGGCTCTCACTATTTCTCTCTATTGAGCAGCCAGAGGGTGCTCAGAAAGCGCCTCCGGGAGCTGCGGGTGGAGGCAGCCCAGGCCCCCGGCCTCGAGCAGCACTGACCGCTGCGTGAGCCAGACGGCCTCGCCACGGCACAGGCAGGGTCCGCCGAGGTGAGCGCCCCGGAGGCCCTGCAGCCCAGTGCCTAGGCCGGCGCGGCCTCCTCAGCACGTGCGAGCCCAGCACCTGAAGTGCCGCGGCGCACCCGGCGGGTCGTGCTTGACTGCGCGTTTTACCGGAGGCGCCGCCCCAAAGGGAAGCCGACGCGGAAGGTCCGGCCCTGCGCCGTGGACCCACGTCCCAGCCACCTGGCCGGGCTCCGCGGGGCCGCAGCTGCGCCCTGTTGGGGGCGATCTGGTTTGTTAGAATGGGAAGGGCGCACTCGAGCCGGGTCTGCGGAGTCCGGAGGGAAGAGGATGTAGCCCAGAAGATTTTTATGCAGCCAGGGCTCGCAGCCCAGAGACCTCGATCGGCGCGGACCCCAGGGGGGAGGGGTCGTTCTACAAACCCGGCCTCACTCTATGTTCTCGGGCCTCACACGGAATAAAAAAATAAATGGGGGTGTTGGTCATTTCGCAGGAGACTTTTCGTTGTTTTCTTATTTCCTTGCCGCCCGTGGACAAGTCGAGCAGCTTCCCGGCATTACACCTAGGAGGTTTCAGGCTAGAGACTGGCCAGCTCCGGATTTTCTCCGGGAGCATTGCTCCCCACACCCACCCACTGCTTCCCCCAGCGGGAGGTGGAACTGTCCTCCCTGTCCCCCAGTTGCAAACTGGGCGCCTTTCTGCCCTGTAAAAGTGACATGCGTTCTTGTCCACTTTCCCAAGTTTTGTGTTTGTGTGTCTTTAAAGAACTTGACCATACGAACAAAGATATTTTGGCTACTTCTGGCAGTGGGCTGAGGATTTAGGGGAACATCTTAGCACGTGGGAAGAAAGATTCTCGGATGCCCGCACCGCGGTGAAGCAGTGAAGCCACCCGGGACAGCACAGCAGAAGGGAAGATTGCTGCTGCCAGCGTGCGGGACATGGATCATTCCGTTGTTATTGTTTGCGGGGTTTTTTTTTTTTTTTTTTTTTCGTTTTTTCTTTTTGTTGTTTGTTTTGTTTTCCTTTTTGGCCAGCTCTGAAAGCATTTCAAAGCTATCCTTTCCCGCTTCCTAACCCTCTTCCCCTCCCCCTCTTCTTTCTGGTGTAGGCAATTAGGGTGAAGAAATCAGTGCCAGGTTTCTGGCCCTGAAGAGAAAGGAATTGCTTCGGGGATTGAGTCCTGACACCTGTCTCTGCCCTGGATGCCGAGGGGAGACGTGGGGTCAAGACGCCTGGGGGGAGAGGCCAGGCTGACGGGGGACACTCTCCAAGAGAATGTTTCTGGGGGCTCTTGCCATGTCCTCCCGCCCTGTCCTTTGGACCCCAGCTCCGCGCAGGTCATTAGCACACGGATTATTAACGCCTGGGTTTCCCTCACGTTCCGCCGCCCTCCACCCCCCCGACCCGGGACCTGGGGCTGGAATCAGTAGAGCAACACTGACAAGCCATTCATTAATTTGCATTTATTTTCGGGAAATAACGTAGATATGGGGAAGGAAGGGGACTACCTTACATTTCAACAAATAATTTGTGATCTTCACGTCGGACAATTCAGTTTTACAAATTACTTTCCCACCTACTGGACGAAGCGGCCAAAGTCAAAACTGATACACAGGCGTGCGGGCTCTCCGCAGACTTTGGAGAATGAAGGTGCACTAAAAACTCACTAGACGAAACAGGGTTGTTTCAAGAGAAAGGCTGACAGGGGGAATGGAACTGGGGTTTGGGGGCCTGGGTTTGTTTGCTTTTTCATAACGCGTGTACTCTTGTTTGTTTTCCTTTGTTTTTGTCTCTAAACCGGAACTGCGACCCTGTCTTAGACCCCTGAGGGGCTCGGCCCGACGCCCCCGCCGGGCCTAACCCCACCCCTGTGCCCTGACTCGGCTGTTTCCTCCACACTCCTGGACCCTCGCGATCCTCGGCGCGCAGCTTCCTGGAACCGAGCGGTTCTCTTTTAATAAATACACATAGGGAGAATGTGTGAAAAGGGCAGGACAGCTTTATAACAACTGAAAAAGTAAAAGCGCCATCATGTGAGGAAGAGGAAGGAGAACAGAGGGGAAATATTTTTTGCTTTTGTTTTATATATATGTATATATGCACTGTATATATCTTAAAGTTATGTTTCCTGGGCGCTAAGACTTGAGACATGCTCAGCTCAATCAACAGCAACTAAAAAGTTTAAGTGGTCCCTGGAACGGACCGGACTATGTACAGCATTCCCGCCGAGGCGGAAGCGCGAACCAGTCCTGCGCAGCGCGGGGTACGATGCGGCAGCATGGGGGCGCGCTCATCCCACCCGCCTTGCCCCAGCGCACTCTGACCAGGCTGGGGCGGAGGAAACGCCGGGAAGCTCTGGCCGGCAGGCGGGCCAAAGGCAGCTGAAGGCAGCTGAAAGAGGCAGCAGTCTGCGCGCGAGAAACACTTAATGGTTGTTTCGATTTGGAGTGATGCGTGGGTGCACGTAATGGCAGAAACGCGAGTTAGTGACTCCACCGTCCAGAAAGAATAAATAAAAGTGTTGGGCTCAAACAGTGGGTCAGAGCGAAGAGGCTCCGGAGGCTGCAAGTGCATAATAACTGTACAGAAAGGCTGGGGGGGGGGGGTGATTTAGGAATTCGGTGGGGGGTGGGGAGGGGATCGCACAGCTCCAGCGCATACAATGTGTGGGCCAGGCCGAAGCACCAGTCCCCTCCTCCGGGGGGTGGGCGGATTTGCACATCCCCCATGCAAGTGGCACAAAGACGGGTACGACAGTGCAGGCAACGGGCATCTTTTGGGGGCGTGAAAATGCAGTTCTGGAGAAGCCGAGGCAAAGGCGGGCGGTGCAGCAGCAGCAACAGGACGGGGGCCATTGAAGGCGCAGGTAGTTGCGTTTCTTCTCTTCCTTCCACTCCTGGACTCATAAGACTTGGAACCGCCAGGAGGCTTGGTCCTTATAGTCCAGACAGTCGGGTGAATTGAAGTTGAGTTTCCAGGCGGAGGAAGCAGCGGCAGCACCAGGCTCCTTGTAATCCAAACAGTCGGCCGAGTTGAAGGCGAGCCCCGAGCCGCCGTAGCCCTGGTGGTGGTGGTGGTGATGGTGGTGGTGGTGTCCCGAGGACTGGCTCAGCGGGTGGTGTGCGTGTGGGTGGTGGTGATGGTGGCCCGCCATGGATGAGGGAGCCATGGGGCTGAGTTGGTGCGGGTGGTGGTGCGAGTGCATGGGCGCCAAGTACGAGCTGCAGTCCACGCCGCTAAAGTAGGAGGAGGAGGGTGCTGGGTAGCCCTGGCCGTAGCTGCTGCCCTGGCCGTAGGACATGGGGTAGGAGGCTGCAGCTGAGGCGGCGCCCGCGGCCACAGAGCGCTGCATACACGATGCGTTGCTAGGCGCGGCCAGTGGCTCGGGAACTGACACCGACACCGGCGCCGAGCCGGGCGAGATGGAGGCCGGGCTCCAGATGGACGAGGCAACCGGAGTGTTCAGCGACGACGCGGCTGCCACTGCCTGGTTCCCGCCCAGGCCTGCTGCCGCCGCCGCCGGGTTGGCAGAGGCGCTGGACGCCGAGCTAGAAGATGAAGCGGAGCTGGACACAGCGGGAGGTGTAAACTGGCCACTGCTCTCGGAGCCCGAGCTCTCCCGCACCGGGGATGATTTCTTTTTGGCCGGGCGGCTCTTGGTCCCGCTCCCGCTCTGTTGCTGCTGGCGGCATTTGGCACGGCGGTTCTTGAACCAGACCTGCAGCGAGCCGGCGGGACGGGGCGGGGAGCGGGTCAGAGGGGCGAGTGGAGCTTGCTGCCACTTAGCCCCTCCGACACGCCACTCCACCCAGAACAGAACTCGCATCCCTTTTCCACTGAGGCCTCGGCCCCTTCCCATCTCCCTCCCGGCCAGACCCTGGTCCCACGTTCCCAACTCCCACGCCCTCCCCCATCCATCTGCTCCAAGCCCCTTCTCTGCCTGCTTGCCGGTAGGGATGCGCACCTTCCCAGCCCACGCAACTCTGCCCCAGGGCGGGACGTTTGCTTCTGCCCAGCTAGAAGGTCAGTCATCTCCAAAATGCTGCTGCTGGCGGCATCCCCACAGCCCCCTGGGGGGGAGGGATCGGGCTTTGACCATCTCCCAAGGATGCTTAAAGGCTCTGTCTTCTATGACCACAGCTCAGGAAACGACAGAGAGCCACAGAGCAGGCCGCGGTGAGAGGGGCAGTTTCACCAAGTCTGGAGCCACGGTCGTTTCACTAAATCAGCCCCTGGAGTCCCTGGGCTGGGTGGGGCGACTGTTGAGGTGCCAGCAAGAACAAGGCCGGAAAGCTGAATGGAAGCACCTCTCGGGGGACTCGGGAAGGAAGCCAGGGCGGGATTTCGTTGGGCTTCTTGGTTCGAGGTGGGAACTAAGTGGGATGGTCAGTCTTCAAGTTCTCACTCCTCCTGGAGGAGGCCGGCACATGGCATTGAATTCCTGGTGCTTTTTCCCGAGTCTCCGAAGAAAGCAAGCGGGATAAAAGGCCCTTGAGGGGAGTTCTGAGTTAGAATTTGAACAGTATCTTCCGGGCTCTTTCACCACAAAAACAGAATCAGCAAAGCCAGCAGCCAGATTTTGTGCTTGGCATCCTCTTTCGGGCAGAGAAAGCATCTAATCAAACCGACACCACCCCAGGAACGCACTCCCAGGCAGGGCACCAGGCTTAGACCACAGCTCCATTCTTCCAGTTCCAGGATCCCCCAGGATGCAAGGCAAGGACCGAGGCAGAATTCAGGCCCCCGAGAGAAACTGCCAAGTTCCGGGGCAGCTAAAGAAGCAGGGGCAAGTGTCGGGCCCCTCCGGGCACTTTCCGTTCAGGAGCCTAGCTCGTCGGTCCTCCCACTCTCCTAAAAAGGACTTTCCATACAGAAGGCGCCCGGCGACCCAAGGCCAGATTCAGGACTCCAAGCCGTTTCCTTTAACTTTGCCCCCTCTTCCTGGAGGAACCCAGCGCTAGGGGGAGTCTGAGAGGAACTGCCCAGCCTGTAAGACCGCCCCCACACAGACCATTCTCCCCCTCCCCGAGATCCCCCGCCAGCCTGCCCCCACCCACCAGCCCCCGCGCCCCAGCTCCGACTTTAGCATCCCGGGTACACGCACCTGGACTCTGGACTCGGGCAAGTTAATCTTGAGCGCCACCTCCTCGCGCATGAAGATGTCGGGGTAGCGAGTCTTGGCGAAGAGAGCCTCGAGCACGTCCAGCTGCGAGCGCGTGAAAGTGGTGCGCTCTCGCCGCTGCTTCCGCGGGGTGGCTGTGGGGACACGCGGGGGGCTCCTCGGGTCAGTGGTGGCTACGCGGACCGGCGCGAGGAGACGCGGGCAGGCCCCTGGCAGGCCCAGCGCCGGGCCATCGGCAAGGGACAACCGAGCTCCGAGTAAAGAAACTCCCCCGGGGGGCCTGGCCCGTGAGGCCACAGGTGGGAGAAAGTGTGTGTGTGCGACTGGGGACCAGCGACTCCAAGGCTCCAGGCCTGCCCGCCTCCCTGCCTCCGGGAGGTTAAAATAGGAATAGAAGTCACACAATCTTCCTTCCTCCACATCCCCTCCCGCCCCCGCCCCCTGCCTGGGGGGTGTTGGAGAGGTGCGCGGAAACACCACCTGGAAAACACGTTCTGAGGGAGTAACTGGGGGCGAAGGAGTGGGAGCTGGAAAAGCAACCCAGGGTTTGGTGGCTTCAGCGGTTTTTGGCGCAGGCCACAGGTCCAGGGGACAATTTCATTAGGGAAGGAGACTCCCCCTACCTTCAGCCCAGCCGGTCCCTTTGATTAGGGAAGTCTGGCCTTAGGGCCAAGAACTTTTGGTTAGGGCCTAGCGAGTGTCCAGATTCCTTATTCAACATTGGGGATAAAGGAATAAATCCACACACAAAAAATAGCCACCCGTGGGAAACGAATCTGCTGGGTAAATGCACTCTGCCCGGGCAGCGAGAGCACAATAGGAGACAGGTTGCTTGTGTGGCAGGGCTGGGAGGGTGCAAGTCGCACGTTCAGCCAGCCTGGCCCATCACATCCACCCGCGACTCTGTCGCGTGCGGCCGGCAGCGAGACCTACGTTGTGAGCAGACTAGGCAACCAGCTCCCTGGGCCTGCTCAACTACAAAGCATGAGGTTAGAGCGGAGAGCCTGGGTGTCCCCGACGGTTGCATGGGCAGGGGGGCGGAAGGGCCGGTGCTCACCCGGATAACCCACGGAGGGGTGCAGCAGGTCCATGGCCGGCCCCGCCAGGCCCAGCCCGTTCATGCCGTATGGAGGTTGTTTGAGGTAAGACATCATGCTAACAGCCGGGTGGAGGCGCCCCGACGGATCCAGGGGGCCGCAGGCCGAGTGCGGTGCGGAACTCCCACCGCTCAGTCCTTCGAGCTCTGTTGCGTCTGGGGACTGGGCCTGTGGAAACACGAGACACATGGAGACCGTAATTCAGAGCCACCCCAGCTCCCAAGTCTTGTCTGAACCAACGCTCTCTGGCTGGAAAAGGGGAGCAGGCTGAAGTACTTGGCAGGGGCATCAACTCGGCTCCACAAGGCAAGGCCTAAGTCCAGAGACCACAGCTTTAAAAAGCGTTTCTGGATGGTCACTGCCTCTTTTCAGAATTGGAATTGGCCACAGACTCTCGTAGGACGGCGAGGGGATCGAGGATAGTTGAGAATCGCGGTCAGGCTAGAGAAGTCAGAGCCGGAATCGCGGGGAGTGCGAGGTCCCCAAATGTGAGTCCGGCGGGAGCCGATCTCAGGCTGCACAAGCAAACACTCTCTCGGCACTCCAGCCGACCTAAAGCTGCCTAGAGCATGAGGGGTTGTTTCGTTTTGTTTCAATTGTTTTTTGAAAGCAGGATAAAAAGTAAAGATTATAGAGGACCAAGGTGAGGCACTGCGGAGGACTAGGCGCACTGCGGCCTCTCTGGAACGCGTTGTTCACTTGGGGGCCTCCCCTCCTTCAAGGTCTCGGTGGCTGGGGCCCGGCCCCAGCGTCCGCAGCCAACTTACAGCTAACCACTCTATGCCCAGTCGCTTAAGGATCGCTGACTCGAAATCTCACCACACCTCAACCGCGGTTACAGGTGTAGGCCCAGAAAAGGCGGTCAGAGGACTCTGAACAGGCCACGGTAGAGGTGGCAGTTCCAAGATGAGGCCCGAAGACCGGGGTACCTCTCCCGGGGCTGCGGGCCTCTATTGGGCGGCGCGAGCTGGGTTTTCTTTCTGCCGGGTCTTGCAGAAGGACAATGGAGTCTCGGCCAGGAATGAAGGCTGATCGATTCCAAAGGGTCTCGGGGATTTGGGAGGCCTGGGAGCAGCGTGTCCCGTGTGCTCTCTACCTATCGTTCCTCCCGGAACCCGCGATCCCAGGACCAGACCGAGAACTAGGCCTCAGGGGCACAGCCCGCGCTGATCCCGGCTGGAAGTTGTCAACGCTGCGCTTCCCCAACTGCCCCGAACCCTATGCTCTAGTCTCGGGGGTCAGGAAGGGATCCTGGGGAGTGGGATTGGGGCCCAGGAGGCCCTGTCGCTTCACCCTGCTTGGCGGGAACTTTTCTAAAGCAGGCCTTGGGACCCGGGCTAGGGAGAACCGGGAGAGAAGTTTGAGTTAAAGACGCACGGACCCCTGGCACCGTCCGCCGGGATCCTCAGCCTGGACTGAGGGAGCCCTGCTTTCAGGGAACTGGAGAAGGAGGGCAATATCCGGTAAGCTTGGACCAAAGGAGAACTGGGTTCAAGCGCGGCGGGTCTGCTAAGCTGCAGCCTTGAGTTTTCAGAGTTTCTCCAAACTTCGGATCAGTGACTTCGGAGAAGGCGGGGGAGGGAGCACAGAGCTTTGTGGCCCCGCGCACACCAAGAGGGGCGCCAGGCCGCTCCCCCAGCCCCGCCCCGTTGCCCGAGGCTGAGGGAAGCGGGTACCGGGTAGAGAAGGGGGAAACGACAGCAATCAACACGCTCCCGGAGTCCCGGGCGGCCCCGCGGCTTTCCCTTACCTGTCCTCTGCCGCCGCGGCCGCTCACCATCTACCTCACGCCCTCACAGAGACCCGCCGGGCAGCCAACCTGCAAACAGAGCGGCACAGGAGTTACGCGTCGGACCAGGCGTTTGGCCTAGGACCCCCGGATTTCTTTCTTTCCCCAACTTCCCGCCTCCCATTTCTTTCTTCTTTCCCTGTGGCTTTGTGCGTGTCCCTCCAGGCTTCACTATGTTGCACAGACACTTTGTTTGCAAAGCTACACACGCTGCCGGGACATTGCCTCGCCCAGGACCGCGCCGTGGGGCCGCGAGGGGGGAGGGCGGAGGGTACGGGGGGCAGAGTTGGGAGGAGGCTCGCCTTTGCAGCTGCACTCCTAGTGCAGCAGGGAGACCAGCAGAGGCTGGAGAAGTCCTGCAGAGGTACTTGGCAAACTAAATAAATCAAGCGATTTACCTTGTCGGAGTGGCTTGTCTTGCTTGGTTGTTTAGGTGATTGGAAATGTAGCTTGATGAAGATTGATCACCTTTCTACTGCCCTCCCCGGGTAAGTGAATGCGAGCCGAATGCGTAACGGGGCTAGGCCGCCAATCCACGGCCCGGCGCAGGCTGAGTGACAGGGAGCCGGGCAATGGCAGCTCGAGCCGGGGGTTACCTCTGCGCGTCCCCACCCTCCCCCGCCTCTTGCACCCCGCCCTGCCCGGCCCGCCCGCCCCGCCCCGGTCGCGCGCTAACTCTGGGGTTCGGTTGGCAAACGCGGTGCAGATCGAGGCGAGGAAGGCGAGCGCAGCGCCCTAGCCTTGGCCATAGAGGGGGAGCCTATCCCGAGGCCTGGCCCGGGGCCCCTACCCTTCTCCCGCCCTCTTGGTGCTTCCGATGGAGTGGCGGAGAGGAGGCGAGGTGCTGGAGAACCGGTTTCTTAGCCCTCCCGCGAGCCCACCCGGTTCGGCCGCCCGGCTGTGGGTCTGAGGACTCTGGGGCCGCGGGCTGGAGGAGCGCGGGCCCCCAGCTCCTCTCGCGGCGCCGCGGACCCCAGCGCCTGCTACCTCCCCGCCGCCACCTGCAGACGGACGCCGCGGGCGGATTGTGCTGGCGCAGGCAACTTTCCGACGCGCGAGAGCTGCTCCGGGCGCGCAGATCCCACCTCCGAGTTTCAATACTTGGGCGCCGGGAACAGCACCGCCACTTACCTGCTCCTCGGAGTTTCCTGGGGTTCCCGGTCTCCACTAAGGGTGTTTTCAATCTTAAACTATTCTTTGGAAACGTTCGAGCGCAACGTAGCTCCCCCCCCCCCTACTTCCGAATGGAAAGATTTTGATAGCAAACTTTCTCTTTCCCACTCTGTCTCTCTCCTTCCTCGTTTCCATTACCAGTCTGCTGGAAAACGGGGCCCCTGCCCTTAATTTCTTTTGCACATGCTGCAGAGGGAGCTTGCTTGAGATTTCCCCGGATTGCTCGTACTGGCGAAGTCCATTTCTCAGCCGAACAAACTTTTCAAACTCGTCCACCTGGGTGGACTTTTCAAAGCGCAAGAAAAGTGTTTTCGCCCCCAACCCTGGGCAAGGTAATTCTTTTAAATGGCACCTCCTCCTGAATAATAGGCACAGATTTACTCCCTTTTGAGGAATTCCTACCCTTTTTTCCTAATCCTCCCTCCCCCAACAGGCGTAGTGAAAAGTTTGAACAGGAATAAGTGTGAGGGCGAGTCAAGGAACCACAAGGCGCGTCGCCGTGGGGAGCGTCGGCGCTGCCCGGGCCGCGGGGTCGGGCCTCGCTAGCGGACCCGGCTCTGGGCGAGGAGGAGGAGGAAGGGGGAGCCCGCTGAGTGAAAAGGGGCCGCCGCAGCAACTCATCAAAGTGCTTCCCCCTCCCCCAAGCGACACTTTCCTTTGGAGTCCGAATAAAATACGGTAACAGAATATGATGGAGGGCACACTGTTTCCTTAACTGCTTCTCAAAGGGCCCGGGAGATCTTCTTAGGACCTTTAATAAGGCTTTGGTCGGTTCTTTTGTTGATCTCTCAAAATCAACTCCTTCTAATTGAAGTTGGAGCTGAAAGCGAGCTAATGTTCAAAGAAAGTGGCCGCCAGACCAACGAAATTACATTTTTTTTTTTTTTTTTTGACGATGAGGGACCATCTAATCAAAGGGGCATGGAAAGAGGGGTGGGAGTGGGGGAATACGAAGGAGAAAAGGAGGTTTTACAAGATCCTTCTCTGGTTCACAAAAGTCAGCGACACGGGCGCTTCTCTCAAGAACAAAGACACCGCGGCTCATTCACAAAAGGGAAAGAAAGAGAGAAAGTAGAATAAAAGAACGAGAGGAAAGGAAAAACATGGGGGGGGGTAGGTGGTGGGAAAAGCTTTAAGAGGAAAAGAAACTGCGCAGACAGAGCGCGGCGCTGGCCCCGGGGCGGACACACCTCAGGCTCGCCCAGGCCCCCGTCGAGAGTAGCCCCGCGCGTTTCGGAGCCACTGAGATGGTGCTGAGGTTTAAAGAAAGAAACAAAATACACTCCCCTCCCCCAGGCCCAGGAAAAGGCGCCTGCTGGAGCGCACAAGTTTGGTGGGGGGAAGCGTGCCGGGGTCCTGGGGTGCGCGCTGGCAGCGTCCGCGTCCATGGCCCTGCGCTGCCTCAGCCGGGGCCTCTGCTCTGTGTGCCTGGGTTGGACCTCCCGCGCCAGGGTGCGCGTCCTTCCCCCAGTCCCGCAACCTTTCCGCCTCCTGCCTCCTCTCGGCCCTGTTTCTGCTGCAGCCGTAGCACCGGGCAGGGGACCTGCGCAGTTAAGTGGGGCGGCCGTGCGCGCTGGAATGTGCCCGCGCGGTCCCCAGGGCCCGCCGCGCGGGAGTCCGGCGCTCTCGGCTCCAGATGCTGCCACAGGTCTCGGGGAAGTCGGGAGGTATCAAGTAGCACGGATTTTTTCCCCCCTAATGAGAGTACTTATCTAATCCCAAATTGCAGGCGAATTTTCTTAATGCTCAACCCATAAAACCTCGGGATTAAGAGAAGAAAAAAGGGAGGAGAGGGGAGAGGGAGGAGAGTAGACAGGGAGAGAGACTGCGGTGAAAGTTTCCTGTACGAGGCGCAGAGGATTGAGGCAATCGTCGCTAGGCAAATGTCCAGGTGGTAGACGCTGGGCCAGAAGCCACCGCTGCGGAGGAGAAGCGAACCCAGCTCGTGGTCCCCAGGCCGGGGAGGGGGAGTGGGAGTTGGGACCTGGGACCCGGGACCTGGGACCTGGGACCCGGATCCCGTGGCTAGGTGACCTCGAGGGCCCGCCAGACTCTGGAGGACACAGGACAGGACAAAGGGGAGGATTTGGCTCCCGGGCCTGGGGATTCTGGCCAGGGATAGAAGTTCCGTACCGGCCAGCGGGCTGTGCCCAAACCAGCCTGCCGCCAACGCTCCTCCTCCCCGGCGACTCCGGGGCCCACAGCCTCCCCTCCCGCAGTGCGGGCTTTCGGGTTCCCAGGCCCTCGGCGTCCTGGGCCGGCGCCCACGCTCGGTAGCCGGTCCTTGGGAGGACGCGGCGAAGCCGGGACGTGGCCCGCTCGCCTCGGGCCTGACACCACCAGTCCCTGGGGTCCGCACTCCGCCGCTGCGGGGCGTGCAGGCGCCACAGAGCAGGCCTAATGGAATCCCCGCAAGGCTCGAGATTGAGGCTCGTGGGGCGGGGAGCGGGTCGGCGCTGCCGGCCCCGATCACCCAGGCAAATCTGGGGCGAAGACAGGTTTGGCACTCCGCAGCTCAGGAAAATCCCCCGGGAGGGAACGTTTCCCCAAGCCGGCGTAAACAGGGCGGGTGACGCCGGCCGCCCAAGCCCCAGGCTGCTCCAGTCGGGCGAGCTACGTCTGCTGGCTCTCCCCGGCTTAGAGCCGAGTTCCGAGAGCCCACAGAGAGTGGCAGCTCATCTCCCGTTCGAATAAAAAGGGCAACTACTTGATTTCACTTGGTTCTGGTAACTTCTTAATAACTTTTCTTAAAACCTTGTCAGGAAGAAATTCTACCATAGCAAGTTTTAATTGGCTTTTTGAAAGGCAATTGGAGTCGGTTGCATACTTTTCTAAGAGTTAACGTTGTTTGTGTGTATATGTATATGCGTACGCGTGCGTATAAATATGTATAAAATCTAAAGTATAAATGCTACTGATCTGTTTTCTCTGAGTCTCCTGACTTGTTGAACGAGCTTGCTTTGTTTGGGACCCTTCTGTAATGGACTTACTAGAAATTACCGTAGAATTGTTCACTTTTTTTTCTGTAGCCTGGAACTTCTTGTTACAAGTTCCCTTTCCCTCATCTCTCACACTCACCTGCCCACACTATCCACCCACCCCCTTCCCCAACAATAACTCGCTTCCTTTCACTTCAGCTCCTACAGACTTGCCGGTTATCAAAAGACAGTACTCCTTAACAGTGCAAAACTTAATGAAAATAAGTAATAATGTGGAAAATACATCAAGATATTAGCATTTTTCAGTGCGGTGGAATCACACATTTCCTCAAATCGTTAACAAAAGAGATGACCCTCTTTCTAGATGATAGTTTATACTGCTAAGAAAATATGACTAATTTCTTTTCAATTCACATTCGTGTGTCAGCAGGGCCCTTTTGGGATGGTATAAACTTAGCTCCAAATACAGCCTGTCCTGCCCTGCGTTTCAGAGGACCATTTTTCCACATGTAAAATCTTAAGGATACACAAACTTCCATTTAACCAAACTGTCAAGTTTTCAATGCAAAAAAACAGCAGCAGTATTTAAGGTAAGAAAGTTTCTGCTTTTATTGAAAATTTATATGACTCAGTATTATAATAAATAAACATAACCATTTTCACAAAAAAATGACAGTGCTATGTTAGAGAAGAAAATATTGAAGGGATTTACTCATAGTGGCAAGACAGACTTCTATCAATACAGAATAAATATTAACAGCATTCTTCAACCAACAAAATGTAGGAACCAAGCTAGATGTAATAAATAATTATCCAGAGAAAAAGATGGCGAATTCTCAGATGCTAAGCCTGTGTTTGCAAAAGGATGCATGTCAATTAGTCCCATCCTCATGCCTCACCTTCAAATCACAGAGCCTGTCTCAGGCTATGTTAAAAGACCATCCTCTAAGACAAGCAGAGGAGAAGAACACTATTATCCTTACGGTAAATGCAAAACAACTGCAGAAAACCCCTATGGTAAATTGAACACAGTTTAATAAGTAGACTGAGTATGATCTAACTATAAAATTTAGGTAGCAGAGTGTTACATATGGCAGGACTGGAAAAAAATCATTCATGACATTTTCTTACCCTTCTCTGAACCCCCCTCCCACCACCATTATGCTATTAACAACAAAAATTTTCAAATTTTCCTCCCACCAAAAAAAAAAAAAAGAAAAAAGAAAAAAAAAGAAATAATGCAGGGAGCATTTTTTCTTTTTTGAACAGCTTCTTGAACACCCCCAATACCAAGTACTCACAAGGTGTCTGTGCAAATTTATTTCACATGATTTCAAGGAAATGATTAACTCACTAACAAATCTTGAAACAAATCTATTTTGTAATTTTATATATTATCTGGAACGGTAGGAGAGGAAAAGGGGTGTTGGTGGTAAAGAAGTACAATCCAACCAAACAGAATGTTAAAAGTTTTAAATCAACAATGAGTCTGACTTTTTCTGGTCGGGAACCCAAGACTCTAAAATGTTGGGCGAGATTCCGGTCCGGCCGCTACTGAAGAACACATTTCTCTTCTTTCTTGGCCATCTTGCCTTTGTTTTGCTCCAGAGTTCGCTCCAAATGCTCGTCTTCTTCTTCGGCCCTGGAAGTCAGACAGGAAATAAAATTATTTTTCTTCGTTGAGGGCAGAGCGCACTCCCGCTGGTCCACGCATTCGGAACCCACGCGGGAACCGCGAGCGCGGGGCCAGCGGGAGACTGGACTGAACTTTCCCGAACTTCTCGGCCACTCCGCAGGTGGCCAGGCCTCGCTACCGACCCCACCGCCCACTCACTGCTTCTCCTGCGCGTCCAGGTCCCTGACAAGCGCGTCGCGCTTGTTCACCAGGGCCACCAGCTCGTCCAGCAGGAGTTGCTCGCGTCGCTTCTGGGCCTCGGTCTTCTGCCAATCTGCAGGGGACAGGAGACTCGTTGCTCACAGGGAGAGCCCCCGCACACCAGGCCCCCGCCCCCTTCCCACCTTTTCCAGTTTCCTTGTATCGCTCGGCAAACTATATTATAGACGAGTATAGAAATATAGTAGCTGGTGTATTCGAGAGAGTCTGGCCGTCGTGGGGAAGATTTCACACCTAAAACGAGACGTTCTAAATATTTCCTGCTGATGCAGGTAGCTGCGGCAGGGCTGGAACCTGCAGAAGAGGCCAGGTGTGAGCCGGAGGCTGCCCGTAGGTGCGCACCTGAGATCAACCAAAGTGGGGGAGGGAGAGCTGGAAGACCGGAGAGGTAGGCCAGAGAGTCAGTGGCTGGGGAAGTGGGTAAATGAGGAGGCGGGAAGCAGAGAAGGGCGATAAAATCATTCAGAAAAGGCTAGAGAATCTGCCCGAGAACCTACCCTCCTCCCCCGCCCCCACTCTCACCCCAAACAGCCCATTCTTCGCTAATTTCCTGTTCGCTCTATTTTAGCAGTTGGATGTATCTCACACTGGGCGCCATATGCTTCACAAAAACTTTAAAAGTAGTGAATCGGCTAATTAGCATTTTTCTTTGAAGTAAAAAATAAATTTGCTCTGCAATATTACACTGCAGCTCTCGATCGCATCGCAGCCAGTTTTCTTTTGGAAAGGTTTGCTGGGTGGTTTGAAATCAAAGCACTTTTGCAAAGGGAAAATTACATATTTCTTTTTGAAACCCATAAAGGTTGGAAATCCGATGGACAATGCTCTTTCCATGGGTGGGGGCAGGGTTTTTTTGGGAAGATTTTAGGTCCCAATAATATATTTCCTAATCGTTGCTGGTCTGATAATTTCCTTAAGATGAGCAGCAGTTTCATTTAATAAAAACAGGACCAAATCGAACATTTAAAGCACTTCTGAAACCAAAGCCAACTGCTCTCTGGCCAGACTGGAAGGGCTTGTAGCTGTCAATCAACCCCCAGTCTACCCCGCCTCCCTCATTAGGAAGGTAAACAATGAAAAGAAGAAGTAGATGATGAGGCGATAGCAGAACAAATGAGGACCTAGAGGGAAAGAAGACACCAGCTTAAAAAACAAAGAACAAAAAACAAAAAACAAACCCCCAAAACAAAAAAACACCCGGTAGCCACTGACTCAAGCAGTGTCCCTCCCACTCCTTCCCCAGCAAATGTACTTTCCAAAAAAAAAACAGGAGAGTGCAATCCTTTCGGGTTTTTCTCTTCTCTCTCCATTGCCCTGGGCAATCATGTTAAAACTCACATGGCTGGTGCTTATTCAGATAAACCTAACAATGCACACCGCTGGTTACCATGTGAATCTTCACAAACCACACAAGAATGTGCTGGTTCAAATCCCCCCCGACCCCCTCCAAAGCAAAATTTATTCAAGACAGCAAACTGCTCAGCAGCTTTATGAAAGCAAATGGTGCTAGAGGGAATTCTATCTTGTATTTACAAATTAAAAATTAGATGCGTCAACATGCAATAATGGTTAGAACAGCAGCAAAAAGCTAGAACGGTTTATTCCATTTTATCACTCTCTTTCATTATAAGCTCAAATATATACATACATATGTAACATTTATTAATTATCCACATTCGACACAAAACATCACACAAATAAATACATTAAATAACTGATCACATTATACTCTTATAAAAAAGCAAAATATTCTAATGCATGGAGAGTAGTACAGAAACTATTACTACAGAAAGTTTTTTTCTGAATTTAAGAATTTAAAAAATAATAACAAAGAAACAGCATATCTGAAGAAAAGCCATATCCCTCATAATTTTTCTCTTTGGATTTAAATGAAACTGAGGTCAGTATTACTATGGAATTTTCTAATCTGGTTCTTGTTCTAATCAGTTTTATTCTACATAGCACATAAATAATAGGCTCTCCAGGTTGGAAAGATCTTAAAGGTCATCTAGTCTAATCTCAGGTTACTGTAGTTCTGGAAATATTAACTCAGAGAGTAACCTGCTAAATTTGGAAAAGATGTGTATAACTAAATTTTATAATTATTAGGAATATCAGTTTTGATGAATACTAACATTTCCATTTCCATCCTCAAGAAGCTGTTCTAATTATAAGCTTTGATTTATAATTCTTTACTTCCAAAACATTTTGATAAGAGCTTTATCAAGTGGAAAATAATTTTTCTCCATTATACACTTAAAAACATAAAATTAAATTAAAAAATTACAGTTTTTATACAAAAAATTTTTTACGTATATGACTAAGAAATGTACTAATTAGCACAAAGAAATGCAACAGACATAATTTTCTTAATTGAATTACTCTTCTCTGAATTTGACTAGTGATTTTTATGCCTTTAATTAATAATTAGAAATATCAGGATTTCATTAATATTGAAAAAAATTAGGCCTCTACAAAATGGCTTAAAGAGAAAACTCTTACTTCTTAAGCCTTTGAAATAGCTGATAATTTAAAAAATCTTAACCTTTTCCTAGCTCAATAATGACATTTCCCATAACCACAAAAAATTAAGAATAACTTGGTAATTTTCATCATTTCAGAGTCATATTGAACTGAGATTAGAATTTAAAATGTTCTAGCAAAACTATATAGGATTTTTTTTCATATTAATTCTGTCATTACTAGATTCATATCTGTATATAAAACATTAGCCAATTGTAGAGGTAATAGTTATGTGCAGTGAGTGGACTAGCAAAACTATACTTTGTATTAGCTTTTCATAGTAGAAATGAATTATACACACACATATATTTGAATGCTAATTTGGAAGATTAAATTATTTTGACCATTTTTAAAACAAATTTTAATATTACCTTTAAAACTGATCAAGAGTCTATTTTATTATATATTCAAGCCTTAATTTTAAAAAATCCTCTTTTAAATAGCTTCCCTTAGATGTAATGTTATGTTTTAAAAACCTGCATGTAAGTTTATGTTACCTGTTATGCATTTTAAGATAGGATTACTGACCTAAAACCCCAGTCACAGCTAGGTAACTACACTGACTTTGGCATGGACAGACTACGATGTGGGTTCTGATAAATTTAAAGATTCCAGTGTACTTTTGCTATAAAAGCCATATTTTCTGGCAACAAATAGGATTATGTTTTGATGCTGCATTTGAGCCAAAGTATTGAAATAAAGAGATTGTTTATGTCCATCCATACTGAGCTGTTTCTTAATTTTAAAAACTCTTTTTTATATACATGGCAAATTATTCATTCCCTGATTCAGTTTATTTGCTGAAGTTGATAATTACCTTGAAAAAAGGCAAGAGTAATACCTACAAACACTTTAAAATAAAGGACCTAAAGTTCTTGTAGTAAATCTTCAACCTTGCCACTATAAATAAGCCTGGTACTTTGATGAAAATTAACGCTAGTTTGTAAAGAGCACATTGGGGGATTGCAGTAAGTCTTATCTTTAGTTCCAGTCAACTAGCAATCCTGAAAGAGTTTGCATCATCATCAGAGCAGGCCATTTGATAGGATTCTACCGCTGCACCTAATCAATCTATGGAAGACTGTGGCTGTGCTGTGTAACAAAGCTAAAATAGATTTACAAATGGGGTTTTAGGGGATAAGCTCCTCCACAGGATTACATATTGATTTTAAATATAAAAAGCTTATCATATAAACCATAACTACAAAAATAGTGAACCTATGCATAAATCCTTTTAGAAGAGCACCCACTTCAAACTTGAAGCCAAGAATAAATCAAGATGTGCAAAATCCTAGAGAAGATCCATTTCTTGTGTAGAAAATGAACATGCCACTTTCTAAAAGCCCACCCCAATGTGTGCAGAAATGAATTTATCTTTCCTGAGGGGGCATTAAATAATCTGGAACAACAACAAAAAAAAACTATAGGAAAAGTATGTAAAAGATGTTTGTTAGCGTGAGGGATCCTACCACTTAGCTTAGTAGAGTGAAACTCCTGCTATGAAAAATACCTCAGGGGAAAAAAAAGGGGGGGAAAAACAGGCCAAAGTGATTATGGATTCTCAGAGAATGGATGTATTGAATATTACTTTTTTGCTCTCAAACTAGGCTGTTAAAATTTTTTTCAGTGTGCTATGGGGATTAAAATTCTGTGCTTTTCTTCTTGTGAATGGTTTCAGCAGCAGATTTATTTGACAATATTTTAGTTTATTTATTACTAAAACCATCTTCTGGCTACTAAGTGGAAGGGACAGGAAAAGAAAAGAGGGATGAACTTTAAAACAAAGGAAAGCAAAACAAAACCAACCGTGTTGCCTATTCAAGTGTTTTTCTGTGGTGTTTTTAACATTCCAAAAGGCTATTCAACTACGTGTCTCCATTATGAGGGCTGGCGCAGAGGACACTGTCTTTAAGGCACTGATCACCGTGTCGGTCAGTCTGTCTCTACGACAGCCCAGCCTACATACTGCCCAGGCCAGTGGGACAGGCCTCGCTCCAAGAAAGTGTCTTTATCTGTAATCAACAGGCGGCTCCTGTTCTCAAGGCTCTTTTTTCCCCTCAACCAGCAACTGAAATTGGCGGAAAGATTATGTCACAGTCACATTTGGTGAAAAGATTATGTCACAGTCACATATGGATAGTGATATTAATTTAAAAACAAAACAGAACAAAAAACAAAAAATCTAGTAACTGTATTAAAGACGTTTCTGAAAAAACTTTTTTTTATCTTCAAAAAATATGACTTTCTCCTGGTCTTCCATATATACAAGAAGATCAGGCAGATAACATGATAAGATTATTTAATGCTGTGAATTTGGTACACAGGGATAGGATTGCAGATGAAACTGGGGTCTTTTATATTTATCATGCCCTCCCTTTAAGACTCGTATTTGGAAATAATACTGGTTTTGGGGATAGAACCAATATCTGTCTTAAAAGTATTGTATTAAGTTGTGTTTTAGGGATGATTTAACTTACTATCGGGGTAGGTAAAAAATTTTAAAGAATACTCTATTGAGTGTAAAGTACAATGAGTCTATAAAAAATAGATGATATAATAAGTATTGTATTTGCTGTACCTGCTTTTCAACTAACTATTTAGCTTTCCATTGTCTTTTAAACACCATACCATGACTACTAAAATAATGTCAAGAGAAAAAATAACATTTAGGATTCTTGTATACTTTATTTCAATGGCAAGTTTCACAGAACTTTTTAAATAATTTTGACAAATTTTATAGTCATTCCCAATGACATAATTTGATACATCTGGATAGCTATTTGAAGGAAATTACTTATCTGAAGCCTCATAAAATAAATCTGATTTCTAAATGAAGATATACAAATGTTGTCAATCATATTTATTGAGATTATGGATATAAAAGTAAATAAAAATAAAACTTCTTTATAAGTGTATAAGATACTATTTAGGTAAATAGCATGCATTTTATTTGATAAAAATATTTATTAAAATATTTTAAAAATATTTAGTCTTCACTTGGCTTTCTCTTAAAAACTTAAACGTCCACTTTCTAAACTAATTAGAATTGACTTATTATAGATGAGGTACCTTATCAGTTGAAGAAAGAAATTACCATGGACAGTCAATGGGTTGAGAGGTCAATATGGAATAGGAAAATCAATTTGCATTGATTAGACAAAAGGTCCATTTTACTGAGCTCAAAGAATTAGCTTTTAAGCAGACATCTTTGAACTGTAAGACATTTTTCAACTGAGAGGTATAAGGAGGACAGCATTGTAAAAATACCCAAGCATTAAAAAAATAATAATTATATATAGTAAACACCATAGTTAAGCTAGCTGATGTTTACTGATATTATTAACAATATAATTCATTTAAAAGCTTTATGAAATGTATTAAAGTGTTTCATTTATCTCCTATGTCAATCTCTACTTGAATATTCACATAACAGTAGCTGGACTCTTAAGAACTATGGTTGGCTTGGCGGTGACTTATTTCAGTGTTGACATTGATGAAATATCAAGGTAAAATTTAGAGTCTGAATGTGAAAAATCAAAATGATAATATCTTTCCTAAGTCTCACCTGTGGAAACAGTTTTAAATTGTACAGCAATACAACATAATTAAATCCATTAACTTCTTATATTTTCCATTCCATGGAAATTTAAACTTACTGAACCCAAAGTTAAGACAATTTTGTGCTGAACAGCAATGATTATATGTGAATTAGAGTCCTAATGTGAATTAGAGCTTTCTGCCTCTAAGGCATTTATTTGCAATTCCTATAGGTTCCTAGTTAGACAAGACCAAGTGATGTGTATTACATCCTTTAAATCTCACTGCCTATTGACAACTCACATACCTCACCCCACCACAGCATTACTTACCTTCGATGGCTAGCATTGCCCGCAATTCCCGGTTCAGCAGCTCATACCTTCGTTCCAGGTCATGCTCTTTTTCCCTAGGCAAGTTGCAAAAGTTCATCAATATGTTAATTACTAAATCATTAAACACTTAAAAAAACCTTTAGGTTACATTGATTTTAGAACTCATAACTGACTTTTCTCTTTAAGTTTAAGCTACTCCAAACAAATGATACACAAATCTAAAGCCTTCCTCAGGTAGAATATGTACTAGTGCTATTATTTTTCTCCTTCAATTCTATATTGCACAGAAGTGTAATTTAATCTGTGGAGAAGTAGTCTCATTCTTCAATGCTTCTTATATTACGTGTAGGTATAAGGCTATTTTGTCAAATATTTTTCATAATCCATAGTAAACACTCTTGTTCAAAATTTCATGTGAAAAGAATACAAAGAAACATGAAAATACTACCAGTGCAAATTTAATATAGAGACGATTAAAGATCTGGGATTAGTTAAATTTTGTGTTTCCTCATAACTCTCTTATCAAGTTCAGGCATGGGAGAAATTACCAAAGTAGTGATGAATTTCACTAAAATAAAACATGTAAGCCTGCTCATTCCCACACTAGGTGGCACACTATAAGAACAGTGTAGTGAGCTAAAAGGAACAAGCAGTAAGTTCTCTAGTGAACTAAATGCTAAAGATTAAGAATGCTCACAGTCTAGACTCCATTTTACTGTAATTCTTTCAATACTGAAAAGGTCATTTCTGTTTAAGTCATTAATCTTTTATACCAAAATTTAGGGTAATCACTCATAGAATACAAAACTTTGTTATTAAGAGTTATTTTATTCTTTTAACTTGAATTTCATGTTAAATGAACTCTAATTTTCTTTCCCTTCCCTTCTAACCTTCAGGAATGACCAAACCTCCTTGTTTGCACAAGTGGTTTACTTCTTTAACACAAAAACTGTTTATATCATTGGCCAGTTAAATAACAAACACATTTTCCCAGGATCTATCACTCTATTTAAAAATTCTAACTATTCAGATAAAAAGTGATTATATACTATTTTTTAAATTTTTATTTTTTACATAAAACATACTGTAGTCTCTAAGAAAAGAAAATTTAAGCCTAAAAATATGATACCCCAAAGGCAAAAATAAAAAGCCTAAGATTTATCAATGTTGCAGGGAAAACAAGCGTAGTCATGAGTACTTACAGAAGAGAGAGCTGGTTCATTCTCCTTATTAAGGCATTTTTTTTATTAACTAACATAAACCATTCCTGCATCATAGCTTCTTCTTCTTCTGTGTTCCTCCCTATAATTCAGGAAGATTTAGCTCTTATTATATGACATTTTACAAGCCAAATAATAGTTTATTGCAAATTTTTTTAAAAACAGGAAAAATATCATTTTAGCTGCCCCAACAGTACATATTAAACTGTTTATAATAACTTAAGATCAAAGTCAAAGGCCTGAAAAAAGAAATCAATATTTTACAACTAATAAGCTAATATTCCAATGCTGATATTATTCAACATGAACATTTCAGTCCCCCTTAACATACCTACAGATCATATTAACACTAAGTACAGTCAACAAAGTGTTCCACCTTTTAAATCCTCCCCAGAGGCAGATTTGTTATTATGTTTCAATGAGGAACTCATGGTGCTGACAGACATATGGTCAGGATTAAAAAAAAAAAAAAAATTAAAAAATCATTATGAGAATTATACGACTAGCAGGAAGATCAGAGAAGTCCAGAAATTGTATGAAACTGTCACTTGTAACAACTTGCTTTTTAAATTTTCCTCCCCAAAAGTAAACTAAAGATACATGTATATATGCCATTCTCATTATCCTTAATAGTGTGAACCACCTGCAAATTATTAAATACATGGTGAATGACCAGGTTACCAAAAAATACCTGTAGCTACCTATGAAAAGACACATTACAACGAACATAACAATGATCAGAAATCAGAAAACATTTTAACAAACGACTTAAGCAGAGAGATAATCTAAACTTTTAGATTATAAAGTTACTGACTGAATACAGGATATTTAAAATTCACTCTCTTTAATGTTCTTTCCCTCATCTCTACTCAACTTCCCCAAAGGCCAGCAAATTGAAGATTATAATATAGTGTAGCATATATTTGATATTGTTCCTGTAGAGGTAGGTCATGATCATACTAAAAAAAATATTAATTTCTCCCACCTTCTTCCTTCCTCTCTCTTCAAATTATACTCAGTCAAATTTACAGTTCTTTGACCTTTTTTTTTTTTTCTGAATTTCACCCATAATTGGTTTAGTGCTTTTCTAGGCCATTATTTAATTCTTCAGTTAACTTCCATTCAGCATTCATAGGGTTAACTTAAATATATAATAAAAATTAAGTATTCAGCTGACTATGTTTTATTTTCTTTTTAAATGTGATATTTTCTTTTAAATGTCAAACACACTACCTGTCCATTTAAAAAATTCAAACAATACAAAAGTATAATGGAGTAAAAAGTCAAGTCCTCTTTCACCAATCTCCCCTCCCCAATTCTCCATCTATCTCCCTTCTACAGAAGTAACTCCTATTACAGTTTGGTGTTATTTCCATCCAGACCACACATACAGTTATGTCTACCACACACACATATATATATACACCTTATCTATAGACACATATAGGTTTCTCTTCTTTAACATAAGGGAGAGCGTATTATATATTGCCCTGTGATTTGCTTTTTTCATGCCACTGGTACATCTATATAATTTTTTTCTTGCATAAAATATGGGCATAACACAATTTATTTTGGTATTTCACATTAATAGAAATTTGAAGAAGATATTTTTAGAAAGGAAATAGAATATAAAGAATTGGTCTGTGTCCAAAAAATTAAATGCATATTTCAGAGCTTCCCTCTAAAATAGTTATGTGTTGTTCATCATTAGGGAGAATAATGAGGAAATGTGCCTTCATTAAATGCTGTTAAAACTTAGTGGTACAAGCAGACTTAGGATAGATTCTTTTAGACTCTGAACAAAAGTCTTTATTGTTTTACAGTACTTTTAATCTCTCTTTTAGGGTAGTTGGTTTTGTATTCACTTTGGACCATGTGATGTCTTGAAACCGGTCATGTGATATAGGCTGCCATAGGCACAAATCCCTGGGTAGCAACAAAAGAAGAAAGAGTAAAAAGAAAAAGCTGAGAAAAAGCTTGCAATTTGGAAAAAAGCCAATTGTACCCTGGTGAAGGCCTTTTTGATCAGTGAAATGACACATGTGTGCAATATTAATAAGTATAGATTGTATGATATTTTATTTTCTGATTAAAGACTTACTTCTTTTGTTCATAATCTAAGTGGCTGCTAAAAATAAACTTATTAAAACTTTGTTTCTAGTTTAACTTAACCTATAATTGAGGCTTTCAGGCATACCAGAAGCAACAAGCCTACTCTTAAATTAGCATCATTTTCTTCAATGGAAGGATTGCTTCCTTGAGAATAACAATATTGATGTGGTACTGTGTTATTTTCAGTTTAGCTCGTGCCTATGATTTCTGGGTAAGAATAAAAGATCTCCCTCCCCTAATTGATAGGAAATGACTAGTAATACAATTGTTTCATGTGTCAAAAGTAAATAAATAAGCCTAGTGATAAGAAATATTTGGAGACACATTACTCTAGGCCAACAATGCTGTATAGATTATTTACATTAACTGAAAAAACATATTTCAGGATAAATCAATTCTGTATCACTGAGTCCTTCCTTAACTGAGATAGAGTACAGTGATGGAAATCTATACTTCGCCCAGTAATCAAAAAATTAAATTTTCTTCCAATACATCATTACACCATTGTTCTCGGGGATTTAAAAATTTTTAAATTTAAAAAGCTTTTAAAAGCCAGTAAGTTGAACCATTACA
Organism: Choloepus didactylus; assembly: GCF_015220235.1. Lineage (NCBI taxonomy): Eukaryota > Metazoa > Chordata > Mammalia > Pilosa > Megalonychidae > Choloepus > Choloepus didactylus. The sequence goes on from NC_051323.1 coordinate 28,858,025, forward strand.
AATTAATCCTGACTTTAATAACTGGTTAAAGACCCCTTTAGCTTTATAAGTAACAAAAAATATTAAAGCCTGTGATCACAGTGAGCTTTCCTCATTTCTCCTCTAACCATTTGTTATTTAATCCAATACTAGTAATCCAATTTGTCCATCAGACTTTTAAAGGGCAGAATGCAACTTCCTCAGCTTAGACACTTTTCAAAGTACAATATATTTTTCAAATGAATGCTGGATGTTTCATTTTTCCCAACTGTTCCTAGCTCTAATGCATGAGGCAAAAAAGAACAAGATGAACATTGTTCGTACTGATTAAGTAAGAGCTCATTAAAGAGCTGTCAGTGCAGTACTTTGAATATGCATGAAGCATATAATCAGATCTAGTACCGTCACTAGAGGAGAATACGGTAAGTACAAAGGATTGATTTAATTACTTAGAGTGGGCTGTGGTGGCAAAGCAGTCTTGTTAGTGCAAAAAGAAAAGAAGGTTGTATTCTGGCACTGTTTTAAAAAAAAAGGCAGTTTTAGCTTCTGCCACAATACCTAATCTCAGAATAAAAGCACTTTACATTGTAGCTTAAAATGAAGACTGTCATTATTTTATAAAATGGCCATAAATTATTTTATCTTGTTTAACCTCACCTGGTTAACTACCTCTCATTCAAAATTATCTTTAATTTTGTAATTACAACCACATTTTTGTCACTAAAGAGCCAATACCAATACATTTTAAAATCTGAATATTTTTCAGTCTCATGAACTGAAAAATTCAAAATATATACTATTGAAGACAATTTTGAGATAAGAAACCAACAAAATACTACGGCATACAGTTACTAAAATGTGAAAGCATGGCTGGGTTATAATACTATATTTTAGAGCACAGTGCCTTATGTTTCTTATAAACATACAACCAATAAAGGCATTAAAAAGTAGGACTTAAGTAGTTTATACCATACCATTTTTAAGTATTGACTAATTAATACAATCTCTGGTAATATTTTTCCTATTTTGTTCTCTTAAAGACTTATGTTTTTATTTCGCCTTCAGGAATGGAACATCTTTTCTGACATCACAATATTTCAATGTCAGTTTTTTTCATTTAATCTATCATTGTATCTGGAGTAGGACTCATAAAAATTATGAAACAATGAAGGATAATGATAATGACAGGAAAAGTAACTGTCTATGAATATGACTTCAAATAATTCTTCCTATCACAGAGTTAACAAAAACCACTTAATAAAAAGCAGGATAATGCACAGCATTACATGTAGGATAAATATCTATTCCATCTCCTCCTCCAAAAAAAGTTGATTTAATGCTGACTTTATTTTATTCAGCAATTTATTCATTCATTCATATGTGATTTTCAGTTTTTCATAAGCAGTGTTTTCAATGTGTTTAAAATAAATAAGAGATGTAAAAATGTGAAATTATGAATATTTATAAAAACTACCTACTACTTAACCTCTCCTAAATAATCTTTCACCACAAACTTATTAACTATTTAGAAAGATATATTATAGACAGTGAATTCTTATATAAATGCAAAACAAGGAAAAATACAATTTTAGCTGAATAGTAGTTGAGTTCAATGGGAAAGAGAATAAAAACACCTAGATGTTGGCTGCTATTGGAAATATGAAAAAATACAAGATTTTCCACCATAAAAACATTAAAGAATGCTGAAATCTTGCCATAACTCCATAGCAGGGATGGCTGACTAGTGATTACATATGGCCCTTAAAGTATACAACATAGCAAAACCAAACCAAATATGAAAACAAAAAAGCTGTCATTACAAATTGTTCTGATGCTGCGATTACAAAAATATAAAGACCTTTGAAAGACATAATATATTACTATAAAGAGACTCATAAAGGCATCCACGTAACTGGCACTGGAGAAACACATTTTACAGCAAAGGGATTGAAATGTGCTCAATTTATATAATGGATGCGAAAAATAAATTCACTGCAGTTATGTAGGGTCATGGAGAAATTGACTCCAGAGCCAGCATTATATTATAGCAGGGCTCCAGTGCCCCAGTTTTAGAAAATATTTTAAACTTAGGAAACAGAGCTATATTATGAATATAAATTATTATGTAAGCAAATAACTGATAAATGTTTCTATTCTATGAATATGCTCAAATAGCGATCAATGTAAACGAAATTCATACTCTCTACTGATGTTTTTAGTAGTAATTGTTTTAATACTATTAAATCAGCATGATATATTTGTTATAATATTAAGAACGTAAATTTTGGGGGGAAATTCTGTTTCCTTTTGTTGAATAAAACTGAAAGTTTTAACTAACAGGCTCTCTCAAAATAAACAGACCTTTTATTTACTCACTTGGTAAAACAGAATGTGGGAGAGATTCGAAGCAATATCTCTCTACAGATAACTTTTGACAGAGTTCTACGCATGTGCTTAGACAACTTCACCAAAATTTTTCCTCAATAAACTTACACATAAGAACAGGCAGTCTTGTACCAACTCCTCAATAGGGTTTGAACAGCCTTTTTATGTCACTATTCACTGCTAGACTTCTCACAAGGTATACTAAGCACAAACTTAGGATAGCAAGAAAATAAAAATAAAACCTTGAAGTAATCATCATGGGAAAATTACAACTGATGAATTTCTTTACATTTACTTATGGTTTAGTATTTTAACAAATAAATATGGGACAGTGTTGCACCCATAACTTTCTAGTGCTAAGAGATTTTAAAGGCATTAGTTTGACCTACATTTCAGGTAAAGTAAATTTAACATTTTATAAAGTGGGATGGAATAGAGTAAGTCACTTTTACCGGCATCATTCAACTGAATAGACAACTGTCGACTTGGAGAATCAATTAGGTTTCCTCCATTAGTGGGAAAACTTGGATTGTGAGCCACTCTTACACATGGATGGCTTGGCTCCTCTGCCAGCTCTCCTCTTTCTGGAGCCCCTTTGTTTGGACTGCACCTGGCAGACTCCTCTCTACCACTACCTGTCCTAGAGTCTTCTCACAGTCATGTCATGGGAATGACTCAAAAAGTGGCTCTAAAAGTGAAAGAGATAATGTCATAGATGAACATGAAGAGTCGAGTAAATTTATTTCTTGAAAAGTGATGGCATAGAAAAGCAATATTTCTAGACCAATCTATTTTAATATATGTGATTTTAAATATATATGTAGGTATAGTTAAATTAAATTAAATATTACAAGAGGCATTCCTAAACTTTTTTTTTTTTTTTTTTTTTAAATCATCATTTTATTGAGATATATTCACATACCACGCAGTCATACAAAACAAATTGTACTTTCGATTGTTTACAGTACCATTACATAGTTGTACATTCATCACCTAAATCAATCCCTGACACCTTCATTAGCACACACACAAAAATAACAAGAATAATAATTAGAGTGAAAAACAGCAATTGAAGTAAAAAAGAACACTGGGAACCTTTGTCTGTTTGTTTGCTTCCCCTACTTTTCTACACATCCATCCATAAACTAGACAAAGTGGAGTTTGGTCCTTATGGCATTCCCAATCCCACTGTCACCCCTCATAAGCTACATTTTTATACAACTGTCTTCGAGATTCATGGGTTCTGGGTTGTAGTTTAATAGTTTCAGGTATCCACCACCAGCTACCCCAATTCTTTAGAACTTAAAAAAGGTTGTCTAAAGTGTGCGTAAGAGTGCCCACCAGAGTGATCTCTCGGCTCGTTTTGGAATCTCTCTGCCACTGAAGCTTATTTCATTTCCTTTCACATCCCCCTTTTGGTCAAGAAGATGTTCTCCATCCCACGATGCCGGGTCTACATTCCTCCCCGGGAGTCATATTCCACGTTGCCAGGGAGATTCACTTCCCTGGGTGTCTGATCCCACGTAGGGGGGAGGGCAGTGATTTCACCTTTCAAGTTGGCTTAGCCAGAGAGAGAGGGCCACATCTGAGCAACAAAGAGGCATTCAGGAGGAGACTCTTAGGCACAAATACAGGGAGGCCTAGCCTCTCCTTTGCAGCAACCGTCTTCCCAAGGGTAAAACTTATGGTAGAGGGCTCAACCCATCAAACCACCAGTCCCCTATGTCTGTGGTCATGTTAGCAACCATGAAGGTGGGGTAGGCAAATACCCCTGCATTCTCCACAGGCTCCTCAAGGGGGCACTACATCTTTTTTTTTTTTTTTTCCTTGTTTGTCTTTTTTCTTTTCTTTTTTTTTTTTTAACTTTCCCTTCTTTTTTAAATCAACTGTATGAAAAAAAAAGTTAAAAAGAAAACAAACATACAATAAAAGAACATTTCAAAGAGACCATAACAAGGGAGTAAGAAAAAGACAACTAACCTAAGATAACTGCTTAACTTCCAACATGTTCCTACTTTACCCCAAGAAAGTTACATAATATAGCAACATTTCAGTGAACTTGTTCCTACTACATCCATCAGAAATTAACAGACCATAGTCATTTCTGGGCATCCCCAGAACGTTAAATAGCTTATCTGTTCTTCTTGGATTATTGTTCCCCCTTCCTTAATTGCTCTCTACTGCTAGTTCCCCTACATTCTACATTATAAACCATTTGTTTTTACATTTTTCAAAGTTCACATTAGTGGTAGCATATAATATTTCTCTTTTTGTGCCTGGCTTATTTCGCTCAGCATTATGTCTTCAAGGTTCATCCATGTTGTCATATGTTTCACCAGATCGTTCCTTCTTACTGCCGCGTAGTATTCCATCGTGTGTATATACCACATTTTATTTATCCACTCATCTGTTGAAGGACATTTGGGTTGTTTCCATCTCTTGGCAATTGTGAATAATGCTGCTATGAACATTGGCGTGCAGATATCTGTTCGTGCCACTGCTTTCCGATCTTCCGGGTATATACCGAGAAGTGCAATCGCTGGATCGAATGGTAGCTCTATATCTAGTTTTCTAAGGAACTGCCAGACTGACTTCCAGAGTGGCTGAACCATTATACAGTCCCACCAACAATGAATAAGAGTTCCAATTTCTCCACATCCCCTCCAGCATTTGTAGTTTCCTGTTTGTTTAATGGCAGCCATTCTAACCGGTGTTAGATGGTATCTCATTGTGGTCTTAATTTGCATCTCTCTAATAGCTAGTGAAGCTGAACATTTTTTCATGTGTTTCTTGGCCATTTGTATTTCCTCTTCAGAGAACTGTCTTTTCATATCTTTTGCCCATTTTATAATTGGGCTGTCTGTACTATTGTCATTGAGTTGTAGGATTTCTTTGTATATGCAAGATATCAGTCTTTTGTCAGATACATGGTTTCCAAAAATTTTTTCCCATTGAGTTGGCTGCCTCTTTACCTTTTTGAGAAATTCCTTTGAGGTGCAGAAACTTCTAAGCTTGAGGAGTTCCCATTTATCTATTTTCTCTTTTGTTGCTTGTGCTTTGGGTGTAAAGTCTAGGAAGTGGCCTCCTAATACAAGGTCTTGAAGATGTTTTCCTACATTATCTTCTAGGAGTTTTATGGTACTTTCTTTTATATTGAGATCTTTGGTCCATTTTGAGTTAATTTTTGTGTAGGGGGTGAGGTAGGGGTCCTCTTTCATTCTTTTGGATATGGATATCCAACTCTCCCAGCCCCATTTGTTGAAAAGACCATTATGGCTCAGTTCGGTGACTTTGGGGGCCTTATCAAAGATCAGTCGGCCATAGATCTGAGGGTCTATCTCTGAATTCTCAATTCGATTCCATTGATCTATATGTCTATCTTTGTGCCAGTACCATGCTGTTTTGGCAACTGTGGCTTTATAATAAGCTTCAAAGTCAGGGAGTGTAAGTCCTCCCACTTCGTTTTTCTTTTTTAGAGTGTCTTTAGCAATTCGAGGCATCTTCCCTTTCCAAATAAATTTGATAACTAGCTTTTCCAAGTCTGCAAAGTAGGTTGTTGGAATTTTGATTGGGATTGCATTGAATCTGTAGATGAGTTTGGGTAGAATTGACATCTTAATGACATTTAGCCTTCCTATCCATGAACATGGAATATTTTTCCATCTTTTAAGGTCCCCTTCTATTTCTTTTAGTAGAGTTATGTAGTTTTCTTTGTATAGGTCTTTTACATCTTTGGTTAAGTTTATTCCTAGGTACTTGATTTTTTTAGTTGCTATTGAAAATGGTATCTTTTTCTTGAGTGTCTCTTCAGTTTGTTCATTTCTAGCATATAGAAACATTACTGACTTATGTGCATTAATCTTGTATCCTGCTACTTTGCTAAATTTGTTTATTAGCTCTAGTAGGTGTATCGTCGATTTCTCAGGGTTTTCTAGATATAAGATCATATCATCTGCAAACAATGACAGTTTTACTTCTTCTTTTCCAATTTGGATGCCTTTTATTTCTTTGTCTTGCCGGATTGCCCTGGCTAGCACTTCCAGCACAATGTTGAATAACAGTGGTGACAGCGGGCATCCTTGTCTTGTTCCTGATCTTAGAGGGAAGGCTTTCAGTCTCTCACCATTGAGTACTATGCTGGCTGTGGGTTTTTCATAAATGCTCTTTATCATGTTGAGGAAGTTTCCTTCAATTCCTACCTTTTGAAGTGTTTTTATCAAAAAGGGATGTTGGATTTTGTCAAATGCTTTTTCAGCATCTATTGAGATGATCAATTGATTTTTCCCTTTCGAGTTTTTAATGTGTTGTAATACATTGATTGTTTTTCTTATGTTGAACCATCCTTGCATGCCTGGAATGAACCCCACTTGGTCATGGTGTATGATTTTTTTAATGTGTCTTTGGATTCGATTTGCAAGTATTTTGTTGAGGATTTTTGCATCTATATTCATTAGGGAGATTGGCCGGTAGTTTTCCTTTTTTGTAGCATCTTTGCCTGGTTTTGGTATTAGATTGATGTTAGCTTCATAAAATGAGTTAGGTAGTGTTCCATTTTTTTCAATGTTTTGAAAGAGTTTGAGTAAGATTGGTGTCAGTTCTTTCTGGAAAGTTTGGTAGAATTCCCCTGTGAAGCCATCTGGCCCTGGGCATTTATTTGTGGGAAGATTTTTGATGACTGATTGGATCTCTTTGCTTGTGATGGGTTGGTTGAGGTCTTCTATTTCTTCTCCGGTCAGTCTAGGTTGTTCATATGTTTCCAGGAAATTGTCCATTTCTTCTACATTATCCAGTTTGTTGCCATACAGTTGTTCATAATATCCTCTTATAATTTTTTTAATTTCTTCAGGATCTGCAGTTATGTTACCTTTTTCATTCATTATTTTGTTTATATGGGTCTTCTCTCTTTTTGATTTTGTCAGTCTAGCTAGGGGCTTGTCAATCTTGTTGATCTTCTCAAAGAACCAACTTTTGGTGATATTTATCCTCTCTATTGTTTTTTTGTTCTCTATGTCATTTATTTCTGCTTTAATCCTTGTTATTTCTTTTCTTGTACTTGGTTTAGGATTGGTTTGCTGTTCATTTTCTAGCTTCTTCAGTTGATCCATTAGTTCTTTGATTTTGGCTCTTTCTTCCTTTTTAATATATGCGTTTAGTGCTATAAATTTCCCCCTTAGCACTGCTTTTGCTGCATCCCATAGGTTTTGGTATGTTGTGTTCTCATTTTCATTCGTCTCTATATATTTAGCAATTTCTCTTGCTATTTCTTCTTTAACCCACTGATTGTTTAGGAGTGTGTTGTTTAACCTCCAGGTATTTGTGAATTTTCTAAGTCTCTGATGGTTATTGACTTCTAATTGTATTCCATTGTGGTCAGAGAATGTGCTTTGAATAATTTCAATCTTTTTAAATTTATTGAGGCTTGTTTTATGTCCCAGCATATGATCTATTCTGGAGAATGTTCCGTGAGCACTAGAAAAGTATGTGTATCCTGGTGATTTGGGATGTAATGTCCTGTAGATGTCTGTTAAATCTAATTCATTTATCAGATTGTTTAGGTTTTCAATTTCCTTATTGGTCTTCTGTCTGGTTGATCTATCTATAGGAGAGAGTGATGTGTTGAAGTCTCCCACAATAATTGTGGAAACATCAATTGCTTCCTTTAGTTTTGCCAATGTTTCTCTCATGTATTTTGTGGCACCTTGATTGGGTGCATAGACATTTACGATTGTTATTTCTTCTTGCTGAATTGCCCCTTTTATTAGTATGTAGTGGCCTTCTTTGTCTCTCAAAACATCCCTGCATTTGAAGTCTATTTTATCTGAGATTAATATTGCTACACCTGCTTTCTTTTGGCTGTAGCTTGCATGAAATATTTTTTTCCATCCTTTCACTTTCAGTTTCTTTGTGTCCCTGTGTCTAAGATGAGTCTCTTGTATGCAACATATTGATGGTTCATTTTTTTTGATCCATTCTGCGAATCTATATCTTTTAATTGGGGAGTTTAATCCATTTACATTCAACGTTAAAACCGTGAAGGCATTTCTTGAATCGGCCATCTTATCCTTTGGATTATGTTTGCCATATTTTTCCCTCTCTCTATTAATATCCTTTATTGTACCCATACCGAATCTCTTTAGTACTGAACCTTTCTCCAGGTCTCTCTGTCCTGTCTTTGTTTCTCTGTCTGTAGGGCTCCCTTTAGTATCTCCAGTAGGGCAGGTCTCTTGTTAGCAAATTCTCTCAGCATTTCTTTGTCTGTGAAAAATTTAAGCTCTCCCTCAAATTTGAAGGAGAGCTTTGCTGGATAAAGTATTCTTGGCTGGAAATTCCTCTCACTCAGAATTTTAAATATATCGTGCCACTGCCTTCTCGCCTCCATGGTGGCTGCTGAGTAGTCACTACTTAGTCTTATGCTGTTTCCTTTGTATGTGGTGAATTGCTTTTCTCTTGCTGCTTTCAGAACTTGCTCCTTCTCTTCTATGTTTGACAGTGTGATCAGTATATGTCTCGGAGTGGGTTTTTTTGGATTTATTCTATTTGGAGTTCGCTGAGCATTTATGATTTGTGTATTTATGTTGTTTAGAAGATTTGGGAAGTTTTCCCCAACAATTTCTTTGAATACTCTTCCTAGACCTTTACCCTTTTCTTCCCCTTCTGGGACACCAATGAGTCTTATATTCGGACGTTTCATATTATCTATCATATCCCTGAGGTCCATTTCGAGTTTTTCAATTTTTTTCCCCATTCTTTCTTTTATGCTTTCATTTTCCATTCTGTCATCTTCCAGGTCACTGATTCGTTGTTCAACTTCCTCTAGTCTTGTACTATGAGTGTCCAGAATCTTTTTAATTTGGTCAACAGTTTCTTTAATTTCCATAAGATCATCCATTTTTTTATTTAGTCTTGCAATGTCTTCTTTATGCTCTTCTAGGGTCTTCTTGATTTCCTTCATATCCCGTACTAGGGTCTCATTGTTCATCTTTAGTTCTTTGAGTAGCTGCTCTAGGTGGTGTGTCTCTTCTGGTCTTTTGATTTGGGTGCTTGGGCTTGGGTTATCCATATCGTCTGTTTTTTTCATATGCTTTATAATTTTCTGTTGTTTTTGGCCTCGTGGCATTTGCTGAACTTGATAGGGTTCTTTTAGGGTTTGTAGACCAGTTGAAGTCCTTATCTCTAATTTATCAGATCTACAGCTTCGTGGAGTACACTTTCTCTAACTAACCAGCAGGTGGCGTCCACGAGCCACCTGTTCTCCACAAGCCAGATCTCCCCTGCTTAGCCTTTTTGGTGAGTGGGGGAGTGAGTCTTGTGGGGCCCAATTGGTGTACCAAGCTTGCGTGTGTAGTTGGTGTTGCCTGCCCTGTATGTGGGGCGTGTTTCTGGGCAGTCGGGGAGGGGGGGTGGCCCTAACAATCAAATCTCCCTGATGATCCTAGAGTTTTAAAGCTGCTGCAATAGTCTAATCCTTCAGTTCAGTCCTGCCACAGTTTGTCTCTGCCACTGACCCACAAGTCTTTGGTATTGGCGTATGGCTCCTGAGACTTGCAAGTGGGCCCCTCTTCCAGGCTGTGCACCCCGGGTCCTCTGTTGAGGGATGACTGTGCTATGTCACAGGTGAGTGCCGTCCCCCCAGGGCAGTTCTGGGCTGCTGGGCTGTGTAGGGAGGCTCCCAGTCTGCTCAAATGATGGCTGAATGGGGCTTTGTTAATTCACACTGCTCCACCTTCCCAGCTCTGGGACCTTCAGCTGAGGTTGCAGGGAAGGCTAATGTCCACGCCCAGTTTTGTGGTGTGTGCCTGTTATTTGAAGCACTTCCGTCACACTGGGTTGTCTGGGGCAGCTCTGGGCTATGGGGCTGGCGATGGGCAGGAGTGTTTCCTGTCCACCAGGATGGTGGCTGTGAGCGGACACCCCCCTTTTCTTGGGAAGTTGTGTTGTTTAGTGAATTTTCTCAGCCACTGGAATATTGCCTTTTGTCTCAGAGCTCTCTTAGTTCTGCTCTTGACTTGACGTGCCCAAATTTCAATTCTTTGAAGCTTTCTGTATTGAGCTTCTTAGAGTAATTGTTTTAGAAAAAGCAAAAAGGATTTTAAAAAAAAAAAAAAAAAACGGCCCTCCTCAGAGATCTAATGGGTTATTGAAATGCTAATAGACAAAGCAACCAGGGCCATTAAGGAAAGATGCACAGGGCAGAGAGATCAGCTTTGCTTCGGGATTTGCATATGCGCCTCGAGGCCTGATCTCCGCCCTTCCCCTTTCTGTGTTCACCAGAACTCCAAAAATCCTCTGCTTTTATTTTGGAGTTTTTCGTGTTGTTTTTTTTCTATGTCTGTCTCCTCTCTGCTGGGCTGGCTGCTCTCAGAGTCTCTGGTGTCTGGTCTCAGTCTATCTATGGTTGGAGTTTGAATTAGTAGAATGAGTTTCCGATAAGAGCAGCCACTGCAATTCTCCCTTCTCCTTCCTGGAGCTGACAGCCCCTCCTCCCCCGGGACTGAGCCTGGCAGGGAGGGGCGCGGGTCCCCTGGCCGCAAAAACTTACAGATTTCGCTGATCTCAGCAGTTCCACGTTTTCATGAGTGTTGTATGAAGTATGCCCAAAGACAGATTGCTCTGTGGTGTCCAGTCTACGCAGTTCCTGGCTTTTTACCTACTTTCCTGGAGGAGTAACTCCCAGGTTTCCAAGAACGTTGCTTTACTGGGGATAGCATTGCCTTTGTCATCTTTAGGGAACCAGTCCTTACCAGCCTTAGCTGCTTTCTGAGGAGAGAGAGAACTTTTATATATTCAAATTAGTCAGAATTTCTGGGGAGTTCATCTCATTGGGAAAAAAAAGGTCATTTGGGCACAAATGATAGTTTTTTATATGGTGGCCTGCGAACCCAATCCATAATTTTGATATTTTATGGAAAAAACATTTGATTCATAAATGAATTTTAGCATAAAGACTTTTTGCAAGTTAAGAACTACCTTTACAAATGTTTGTTTACGTTATTTCTGAGAAACTCCTAAGGATAAGACTATAAATTTTGGTAGGGACTAGGATAATGTATAATTGTATACTAGCTATAATTTCTGTTGCTTGTTAGTTCAGTCATTTTGAATATGATGCAAATAAGGTGAACACTGAATGCAACCATATGACTTTTGTTCAGTTTAGTGTTAAAAAAAAAAAAAACTTGACTGTATCTTAGACTGATTATTTAATCTCTCTAACCCTCAGTTTTTCCAGTTCTATATTTTAAGGATAATCATATTACTTACTCCATATTATTGTAATAGTAGTTAAACGAAAAATCTATGGAAAGTTCTTAGCACAGTACCCAAGACTAAAAATGCTGGCTGTGATGATGATAACGAAGAGGGTGACATGCAGCACTGAATGAGAAATTGGAGATACAAAGATGACCAAGATGTGTCCCTGCCCTTGAAAGGGCTCATAGTCTAGTGTGGAGACAGACATAAAGGAGTATCTGGAAGGAGGGTAAGTTTCTAAACAACTCTGTGGACACAAATTATATTTTTCATCTTTGTTATTTATAACCAGTCTATAGCTAGTATGTCATTGATCATAAGTAGGATAAGTGAAAAATGTGGTGAAGTGATACAAACCCATGTCTGCAGGTGGAAAACCAAAGCGAAAGCCCTACTGGATCAGCAGGATCACTGCTGTACACAAAAGATAGCTATAACCTAAGCCAACTTGGCAGGTGAAATCACTGCCCTCCCCCCTACATAGGAGCTGACACCCAGGGGAGTAGATCTCCCTGGCAACGTGGAATATGACTCCCAGGCAGGAATCTAGACACGGCATCGTGGGATGGAGAACATCTTCTTGACCAAAAGGGGGATGTGAAAGGAAATGAAATAAGCTTCAGTGGCAGAGATTCCAAAAGGAGCCGAGAGGTCACTCTGGTGGGCACTCTTATGCACAATATAGATAACCCTTTTTATATTATAATGAATTGGAATAGCTAGCAGTAAATACCTGAAACTATTAAACTACAACCCAGAACCCTTGAATCTTGAAGATGGTTGTATAAAAATGTAGCTTATGAGGGGGTGACAATGTGATTGGGAAAGCCATGTGGATCACACTTCCCTTTGTCCAGTGTATGGATGGATGAGTAGAAAAATGGGGGCAAAAAAAAAAAATAATAACTTTAATTGTTCTTTTTCATTTTAATTTTTATTCTTATTACTTTTGTGTGTGGTAATGAAAATGTTCAAAAATTAATTTTTGTGATGAACGCAGAACTATATAATGATACCGTGAACAAATGAATGTATGCTTTGTATGATTGCATGGTATATGAATATATCTCAATAAAATTGAATTTAAAAAAATGAAAAAAAAAAAAAAGATAGCTATAATTAGGGTAACACACTGTGGCTATGCTCCAGGTGATGACCGTCTAGTTATTTACAGTGCGTTTCAGAGACTTGAGGATTAAGTAGATCACTAAATAATATTAAAAAATGAAAAAGGTAAAATTTAAGATTAAAAATTATGGACTAATGGAGCACATCTAAAAGCTCACTGGTTGTCAAAATGAAGTAAAAAGAAAAAAAGAAAATGGCAATTTTACATGATGTAATTTGAAGAAAAGAAAGCCCTTGACAAGAAAAACTGAGTATTTATAATGTGGAAGCTTCACTGGAAAAGTAAGTTTTCATCATTTTTACAGGAAGAGATTTTGATGTTCTTTGGAAGCACATCACACATTTCTAAGCATCTTTAAAATCAGCTTATGCAATTGTCAATGTACATGAAATAGCTGATTTACTAAATGCCAGGTGAGAATGAGATTAGATTTTGTCAAACTATGGAAAATTAAGTATATTTAATTTTTTTAAATTTGGGACAAACTTACACAGATATGCTCCAGATAGGAGCTCCTTTGCAATAAAGAGTTTTTCCAAAGATGACAGGCTCCTTTGCAATAAAGAGTTTTCCAAAGATGTATTATGTAGTCAGTCAGTTACTATTTTAGGTAACTCCCTCCTGTGTTGCTTAAAGTCTTTAAAACTCCTTGACAAAATCACATGTAGGGTGTCATGAGAGCCTCCAGTTTGCAATAAGGCAAGAGTTCAACACTCCCAACCTGCAAGGTGCTACCTGAACAGTAACTTCCTCTTCCACTCTGAACCAGTGTTGATCATATTTGGGTTCAGATAACCAATAATATGGAGATACATCCTTTCTTATATACCTTCATATGTATCTTTATTCTATGAGGGGAAGCTGAGGAGGATTACACCTAACCCCTTCCAGTTGTGGCCGCATTCATTCTCAAAGTACAGAACACCAATCAAAGCAGGACACTATAGAATCTTTTCCAGCAGCCTTCTAACCTATATATGGGTTCAACAATTAAACAACACCTTGATCAAATGCAAATCCAGACCAGGCCAGGTCACTGGTGTGAGTTTCAGCACTACACTAACTCATCCAATGCCCCTCAGCCTCCTCAGTGAAGCCATTCCCTTCATCAAGGTACACAGGCAATACACACAATGGACATGTCCCTGCAGTGCAGTTTCCTGAAGTCTTGGAGCAACAGCACCTCATAAATCTCCCTCACCAGGTCACTGACAATTAATACCTTTCTTACAGGCTGGGATTAATAATGATAATGATGAGGATGATAGCATCAACTATTCAATGAGGAATGTAAAATTGTGGAGCTGCTGTGAAAAACAGTTTGGTATTTCCTCAAAGAGTTAAACACAGAACTACCATATGCCTCAGCAATTGCATTCCTAGGTATATACCCCAAAGAATTCAAAGCAGGGACTTGAATAGATATTTGTACACCAGTGTTCACAGTAGCATTATTTGCAATAGCCAGAAAGTGGAAGCAACTCAAGTGTCCACTGATGAATGAATGGATAAACAAAATATGATATACAATGAACTATTATTGAGCCATAAAAACCAATGAAGTTCTAATACATGTACATATGGATGAACCTTGAAGATAGCATGCTGAGTGAAACAAACAGAAACAAAAGGACACATATTGTATGGTATCACTCAAATGAAATAACTAGAATATGCAAATTCATAGAGACAGAGAGTCAGTCAGAAGTTACCAGGGGCTGGGGGAGGAGGAATGGAAAGTTAATGCTTCACGGGTACAGTTTCTGTTTGGGATGATGGAAAAGTTTTGGTAACGGATGGTGGTGATGGTTGCACAACACTGAGAATGTAATTAATACCACTGAATTGTATATTTAAAAGTGGTTAAAATGGGAAATTTTAAGTTGTATATATGTTACCACAACAGAAATCTAAAAAAAAATATAAAAATCTCCTAAAGTCATATAGTGGAACGAGATCTCAAATCCAGGCAGTCTGTCTTGTGAACCAATACTCTTAGCCACCTACTTATTACTTGGGGACTCATAGGTCAAGTTTTACTAGAACAAAGCCCTTTATTTAGAATTCAGACCAACCTCCTAGACAAAGCCCTCAGAGTGGTTCCTGTAAACAAAACGAAACAAAACAAACCCATTCATCTTATGGACCTTTGCTGTTCACTTAGAATACAGAGGGTATTCTGCTTACTCTTCCTTTGGAGATTACCGGGATTTAACAATCCTCTCAGAGCAGCATATCATACTTCACAAGGTGAGTTCATTTTTCTTCCTATGCAGCTGTGTTCTTAAGATCCTTGAATTATAGGCTAGTGTATGATGTCTTCCAGAAACAGGGGATTCCAGGAATAGACCTATTTACTTCTTTGGCCTGTTTACAAGTCGCCTGAGACTGTGGGACTGAGGTACTTGACCTGTGGACCCTGATGCAGGACAGTCAGGACTTCTCATCTTACCTATCAGATGGACTTCATATCACCAAAAAGAAATGAGTCTTTGTTCTCATACCTTTGGCCTCTGATAGGCAAGAAAAGTAGAAAAGTCTCTTCCCTGCCTTTGCTTCTTCCTTACTGGCGAGATGTAGTAGAAGCAAAACCTGAACTAAGTTTTCAAGGAGATGGAGAGCACTAGTTAATCACAGACAATTTGAGTTTGGTTGTTAATTTACAGAACATGAAGTTGCCACGACACAAAGATTCTAAAATGAATAGAACGGTCAAAGAATACTTCTCAAGTGTAAAGCACTGTTTAAGTCTCTAAACCAAAAAATAATTAACATTTGCCACCGATATTTAATAAAAGCATTTCAGTTTTTCAGGGGGAAAAAAAAACTACTTGGGCAACTACAAGTTACCCTGATTCTATCTGAGGCATCCTTCAATGAAAGTGACCAAGCAAGCATCCTCTAATTAACATGGAATTATCAGGGTTCTTTAAGAGCTGTGTGAACTTTGGCAAATCACTTTAACTCCCTATGCTTCAGTTTCTTCATCTGTAAAATGGGAATAATGGTACTTCATAGGATTTTATGAAGAGTAAATAAGTGTGTGTGTGTGTGTGTGTGTGTGTGTATAGGTGTATATATATATATTAATGGTTGTTATCTATCTATCTATCTATCTATCTATCTATCCATCAATCATCTATCTTGATGACTCCTCCTGGCAGAGTCTCACAGTTTTCTCAGAGTCTATGCAAGCACCAGAAAGGCCTACTCACAGAAGCAAATAGGTCAGACAAATTAGTGTAAGTCTTAAGATGTCAGTTCCATTAAGCATCATATTTCTAATGTGTTTTTACATATCTATTTTACTGGACCAATCAACCAAAATGCATCCTACTGTCATTTCAGCTTTTTTATCCCCCCCCCCATGCATGGACACCCATGGACTTTTTTCTTTTCTTAAAGGAGCTACTCAAATATAAACACTCCATGAGACACTCCTTTTTCCAAGGTTATTCATATTCTGTTAAGTCTATTCCAAAGGACCTTTTTCTAGTAGCAGTTCCTTCAGTCAGAAGTTCAGGGAATCTAATGTATAACTCCCAGAATTCTCTAGAACCCCAAGGATAAAGTTATTTTTATATTTCTCCCCAACATAATCCTCAGGATATGTTCAATTCCCCACTTAATCATGACATAAATTTTTAGATAGCCCTTAGACTGAAGAACACATTATACTACCTCAATAGCCCCTTTCACATTTTGGCATAAATCTTATGGGTCAATCACCATCTGTTAGTTGTATGTCCTGTTGTGTTGAATGTTCTCTCCCTTTCCCCCCAAAACTCAGACTACTTAAAAAGCATCGGACAATCACGTCTAGAACACTTAACCTACATTTACTGCGTAAAGTCATGGCCAACTCCAAGTCCAGATTTATAGAAACAACTCAACAAACAAGAACTTGAGTGTTTGGTCCTCTCAATGTATCTATGAATATTTTGTTTTCCACATCCATTAGCATCAAATCAAATGATATTTTTTGTAGGATAATTTTAAAGAAACAATTTTAAAGACATGCTTTCCCTCTATAAATGATGAAAATCTTTGAACAAAATTCTATTATCTAAAAACTAAACTTTGCTGGCTTTATGAATGTTTGGTACTTTTTTCTAGAATGGTATCCAACTTTTGAATTGCAATAAGTTTATTTAACATTTTATTTAGATTTAAAATAAGCAGTTGAATGAAAACAGATGCTATTAAAAGTGTTAGATTTTGGCTCCCTCTAATTTTATTCTCAGGAGAAATTAAAATATTTATGGCTACTTTAATAATTTCTCTAGAAATTGTTTATACTTGAAATATAAAACCATTTCTAATATTTTTTATGTACTGACATTCATAACAAATTCATTTTTAAAATGACAACATCTTTCACTTTCCTTATGGAGCTAGATCCTTGGAATGTACAACAGACATAGCCTGACCAGGTCCATCAAATTCCAGCTCAGAAGTGCCTATGTGGAAGAACATGCTGGTGGGGAAGAAATATTGGTGCTTTACACAATTCCTAGCTTTGGCCACCAAGTGGTGCTATTAATTCAGAGTGAACTAGCATTGGGGCAGTAGGGTTGGGTGGCTTTGGGGTGGGTAGAAAGATGTAGAAGCAGTATACAAGCAGGCAGTCAATATAAGGGACATTCACAAGTCAGATGTTCATAACTCTGTGTACTCTGAGTTCACGTATCATCTATGGTTCAACGTCACCAATTTAAAAAGGTGGGAAAAATCGATTCTGTTCTCTTATTTTGGTAATAAAGTTCATTATGCTCTCTCAGGAAAAATGTTTATTATACATGTTTGTACCAACATTTACCCTTTAAGGCTATGCAGCTGCAAAAATAATCACAGTTTTGATTAATCTTCCCTCTTTCCACAGAATTCCTCCAAATCTCCCCCTTTAAAACAAACAAGCAAAAAAAACCTTTACAGAAAGAAAACTATTCAGCAGTAAACATTAAAAATTAATTAGTAATATTAAGCATTAAAATATATAATTTAATTTTTTAGAATAGCTATCATCCCAACAGTTTTTCCTTAACTTATAGTTTAAACTTTTCCTGAAGAAATAGCTCCTCTGAAGCTATGCCGTTCACATTCCAGCTAAGAAGTGACATGTGGGTAGAGGGAACAGATGCAATGACTGTATATGTTCAGTTTTCTTATGCAAAGAGTCTAGAGGCCTAGGAAAAATGTTAAAAAATCTAACTAGTAACTAAAAAACATAATTTACAATCCCTTAGAAGAATTGGCAATGCCCCCTCAATGGAATGAACAATAATTTGAAGCAGAACTTGTAAGCCTGCACAGCAATAAAAGAAAGGTTCACAGTTATTCAATTGGACAGTTCTGTCCCAAAATGCATCCAGTTGTTTCTGCACATTAACATCTGTATTTCTGAAGGAAAATGTTCTCACTTGGGGAAATTGGGTGCTGGAGCAGAGCTTTTATCCTTCTATAAGCTACCTTGACTTGGATTCTGTGGAAGGAGGAGGTAACTCACACATATGAAGCCATCTCTGATGTTATTCTTTGTCAAATCAAATTATGAAATCTTGGTTAAGCTTCTTAGGAAGGTGTCAGGATAAAACAAAGAGGAGAAAATGCGTTTGTAAAGTTGATTCTCACATAGATGTCCTAAAATAAATTTCTCAAAACATAATCCCTGAGTTCAGTTTGTTTCTGTATGTTCCCCGTAAAACTCATATAAATTAGAATACTAATTCAATTAAACTTATACAGATCAAGGAATTAGCAAAACTCCAAAGGTCTCCTCTGAGTTATTCCTTTAACAGCAAAAATTATGGTGTCCACACAAACATGTATTGGTTACTTTTTATATATTCCCAAGGGTTGAACTGACAACTTTTCAAAGACTTGTGCCAAATTCCCAGACTATTCTTATGGCATTTCTTTGGGGTGGAGGTGGGGGACAGGAATGGGAGAAAGGAAGAGAGAGACAGAGTATATATTGGGGGGGAAGGGAAGGATAGATATGATAGAATGGGAGGGGTATATATTACTTAGAAGCTAAGAAAAATTTTAAAGTAAAGGTAGAAACAATAATAAATGGAATTACTATTATTCAGGGCAGCAGCTACTTTGGTATTGAGTGTTCATCCTTTGTCAGGCCATGAACTAAGTACTCTTATTTAAGTTGTACCTGTATTTGTATTGATATATTTTAAACTCTAAATAACCTTCTGAAGTAGGTATTATCAGCCTTTTCTCCCCCTTCTTTTGAACAGATGAGGAAACAGAGACTCAAAGAGGTTAAGTAACTTGTCCTAGACCACCCAGATTCCAACGGGGTTCTAACTGATTTTAAAGTGTATGCTCTTAAATTTCTATGCTACAATACTTCCCTTAGCATTTGTAACACTTATAAGTTTAGAATATTTTAGTCCAATGTTCCTCAAAATGTGGTCTGTGGACCACTCTTATTATATGTGCTCTATCCTAAATCCACTCACTCAGAATCTTTTAGGCAAGATCTGGGAATCTGGATTTTTAATAAACTTCCCAGGTGTTTTTTCATGCATATAAAAGTTGAGAACCACTGTCTTAGCCCTTTCACAAATAAGTCACTGAAATTAAATTTTTTTTTAAAGAAAGGGGTGATATTCCATGTATAACATGTTATTTTAGCATTGGCATGACATTACACAAATTTAATTTCACATTCAGAAGAAAAACATATTGCTGCCAAATCAGTTGAAATGCCTAAATTCTGTTTCATAGATAGTTGCTGAGAAAAACACATTTTCCTGGAATTTCTGCTTTTTTAAATGTTAAAAAATTTATTGCTGTCTAGAATAAGGATGAACCTCACTACAGGCGATAGATATATTTCAAATAGAAAATTATGGTGATGTGATAATTCTTTAGTTCAAAAATTATATTTTATATTTCCAATTTGATACTTCTAGTAGTGGAAAGTACTTCCTAAATATTACTGGTAGAAATTATACACATTCGTTTTTCTGAATAAATGAAAAAACATGAGTCAGCAGATGAGAAGACAACTTAAGACTATATATCATATAAAGTGGGACAAACAGTGAGTGGTATGGAGAGAAGAAACAAATGTCAGAAATGAAAACTTTAGGAGGTTCTCTGCATTTCTGAATCAGGGAGATTCCTTTCTAGAAATCCTATGATCTGATACCCAGTACCTGATGCATGTACTAGAATGGCTCAACAATGATTGCTTGCTACTACTTCTAGATAGAATTTATACTTTCCCTCTTTAAATAGTCCAAATAATAAAATGCAGATAGAAATAGATGAGAGATGTTTGAATTGGCTGAACAAATTGTGACAGTAAAGAAATTCTGAAATTCTGACAAAAGTTTTAATTTTCCTTGTAACTACAGAAAGAAAAGAATTAAGCAATGTTACCAATTTTTAAAATTGAAAGTGTAAAAGAAAGAGCAAAAGCATCGTAGGCACCTTAAAATGTAAATTCTCTTCTTAAAAACAACCAACTATTTTACTTTCTCTGTGGTTTCCATTCAATATTATTTTCAATAATCAAAGGACTATTTCAGTGTATATGTAATATAGAATAAATAAAATGTACAAATGTGCAAAGAGAACATTAATTTGTTCTAAGTATTTTATTTAATGCTTGATGGTGATAGGTAACATTCCTGACATATTAGTTCTTTTCATCTTTAGGTGTCTTTTATTTCAAGAGACCTTGACAAATTTGAGTATTAAAGACATTATATAAAAAATAATAGCTAACACTTATTGAGTGCTATATGTCAGACACTGTGCAAATGCTTGATTTAAATACCTCAGTTAATTCTCACAATTCTCTTAGCTACCATACCATATCAATTTGACTCAGTGTGACCAAACTTCAATTTAAGTTCACTAACTAGGCTTTAGTTTCTATATTCAGTGTATTGTGCCTTAGGAACAATAAACACTCAAAAAAAAATCTGTTAGTGAATAAAAATCACAAGACATAGAGAATGTAAATAATTTTTGTTTTTTTTATGGGAGTTAAAGTTAGGTTCTCTTTTCCAATTTTTACTTTTAAAGCGATAATGTCCTTATTCTAGTAAAGAGGAAATGGAGGCTCACAGTTATGAAGCTAAGCTAGTAAACAGGGATGAGTATAGCAAACACTTCTTCACAGCTGGAAAGGCTGAGTCCTTGTTTTTAGATGAGTGTCTACCAAAGATTAAGTATTGAAGAAAAGCCTCTCCTGTAAGTATACTAGCTGCAATAGAAGACAGATGGGTTTTGGTACCTAATGGACAGGATCCCTGGAGAGAAGGTTGATATGGAGACCTTAAAGAGCTGGCCCTGGCTCACTGTTTTTCCACCTAGCTAGGATTTAGCTAACCAAGAATGTGACAGAATTAATTGTCCGACATAGTCTTTTATGCTTTTTACTTTTCTGAATATTAAACATTGAAATGCATGAAGTTGTAGCACTAATTGATTTTATATTATTTTGCGTTCTTCGCGTTAGGTAATGTCAAGTAACTAAAACCATGACACAGCTAAAAACACAGAGACAAAAACCGGACCTATAATACCACATCTACCAAAGGTATGTTTGCATTTTGCTTCCATAAAGCAACAGATGGATTGTATTAACCCTTGGAGTCTATCAAAGGACGTGGCTCAATGCCTCTGGAAATTGTGTTATATACTCCCTATGCAGAAAATTTTCAGACATAAAATGTTAATTTTTATTGGCTTCTTTACTTTGATGCAGATTCAATGCCCTATGAAGAGTTTAAGTACCAATTATTTTAGTAAAGAACAATAGACTAAAGCTATACTATTTCAGAACCTTGGAAATCATTTTATTTACTTTATAGCATCAAATTCCCTAACTTATTTTGTCTCTATTTATGGAAATTTCCTTTGCAGAGACAATATTATAAGCTTGTCTGTGCATATGCTATTTTATATAGAGAGATCAAATGGTAATATCTTAAGTAAGCTAAAAACTTCATTTTCTATTTTACCATGATATGTCATAGGATGATAGAAAGAAATTTCACTAATGGCAAATCTGCGGTTCTTAATTTCTTTTTCAGTTTTGTAACTACAATGCCAAAATGAATTCTTACTTAGTTTAATGTATATTTTTGAATGACATGGTCTCTTTTCTGATTACAACCAGTCTAACTCTAAATTCAGCTATCTTTATGTATAAGAATGTACCCAGTTTTGGTTTTCATTTTTTCCCTTCTAGATAAGGGTATGACGAGAGATGAAGTTGACTACTCTCAGTCTCCTAGTAAGTATACAGTGATTGCTAGAGAAAAGAGATAGATCTAGTGAAAGATATATCCTTTACAATTACATAATTAAAATGTTGTAAAAAGAATTATTTATCAAAGAACATATTTTGACAGTATTTACTTGGGCAGTCTTAACTTTATGTAGTTATCTATATACCAAACCATAAAAACTCCATAATTTGCCATTTTCTAAATCACAAACTCTGCTCTTTAAAGATATGTTTTAATGTTAATGAATTTGTAAACACAAATAGCTAGCATCAAGGCTACACTGAAAAGCAGAACACTTCAAGCATTTAATACAGCTAAAGGGACAGATTAGAGATCAATAACAAAATCACCTGGTTAAAAAAAAGGAAAAAGGTGTTGCATTAAAAGGCTTTTTGCTTTACATGTGAAACAATACTAAGAAACCTGTATTTTAGCACTTGCACTCAACAGGCACTCCAAACTATGCAACGATGTGAACAGAAACCCATCCTTTCTAATAATCTTGTGACAAAAGCTAAAAGACATCATCCTATTAACTAGTGATCTCAACTGCTAATGCGGAGTACTTCCTGGTGCCTTTTATGTAGAATGCTCCTATTAAAAAACCACTAAACATTCACAGTGAACAACACAGAATCATTCATCTTTTATCAGCATCTCTTGTTAGAAGAGTATGAGTGGGGCTGAAGGTGTCATTGATATTATGGAGTGGACATTAATCAGAAATTTTTCTCATATTTTCCTCATCTCACTAATTTACTTTTGTACAAATTTCCCCGTTAAAAAGTTCATACCCAACCCCCTGTTGTACTCTTTTAAGTTGAGAATATTCAACGAGTGCGTCCACTGAAAAGCACCAGGTCCTAACACAAAAAGCATTCGAAATTCTCATTTAGTTGTCTTTATTTTGCTAGCGCCATGTGGTCCTTGAAGATGTAGAAAACACGGGAAGCCGAGTAAAGATCAGAGCAAGCTCATTAGCATTCTGACAAAATTGGAGTGGTGGAGATGTATAGTTTGCCTAGTTTGTCGTTTTGAAAGCTACCGGTGGTAAGCTTTCTATTTCATTGTGCTTTTGTCTTTTGGGGGGATGATTTCAAAGCAGCAGGGTATTTGTTAGCCCTAGGTTTGCACAATGCATTGTGGGAACCTTTCCTGCACGTTCAGCGCTATATAGTATCATTCCAATTTGAGTCAAAAGTTTTTTTTTTTCCACCATTTATAAGAAAGGACGAGTGTGAATCTTAGTGTATACACTCAATGAGTTATCACAGCTTTGCCTTTTCCTGGTGCCTGAATCATACAGTCCAAAGAGACAGTCAGAAACAGAACCTAAGATAGATTTTCAGTCTTTAAAAAATGTTGCCATTCACTTCGGAACACAACACCAAAACAATCTGTTTTCCGCTCTTTGTCATAAACAACTAACAAGGAACACACAGGACTGATTCAGTTGGTTAAAATTCAAAAGCTTATTCCTCACTTTATAAGGCCCCAAAATCGATTTCTGAAACTAGTGTCAAGGAAAAAAGATGGCTTATGCTTTAGAATGATGTAAATAATGAATACCTCTTAGAAGATTTAAGTTATTACCCTAGTCATTTGATTTTCTTCATCATTATCATCATCATCTTCTTCTTCTTCAACATAAGACTCACTTTGAAGAGCTAAATGGGCTACATTAACGCTACTATTCAACATGAATGTTTCCAATTTGCAATGAAATGGATAAAGGTATTTGGGGATGAATTTATCTGCTAAATCCTTGTGGTTGCCCTCCTATCTTGGATGATGACCCAAAAGAATGTCAACAGCTCATTTTCCCAGAGAGCTGGAAGGAGTCCCTATGCAAGCCATAATCTGCACATTCTCAAACAACCATTTCAAACATTATATTTCACAAGCTATTTTAAGTGATTTTCCTCTCATCTCTAGTGTCCTAACAGTACTTTGGACATCAGTATCTCTGAAATGAGAGCTAAACAAAGTTATTATTTTAAATGTACATTTTTAGAAACATGGACATCTTGTTACAATAATAATTTATGGCATAAGTGAAAGAAAGTCTAAACTAAAACGAGTATCTGATTTTTTTAACTGTGAAAAAGTGCCTTTTTATTAGTACTTTTGTTATTTTGCTTAGAATCAAACCTAACTTATGAGAAGTGTTTACAAATTTTCTTGATTTATAAATATTAAAAGCCCAGGGAAAGCCAAAAGGCAGTGGTGAGTAATGTAAAATAAAAGTAATATAAAAGTAGTTTCAACAATAAACGAATGAATCATTTCTATATGAGGCCTTTGACATAGCAGCATTTGGCTATATCATGTTTTATTTCCTTTGTACAGTAAGAAATCACCAGAGTAAGTACTGTGTCATCATGAGGGGGAGCTTTTATATATTAATTACTCATCTTACATTAGAGCATGTAATTAAAACAATGCAACTTTTTCTTTAGTTTTAGATTGAGCTCTAATTTCCTTACATATTAAGTCTTTTCTTAGGCCTTCTGTAATTTAAAAGTCCATTCTTCTAAAAAACAAACAAAAATCCCAACCCTGCACTACATAATTTTGTGGTTATGGTGTGAGCCTATTTATATATTGTTAGAACTTGAAACCTGACTAACTTAAAACTTTGACAAATATTTAAATATATGCCAACACTGAGTGTTGCATTGCTAGCTCTAAAGCTATTAAAAGATGGACAATGTTACTACAGCAATAATGACTGAATTAGTTCTATACTTTGCAATATGAGTATGGCTGCAAAATTATTTCCTTCACTGCATTTTCCCTACCAAAGTTTCTTGAATAAAATCACTTGGACCAGCTATATCAAATTAGAGAGCAGTCAGGAGTGTCTAAGTCCAGCTTTAAAACAAATATCTTAACAATTACTTAGCCATATGGAAAATAGGGTATGTCTCTCCTGAAACCATTTTTAAAATATATTTTCTATCTTGAATTTAGACTTCATTAGAAACCATTTCTGACTTGTAATACCAAGATTGATGAAATAAGCAACCATGAAAAGACATGTAAAAGCAGGACTTTTTAAAGCTGCATATTAACAATTTTCTAACTTTTGATGAACAATATGTTTGCATTTATAACATTTTCAAAATCCAAAAAATGGAGTTAAAGTGCTGTAAGTAAACAAATGCAATTGTATAGTTAGATACAGCTGCACACTTGCTAACACAGCTTTTTTACGTTATACTAAATTTGAAGGTTCTTCATAAGTGTTCACATTGTACTTGTGTTTATGTTCCTATGACTTAAAGGCCAGATGCTTTTCACAAATGACCAACAATCGTAGTTAGAATAAATTAATGATTGATTTTTTTTAACTTCGATGGAATTTAAGCATACTTCTTTTCTCAATGTGCCTATGTGAATGTTTGCCTGTTAAACTCTTTTTTTTTTTTTTTTTTTTTTTTGACAAGTAAGGCCACCCGGCAGTAAACAACTGATGCAAAACCCAGAAGAAATCCCTCTGTTTAGTTCAACACTATGGTTAGCCTTAACACGCCTCTATTAGCCAATGGATTTAGAGAAACTTTCATTTATTTGTTGGCCTCAGTTTTCAATTCTGTTGCCCTCTTTTAGGAAACCTAAGACTTATTCCTATGTAAATACATTTGCATACTGGTCCAATGAAATGTCCTAGGATTTTGATTATCCTAGCAATTTAAATAGAGGCTGGGTACATATATAGTTTAAAAAATAAGTGAAGAGAATCAAGATTTATGTTACTAATCTTACTAAACATTGTAAAGCATATGGAGATAAGCCTATAATGCTCATGGCACAAGACTAATATAATTATTTCCAACAATATATGGACATCTATTTTTAAAAACCTGAACCCACTGTAACCTAAGAAACTTATTCCATTATCACAAACTCACTGTCAAATTGCTACATTAAAATTTGTTATTTTTTCTTGAAGAAATCCTTCTACATATATGTATTTTAATACACAGATAATATTTTATATTCTCTAACATTTACAATTTAAACTATAAAAGGTATACTTTATATGAGGATTAGGTAGAATATGAATTTTTAGTTTACTAAAATTCAAGTTAGGGATTCATTTAGTTATGTATATCTTGTAGAAAACAATACAATTTTAAAAATACATTTTAAAAATCTAGATTGTTTTTCTCACAATACTTAGCTATTATTATTATTATTATTTTCAATGAATGTATAACAAATATCATGGCTTACAGGAAGGAAAACACATTGATCTAGGAGTCAAAAAATCCCTGCCTTAATTACAGCTCTGTGCCAACCTCTCATCTGGGCCTCTTTTACTGTTATCAGTAAAAGATTTAGACTACATGATCTCTAACACTTCATATATTTTTTTTTAATCTTCATTTTATTGAGATATATTCACATACCACGCAGTCATACAAAACAAATCGTACTTTCGATTGTTTACAGTACCATTACATAGTGGTACATTCATCATCCAAATCAATCCCTGACACCTTCATTAGCACACACACAAAAATAACAAGAATAATAATTAGAGTGAAAAAGAGCAATTGAAGTAAAAAAGAACACTGGGTACCTTTGTCTGTTTGTTTCCTTCCCCTATTTTTCTACTCATCCATCCATTAACTAGACAAAGTGGAGTGTGGTCCTTATGGCTTTCCCAATCCCATTGTCACCCCTCATAAGCTACATTTTTATACAACTGTCTTCGAGATTCATGGGTTC